>NC_139344.1:232479519-232639519 GCF_055883805.1 Amblyomma maculatum
CAGGTTCCCCTGACGGGGTAACATCGGGGCCGCATTTTGTATGTGTTTAATAATGTAACTTGAAGCGCATTTCGATAAACCTTCCAACCTTGAAGAAAAACGCTCTTCGCTGTTAGATGTCGTACTTGCAGTAAATCAGGGCTGATAGTTCCTATGTTGTTCCTGAAAAACGCTTCCGTCTACCTCGTAATGAAACTTCTACTTGTCTAGTTGGATAATCTTTGATGAAGCGTCTGGATAATCTTTGATCATATGCAGGACGTAACCCGAGCAGTTAAGCGTTACCATGTTCTGGACAAATGAGGAATGCGGCAGGGCGTTGCTAATTCTATTAGTGTTAGCATCAGGAGAAGAGCTTTTTATTTGCACACTTTTTTTTCTCTCTACGTTCTTTCATCTACGTTTCTCCTCGCGCTGCATGGTCTTGTTTGAGCGCTTCGTAATTATTGTTTTGCTTGCAATAAACCTCCAGTTGCTAGAAGACCTTGTGTAGTCACTTCTATCGTTCCGTTTCTATAGCGCTAGCTTCTGCAAAACTGCGCGCGCCCATGACTTACATGGTCTCGTAGGCACTCGAAGCGGCACGCCCTTTACAAAAGTTTCGTAAGGCTACGTTGAAATTAGTCTGACCTGCAGTTTTCTGTAAGGTCGCCCGTGCATGAATTAGGCCGCCGCACTTACTTTCGCCATTCTCATCGCCCGGGGCAAATTTTCTTTAAAATAAAACTTGCAGTTGTTTTCTTGTTTGTACCTAGATCACTGCACCAACGGCCAAAGCGTGACTTTTCAACACCTCCAACGCACTGCTATAGGATACATGCTGCCACGCCACCTAGACGACACGGGCCACGCAGAGAATGAGGCTTGATGAAGGGGAATTTATCGTTACTTAGCAAATATGATCTAGGGGCTTTGATTAGACGCTGGAAATAACATGAAGGTAGCCTTTGTGGAAATAAAAGGCGCATGGACAATCTCCATACTCTGTGGACACCTCAAACGCCTGTACGCCCGTCCCCGAGAGAGAAGCGGAGTTTCCACTCCTCGTGAAGGCCTCTAGAAGGCAGCGCGGAAAGAGCAAGAGAGATACGTATGTCGTTGTGGGAAGATGTATACGATGAGTGGTAAGACGCTGTGTGAATGCTGAGTATGCGATGCGAACGGAACCCGTAACCACTATCGCGTTCTGCTCTAAAAGGCATATTTTAAGCGTCCCCCAAGTGTTTGTGTGACAAAACAATTGCGTAAACGTGAAAAATTATGTCGTGGTGCCTCAAAGAGGGGCTAACCATGTTCCAAACCAGTACGGAGTGGAACAGTTCCTCTGAACCATTCCTATTCCGGTTCGGTTCTGAGACGGCGAAAAACGTGTGTGTTCGGTTTTGTCCTCATTCCATGTTAAAATACCAATTCAGTTCAAATTTCAGGTTCAGGTGCGGTTCTGGTTTAGCACCTGAACGAAAATAACCATAACCATATAATGGTAATGTTCTACCAGGAGTTGAAGGAAAGAACTATGAAAGAAATAAGGAACTCCTTCAACAACGGCATCCGCCGAAACGACGACGCCGACAGTAGCGTCAGCATCATATTTTATCGTAAAGAAAGGTTACAGTAAAGTTCTTAACGCTGCTTATCCCATAACCACGGCCACCATATTCACAACATACTCCCAACGAATGTGTCGGAACATGAACGCAATATACAACCCCCTCCCCCCTCCCGTTTATAGATTTAAGAATGCTACCTGACTATCTCAAGAAACACCTTGCATCCGACTGCTCCGGTTCATATTTTGATTACTCATTTCGGTTCATGCAGACGCGATTGCCGCGACGGAGACAGAAAACACTTGGAGAACAAATCATAAAATACATTCACCATTAAAAGTTTCGCTTTCGCTTGCGAAGTGTTGGATGCCTTTTTACTGAAATGTACTCATATCGACTGCTCACAGATGCCTATACTTCTGGAGGGTATCTCCTTCGTTTTCTTATAGGTAATATTCATACGAAGCTACGGGCGCTGTTTAATTTTCCAGCGCGTAGTTTCGGACGCGATGAGCCTTCTATACACGCTGGCGAACCATAGCTATTGGAGTGCTATTCAAGTAGAACTAAGCGATGTACGAGGCTTCACCTTCTACCAATCCACCGCACAAACAATGCGCACCATATACGGCCATACGTGGGTAGTCTACTCTGAACTCTGAACACAGTCGGTGTCTTCAAAGGTCACTGTGTTTGACCCGACCGCGCATGAAGCTATGTGGCAGGCCTGCTATGCCTGCAGGACTCCAGATGCCTTTTCGCATGCATCACCTTGCTTCGATATGCGGCTGCTTTGGCAGCAATGGCGCTTCCAAAACAGCGAACGTGTTCAAGCTAAGAGTGGGCGACCCTGTACCTATATTGTATAAGTAGGCGTCGATTAGAACGTGATCAGTGTACAGGCTAATGTATTTAGAGTAAGTGTTCTACCGCAGCTTGTTTGCAACAAGACTGAACAAAGGACATCTAATTAATTGTTGTTTTTTTTTGTCTTAGTGGCCTTCACCGCCCTCCGTTTGAGGGAAGAAGGAATGAATAGTCCACCGGAATTATATATATATATATTGTTACTTAGCTGTATTCGCTGTTTGTGATGAGGATGAAGAAGCGCAACAGACTCCGAGAAGACGACGACGCTGAGTGTTGTGAAATCGGTGCCCTCATCAACGTTAGTTGTGCGGACAGCTTTGGGACTGTAAATATTCCACGTAACAATATATATATATATATATATATATATATATTGTCACGCTACTGACGACGATGTAGGATTGTGATGGTGTGGCAGAAGAGGAGGAAGAAGCGTTGGTTTTGGGGGGCTAGTAGGCTTCATCTTGTCCCGATGCCTCAGCACTGTAAATAAACACCCCTTTCTTATTACACCGTAACAATAATATGCACAGCCCTGAACAGAAAAGATCACCTTGAAATTTACGTCGGCTGTGAGCTTTTGAAGACATATGGGCGGGCTTAACTCTTGTTCCTGCAAGTGACCTTCGACCTGAAATGTTATCCACGGGGGCTCTTGGCGTGCAATGCCTAGACTGCATTCTTGCTTGATATGGTTGTTTCGTTCCATTTTTTTTTCTCGGGTATTCCGAGCGCCTTCTTCCTTTAACGTCACAAGCGGCCTACGCAGCGAACATACCCTCATAGCTGCCGAGGCACTATCGCTGGCAGGTCTCTTCTTCCTGCTGCAGTGCAATCATATTTAGCCCCAACGACTATCGGCCCTGCTCGAGGACGAGTACTCGAAACACAAACGGGGCTCCGCGCTGCCCAGGAAAGCGCCCACTCGCATGGCGGGGCCCCCTTTCGATAAGAGGTCCGCCCCGGCCACCAACGACGCTGGGCGACTAGCGGAGAGAGCCCGCGCGCCCGGATCGTGAATATTCAAGGCATCGTTTCAGGAGCGCTTGATCACCGCGCTAGTAGGCGGCCCGTGTTCGCCCGCGTGTATTACGGGGCTGCCCCCCTGCGGCACTTGTACAAGCCTAACGAGGTACGCCGAGTGCCGCCGAGGACGCTCCTTCGCGTGTCACTCTGGGCCGCAAGAAACGCGTTAAAAATTCAGCGAACCACGCTCGCTACGCGCGCGGCGTTGAAAAGCGGACGTGCGCAGTGGCTGAAATATTCATGGCGTTACGGCCCCCGCTACAGCGATTACTCGACGCATTTCATTGCTCTGCGAAAAGAAAGGGCCAACCGGGCCGGCCTGCTCTTGAGGCGGCGCCGTACTACGCAATATTCGCGCATTCATGCTTGCTTGCTTTAGCCTGGCCCACTCGCCGAGCACAGTGCCCTCCAACGCGGTACCGGGAGCGAGACGCCAGTTATACGGCCGCCTATATAACGCTCCCTACAGTGCGCGGCACTTGTTCCGCTCGGATACCGCTCCATAACGCGGGATGCGCAGCAACGCTGGCGCCTCCGCTCTCCCACGTGGGGGGTGCTCGACGGTAACTGGGGCGCGAATGCCCGATCCCCAGTGCAAACGCGCCGGCGTTGAAGCAGGGGATGCGTCGCTCGGGCGCTTGACAGGATTACGCGTTGAAGCCGTGTAGGAGGCTCCCGGTGGTAGACGCTAATTGTTACTGCTCTTGGCACTTTCGTCACGCGGACAACATTCGCTGAGGTACTGCTGCTGCCTCTCCAGGTGACGGCGCATGTTTCCTCAGAATTAATGGCTAATTGTAATCAAGTTTCCGATATGGCAGTGAGCAGAAAATACATGGCGCGGTACGCTTCTGCACGTCATTAGGGGAACTTTGTTTGCATCCTGCCTACATTACTCTGGGGACTGCTTTTACGTGTTTTTCCTAAATTGTTTTTTTTTTCTTTCTAACTTACAACGAGCGGGATAACTCTGCAGAGGAAAAAAAAAAGGGGGCGTTTTAATTTTGGAAGTACTGTAAAATGCGGATGTTTGCTCTGGAACAGAGTTTTCATTTACATGAAACTTCGTTCAGTACTCCTAAATTGCCCCCATTTATGTTTGACTCGTGGCGGGCGTTGATTGCTCTGCGTTATGATAATAGGGAATAGCTATAGCGCTAACGGTGTCCGATCGCCTGTTACTTCGCAAGTTATCTGATAGCACGTGCATATTTGTTGACCGTAAACCTATAGTTAACAGCTGCCGATAGAAGAAAATGGAATAACAAACAGAGAAGATGAAATATCCTCCATCATGAGTGGTTGTATATTCTTAACGAACCTTGTTCAAAAGCAGTGCTTAGTCGTTTTATCTATTTCGCGTTCGCTGCACATGGTAGCAGATGAAATGCTAGTACTGCTCTGGTTTTTCCTAGACATGGGGTTCAAAAGTGAGATAAACGGCCACATACCATTTTACTGCCGAAGCAAATTGTCTCGTCAGCGCAATGTAAAATGGTAAAATGGGCCCGGTGGTGCGGCGCAGTGGTTAGGCGCTCGTCTACTGTGCCCAAGGATGCGGCGTCTAATTCTGGCCTTGGTGGCCACTTTTTGGTGGAGGCGAAAAGTTGGAATATCGTGGGCTGTGCGATCTCAGTGCACGTTAAAGAACTCCAGGTGATGGAAATGTCCGTAGCCCTCCACTACGGAATCTCTCATAGCTTGAGTCGCTTTGAGACGTTAAAACCCAAACCAAACCAAAACCAATCTAAAATGGCTGTGGCTTTTTCAACGTTGAGGTGAAAGAATCCACAGTCCAGAAAAGTCCTACGGCGCCGGCGCAGAATGCCCGCTCAGGGCAAAAAAGTGTCACCCAAAGCCGTGGCCGAAATACATTCACACGTAACGGTAGGGTGTGAGGAGCATGTGGTTCAACAACTCCCAACTGTCGCCAAGTGTCCGCAGCAGCAGTACGGACCAGATATGAGCTGGGCCCCGTGGAACGTGCGACATTTGGTCAAACGACGAATACGGGCCTGGCATATGGGCTACCTGCCTTGCCCGCTTTTGTGCATGCCGTGTGGGCATGCCGCTCAGGCATCTAGGGAACAGCACGTCCTACATGACAGGGGAGCGGACTACCCGAGTCAATTTACCTCGCGGGCACAATCTCGAGAGCGCTGCCCTTCCAGCTAGGCCTCTGTTTGGATAAGACTAATTTGCGAGCAGGCTGAGGTTTATGCCGTAGGCCCTAGGGAAAGTCAATCTCCGCGCGGCTAGTGACAAGGGATCGCCTAGCGTGCATGCCTAATTGTGCCGAGTAGTCGACCGCTGCTCTGCTGCCAGTCCGTGCCAAGGTTCGAATACTGGTTGCGAATCACAGAAGAATTTCAGTAACCTGTTGCATGGGCCCTATTTGCTATCATTGAGATTGCCGGCACGTGCGAGTGACGCCTGTATGAAGCAGAGAGAAAGCGGTACGAACATTATGCAGGCAACAAATATATGCTTGATTTACGCCATGTTGGTATGTTTGAAGGAAAGAAACAAGTACGTCAAATAAATTTTTTTAATTCTTCGGGTCGTGACTGCTTTCTTACGTAGATTATTGGGTTATTTTTGGGTTACTAGAGTTTAACCCTTTATTGTAAAACTCCCCAGACATACAAAAAATATCTATTGTGAGAGAAATCTCGCATCGAGCCAAACGTCCCAAAGCAACTCAGGCTATGAGAGACGCCGTAGTGGAGGCCTCCGGAAATTTCGACCACCTGGGGTTCTTTAACGTGCACTGACATCGCACAGCACACGGGCGCGGCTTTGATTTGGCTTCCTTGAATTTAGAAGTGGAGCGCAGTAACCACTGAGCCACCATGAACGGATGGTGGAAACTTAGGACTGTCAGCCAGACAAGAATGTTTTGTTCACGTATTTTTGGACTGTTCCGCTCAAGGTGTTCGAAGACATAAAAAAATAAAATAAAAAAGAAACAGTCTGTTGTTTGAAGTATGCACAGTGCTTATATTTTTGCAAAAGTAGTTCCGAAAGAAAGCACTGAACGAAGTCGATGATCAAAGTCGTGAAAGAATTTTGATAGCTGTTGACGCACCTCCCTCCCGTTGCGTTCCCTGACATCAGCGATACTCGGCATATTTGATCAAGTGTGCACAGTTATGCTTTCATATGCACGCTTTTAGGAGCAACGCCTTTGTTTTTTAACCGTCTGCAATATTCGTAAAAAAAAAACAAAAAAAAACATGGTAGGCACGAAGTGCAGACGTTGTCTTGTGAGGATGTATTTCGGAAAGCCAGTATTCATAAAAGCTTTTCTTTCGCGTATGTCTGGCGAAAAAAAAGCCTACGTGTAAAACTACAGATCATGGTGATCGAAAATTTTCTCCAGGGCAAAAAAGCGCCTGGTGTGATAAAATACAACCATAGGAAGTTAGCGTATAAGGAAACCACCTGCTGGGCAGCAGCTACTCGTCTCGACGCAAATGGTATACGTCCCTAAAATAAGCTTCCCTTAATAATTTTTCTTACTCGTAGCTAAGTAAATCACTATTTGTACATCCATTAAATGGAATTCAATAAGCCGTATGCACTCCAGCAGTTCACGTCAAAAGTTGGGAGATCTGAAAAAGGGATACCGTTAATGAAAGCTTCTGTATGTATGTATCTTACACAGAACATTAAAGGGTTTTTCTGACTACTTTCTCTATCGTCTTTTTCTTTTTTTTTTTTTTTTAAATTCACTTGCGTTATTTGATCCTAGCGTTGTTGTTTTTTTTCTTCGCGGGAGAGCGATTGTAGCGGCCGGCCCCGCGTCGTCGCGGCGAACTTGCGCACCCGGGGCTGGCGCGCGCGAGCGCCCATAGGCGGCCGCTTGTCTTTGTTCGTTTCCGCGATACCGGATTAATGAGCTCCCGGCGCTTCACGCGCAGCCACGGGGAAGAAGAGGGCGTCCGAGGATATATCGTCCCCAGAGTAGATAACGCTGCCAACGCCAACCGTGGAGAGGGAAGGAAGAAAAAAGACAAAGGATAGAAGGCATGTCTGCAGAAGGAGGAGGGAAGGCCCAGCGAAAATTGTTTCTCGGCGAAATTATGCGAAGCGAGTCGTTAACGTTAATGGGCACCGCTTGGGGAGCCGTGCGCCTTCGGTGAACGAGAGCTCGATGCGCTGCCGGCGCCGCGCGAAGAAACGCGCCTTAATGGGTCGCTTTGGCCGCGGCGCCTGAGCGCCGGAAGCGACGAGTGGCCGCAGCGCACGCGCGCCTACCGTCGTCACTGCTTCGTGGGCTTGTTACCTGCGACGTAGCGGCGGGAGCCGATGTTTCTTTTTGTCTTGGCGCTAACTCTGCCAGCACCTCTCGAGCACTTGTTTAGGCTCTGACCGCGGTTTTGCGCGATAAAAGGGGAAGAATAAGCATCGTGCATCGGATGAGCCGTCTTCTGAACCACGCCCGCGCCGCCGGTGTGTAGTATTCTAAAACGGAAACATCCTTTAAAATATGCAGCTGTGAATGGCACGCTTCTCCTTGCTGCTCTTTTTTCCTGCACATTCTTTCCGTTGACTGTTCCGGCGTGTCGCGCATATAGCAGGAGGTCATTTTCGGGTTACAGTGGCTACGGTGTCGTAAAACAAGTATTGCGAGGACCTCCGTTGTTGGGCAAGGCAACCCATGATGCCGAGGTCACTTGTGAAAAAGCTAGGTGACAGTAGTGGTTGTAGGTTTACTATAGCCCTTTTGTGAGCGCCACACAGGTATATTCGGTGTTGTATATCATTCCTGATGGCATAGCGTGGCGTACTATTGCTGACTACTTGGAAACATGCAATTCACATAAAGCAGGAGTGTCTCTGGAGGGTCGCAGAAGAAAAAAAATATGTTCTGTTGAGCAACTCAGTCTTCCACAATATTTCAGTCTACCTTGCTACACTTTTGCCGCGAAGCCGCAGACAGGGTTCGCGCTCGAGGTCATTAATTATTCCTTCTCCGCGGCTCATTTATCTTGCTTAACAATTCAGAACTCTTTGATCAAAATTCTAATAAATTAATTAAGACCTAAAAGAAACCGCGGCGTTAGAGCTTTCTTATGGCTTTACTTGCTTTTAAAATTTAGGAATACATCTCAATTTTTCTTAGCCTAGGCGGCTGAGACTGATATTAAATGTGAAAGCGTATGCTGGAAAGTTCTTTTTATTTTTTTTTTAGTCTGCTTTTTCACATCTACGCCTTTCGCATGGAAGCACATACGGTCTCGTCAATGCTCTGGCCGAATGACGTACGTTGTGCAGTACCGATTCTTCCCACCAAGGCGACTTGCCAAAACCTGCTTAATACCGATATTTCCGAGCACCTTGCATCTCTTACAAGTCAACGAAACAACATTCTCGCATGGATACGTTTTGTAGTTATTACCCGATCCTTTGAGACAGAATGTGAAAATAAGCCATTTCGTAGCCGCTCCAGTGCGCGGCATGTCTATAGGTTACATTGCGTGTGTGATCGTGAAATGGGCATATGACATGAAACGCATAGTGTTGTTGCTTGCGGCGCTTGAAATAACCTCATTACCCGTGACCAAATAGTAGTCAAAAGTATATCAGTTCATTCCAACAGGCAAGAAAAAAAAATAACACTGATCAATGGTTGGCGTCAAAAAAAAAAAAAAAAAGAAAAAGACAGTCGAAGCATATATTCATATATATAGCACCTGCTTGTGTATGTCTTCTTTCCGTCCTTGTCCAAGTCGCGCTGTTCTTCTTCAAAATGGCATACCAACTCGCCCAAGCATCAGTTCTAACGTGTTGCGAAGCATTTTTTTGTGTATTTGCGACATATAGTGCGCAAAAACAAAGCGATAATTTTGGCTAAATAAAATTATAATATCTATCGAAAGCGCTGTCGCATAGGTTTTGCTCACCTGTCGGCTAGCTTTATGCAGTCAGCTCGAATGATACACACATTGGTCACCAGTTCAGTTTTTCCTTTATTGAATGGCTGCGCGACTATAGCGCCATACTACGGAACTTGCTCTTGCCTCGGGGTCGGCGCTGGCATCGGAGGTGATTCTACTCAGTCAAGGGCAGAGGTCAAAGTCAAAGGGCAGTATTCAGGTCAAATTTCAAGTCGTGGTGGGGTCATGATTGACTCTGCTCATGGCTATCATTTATAGGCACAATGTCATGAGTAGAGGCTGGATGTTTAAGGGCTAAAATGGCTATTTGAGGTGCCAAACATATGTAGTTAAAGTTACACTTTAGGCACGGAGAACAACGGGCACTATAAAATTTATGAAAAGTGCGCTTTATATATGATGTGAAGATCGGCGCGCAGTATCTTCTGAAAAGAAAAACAAAAACAGGAGTTACATACATTTGTGATCTCAACAAAACCGAGAACCACAGAAGCTGTTCATCAAATGCGGCTTGTGTTTATCACAGAAACATGTGTTTCGCTTGCATATTATTTTCTCTAGTCCTTTGGAAAAAAAAAAAAAAAAACAGGTAACACTGAGATCGGTCAATAATTTGAAAAACATTATTTTATCGTCTGATTTAAATATAACTCCTACTCTCCCACACAGCATATTATTATGAAGGTACCAGTATGTAACAAGTATGGAATAGAATGCAAAGAATTAGAGTAAACAGGTCTAGGACGTATTTAATGGGTTTAATTGCAAGACCGTCAATGTTGTGGGCTTTACTATTTTTAATGACATAAAAATCGAGTAAATTTCTTCATCAGTTGTCGGTTTAAAGACGGCAGATTAGCATTAGGTGCACCTAATTATTTGTTCATTTACTATTCATCATTATCATCAGCCTGATTATACCCACTGCAGGGCGAAGGCCTCTCCCATATTTCTCCACTTAAACTGGTTCTGTGCTAGCTGCATCCACTTGACCCCTGCGAACTTCTTAATCTCATCCGCCTACCTAACTTTCTGCCGCCCCCTGCTACGGTTTCCTTCCCTTGGAATCCAGTTCGTTGCCCTCAGCGGCCATCGGTTATCATCATTTACTATTAGTTGAAGTATTCGGCAGTTATGTGAACCAATGTTCAATAGTTTAGGTTCGCGCTATAGAACATCAGTCAGACTACTTGAAGTAATAAATGGGTTTCAAAATATGTGTTTTAGTCTGACGCAAATTGGTTTTGCCAGAATTTCTCTATTTTTTGAAAGCTCAGCGGTCATTCAACCTCCTTGTCTTCGCGAAATTTGCGTATAGCTGTTCCTTTCTTTTAATAATTTTAAAACACTCATCTGTCATCCAAAGCTTGAGTATATTTTTTTAGGTTTGTTTGCTATTTTTAACCTAGGTCACATTTTGTTTTTTTAAGAAACACATACATTTGCAGATCATAGATTACATAGATCATAGATATACATAGATTTGCATATGCAAATAAGTTATATAGGAGATTATTCGCTTAGTCCCGTAATTATTCTGCCTGACTTAACACCGTTGGGCGCATTTTTAGTCACAAATACGTTTAAAGGCTCTCTGCATGATGGTTAATTCATGTAGGCTCTGTTATGACATTGCGACAAGATAATGAAATAAGCAAAATTTGAAATTCACGTGAGGCGGCAGTGTTGTCCAATAAATTATTGTTGCAGCCTCACCTATAATGATTTTCAGCTTATTCGTAACTGTGAAATTCAAAAGCTTCTTTAATAAAAAAAAAAAACCGTTTGTTTCCGCTAGATGGTCGGTAAATGATAGCAAACAGCTTATTTTCACTTTAAGTTGTTATAAACTCGTAATCGGCATTAATTTCTGAAACCTCTGGTTGCACGGCACATAACTGTTTTGGTACCAGCTGTAGTACACTGCCACCACGTCGGTGGCTCCAGTTTAAAGGAAACTCTCGTATGCCAGGAGATTCAAAACATCAGCGGTAGAAGAATACCATGTTTCGGTTTTTATAATAACTTGGGACTTAAAACCGAATTCGGCAAAACCATAACTAGTTCGTTGTTTTTCCTTCGCGCACTTTGGGCGTTGCAATGCAGAATGCACAGCTTTTTAAAACATCGTTAGGAGCAGCCATCAAAAATAATGAGACAAGTACAAAAGAACAGGCCGCAGGCACTTAGGGAGAAGAGATTACATTCCGCATTTCTTCCTGTCGGATTCACTATCAATTAGGATGACTCCGGACGTTTCCGTTTTCCGTGCGTAAACCGTACAGTTCTTTATCCATGCGTAACGCCAGCCCATCTCCCGTTTCTTGCCAATTGTCATGTCAAGCAACTTTTTCATTTCGGGGCACAGATGCTCATAAAACAAAGACTAACTGTTTCTCCGAGCAACCTCGTTCATCTGCATCCAACCACATTTTCCGTGTTTTCTGGAAAACAACATCGCGCTAGCGTTGTTGTTGAATGCTACTACAATGTTGGAGTTACGAATCGTCTTATGCTGCGGCCTTTCTTCGTCATTTTTGGCCAGCAGCAGCTTCGCACAGAAACCCGGTGGCAGATTTCAACATCTTCTTCCGTTATACATTTGCTGAGTGCGTCGCCAAGCCTGCCAACAACATCAATCAAGTCTTCGTTTGGGTCCTCGAGACTACCTTTATTCTCGATATTTTTTTTTTGTTTTTGTTTTTTCTGGAGTACTAATCCTGTGCGGTGATCCGCATCGAGTTTTCATTTGCCGTCATTTTTTAGTTGTGCGAGTTCTTTGCTCAACTCCTCATTTTTCACTTTGAAACCTTTCTTTTTTTTTTTTTAAATCAGCACAGTCTTTCCGAAAGTCCTCGACATCCTTATTCATCCGCTCACTGGCCTTCAGTTCCCTTATTTCTTTTCGCATCTCATGCTTCAAGTCAGCTATCTCAGTTCCGATGGTGAACAACAAACGCATTTACAGCGGTCGTAGGTAATAACAACTGGCAGCAGAAGCAAGGGAAAGACAAAAAAAATAGTAATGCAGCAATTTTGCTAGAATTCCAACCTGCGAAACAAGCAGAAAATGATCGTGTGCTCGGTCCTTTGCTTTCGCTGCCAAGTGTCTCAGGCAGCTGCGTCGTGCTTTTCACTGGTCAGGGTGAAGACGATGATCACGTGGTCAAGCGCAGAAGGCGTGTGCAGCGATTAGCACAGTCAAACCAGTCCGTCAGTATCAGCTGTTTTGCTTTCCCAACAGCACAAGCTTCACGCGGCGCTAGACGCTATAGATGAAAGCAGCGCGAGTTTCCACACTCCGATCTGACTCTACCAAATATTTCGCGCACACACTTGCGTCCACGGAGCGGCACGTGGGGTGCGCTCCATTTTTTTTTTATTTATTTAGATCCTAACGCGAGGTGACGCTCGATGCGCTTCGCGCACGAACGCCTCGCGGATCCCAACGCCCGAGTGAAGCGTTTGGCTGCCAGTACGCCAGCGTGCAGCACATCGCTGATCTCTTTCCATGTTTTATATATCGAATTATCGATATATCGAACTATTCCGCGATCTCCTTCGAGTTCGATATGTACGGGATCGACTGTTAGCGATTTTCGAAAAGGTGAAGTTGTCACGCAAGTACTCCAGGTCTCCTTAAAGGTTGCCCAGAGAGAGAACAACTTAAGCCCTCCTGACTGAAGCACTCTTGACACCTGAGAAACTGTCTATGACGATCTTCACGTCAGAAAAGTGGCTCTTCTAGCATTCAACGGCTCCACGCCACTTGGTTCGTGCACTTTCAAGGATTGGTTAACAATTTAGGCTAGAGTTTTTAAATTTACTATTCAAAGTTTTAGAGCGCGCGCGCGCGCGCACACACACACACACACACACACACACACACACACACACACACACACACACACACACACACACACACACACACACACACACACACACACACACACACACACACACACACACACACACACACACACACACACACACACACACACACACACACACACACACACACACACACACACACACACACACACACACACACACACACACACACACACACACGCGCACGCACGCACGCACGCACGCACACACACACACACACACACACACACACACACACACACACACGCACGCACAAAAAGAACTTGCCCTCTCATCGACTTGGAGTTTTCCTGCTAGGGAGTGGCCAAAAAAGCGTCCTTCACAAATGTTTAATACACGGAGACCTCAACGCAGGTGTTACCGAGTTCATCTTGTAGCTTTCTTAGGTTTTCTTCATGCAGAAGCTGGAGATAGTTTTTCGCATTTTATATCTGAATGACATGATCTATACTAGGACTTCTGTAGGAAAGTTTTAAATACTGGCTTTTCAATTTTCTTCCACGGAACGTTCGTAGCCACTAAGGCCCCGCGTAAATTAGCGTGCAGAACGCTTTTCCTATTTTTATTAAAGGATACCTTCAAGAACAATTGCACTGAGCTTGAGACCTTGGGGTGTTTAATGTTTGCCCGGCGTCCTGCAGTTTTTTGTGCTTGTAGAAGTGATACTGTTATCGCAAGGAATCTACAAATATAAAACGGTGTCTGTTACAATGACATAAAAAGTAATGTAATAAAAATCTAAAATAGTCTAGGGCGTTAAGAGCTCATCATTTGGGGTGTAACACAATATAACGATATTATAATTTTTTCTTGCTAACCAAAGCAGTTTACTAAGAGAAGCGTTACTAGCGAGAGAGAGAGAAGATAGAAGTGGAATGGTTCGAAATTTTCAGATATACTGAAAATGATTATAGAAAAGCACGTTTGCCTAATTAGCACGCTCTTAGAGGTCTTTCATTTTGTCGTAGCTGGTCAGCCCAGTCGAGATCCCTAATCAAATATGAAAATAATGAGTCGTGATGCGTTAGCGCCGCTTCTGCTGCTTTTGATAGCGGTGCTTTTTAGGGCAATTACGCAATCTGGCGAAGAGCAAGGCTGCAAGCCCGATAGAAGGATCAGGTGAATAAGGCGTGGAAGAGACGGGAAAAAGTGCTCTTCACATAAGAGACAAACCGGAGTCCTAAAAATGTTTTTTTTTTTTTTTTTTTTTTTAATGTGAAGGCACGAATGTGACCTCGTATCAACGAATGACTGACAGCTTTCCAGTGCGGCGTGCTCTTGTCATACTGCCTCCGAATGTAAGTTGATGAGGACAACACAGGGGCCGGAGTACTACTATAGCTGCCAAAGGGGATTATCTAGGTGGAAACCTTGATCAGGCAAGCGGGTTTATGGAACAATTTCCAGTTGTTTCCTGTTTACAACAAATGAAAAATGCCGCTAGAAAAT
This sequence comes from Amblyomma maculatum, assembly GCF_055883805.1. Classification (NCBI taxonomy): domain Eukaryota; kingdom Metazoa; phylum Arthropoda; class Arachnida; order Ixodida; family Ixodidae; genus Amblyomma; species Amblyomma maculatum. Next base: position 232,494,209 of record NC_139344.1, read on the forward strand.
GATTCCATCAAGCCGTTACCAACAAGACCAACTCGAAGTTTTAGCGATGTTTATGCTATGTGTTGCGTTCGAAGAACTACAGTGGATATTGAGGGTTCAGATGTAAAAGTTCATGATGGAATTTCTAATCTCGGAACAAAAACTTTCTAAGCACTTGCACATCACTCTATACATAGAGGTGGATATGCTTGGAAACTTCCTAAATTTCGCCTGGCATAAAAGAACGTATAAGATGAAGTGAGGACAAACGACCAGGGACAGAACGTCTTCCGAGACACCAACACGCAAAGCCTCACGAATCCGAAATTACACGAGCACTCCGCCGAGTTTTTGAAGGAATATGGCGCACAAGAGCTCGGGCGGCCACGCGCGACAGACTTCACACCGCGGAAACTTGTCAGTCCGCGTTGCGGCTTCGGGCACACGACGAGCGCCTCAAGTGGAAGCGGGCGTCTGGTCACGCTTGCAGTTGCCGTCAGATCTAATCAAATTACAGCGGGCGTCGGCTTTCGCCGTGCGCCTACTGGAATGGGGAAAATCTGGCGCCATTAAGCCCGGCCGCAGAAAACACGGCTTTGGCGACGCTCCTGCGTCATATGCGGCCGCGCTTCGGAGTGTTGCCACGAGCGGCTCTTATGAGTGCCTCATAATTGGCGCTTCAGTTCTTTCTCTACTGCAGTTTCTTTTTTTTTTCGCCAACGTGTCTTGCGGCTGCCTGTCTGAAACTTGTTTGAAACTTCCTGCACAACTGAGAATGTACGCTGATTGTAGACACTACGCGATGAGCTTCAAAATCAAACGCACTCAAAAAGGCTGCCAGCGAGTTCAGTTTGGTGGGGAAAGTTGTGGCGCGAAAACTAATTTCCCGCCCGCCCATTTCAGCGATTGAGCAAACAGCGATGCAATAAATATGCACGAGTTTATTGTATTCAGGCGTTTGATAGTTCACGTATTATAACTCCATTGTTTTCGAGTGCTTGAGATAATTCAAGTTGCTGGTGCATTTCTTCTCGCTAGTTTATTCTGATGAAACAATCCTAATATTGACCAAGGTAAATCAGTGTTTTTCCGTAATGTGGCGGCCTTGGTTTTTGATCATTTTGAGAGAATATAGTGTAGCGTCCCTGTTCTTTTGCTGTGTCCTATGTCTTCTGTTCCGTTGCAGTCAATTCAATATGTTAGTTGCGTTAATCTTATTGGCGTGTAAGCAACTATAGTCACGTGGCCAGAGCAGTGCTGTAAAAGACATTTTTAGAAAAAGCATTGCTCAGCGTTTTACATTAGAGTGCGACTCTGTTGCTTAAAAAAAATCAATTTGTATATAACGCAACCTTCTGATAGTGCATTTCTTTAACGCTTAGAAAATATATTACTTAACCATTCGCGGTTTCAACTAATTAAAAACCTTCTGAGCGCTTTTGTGAACATCACGCCAATAGGTAGGATATTCCGAAGCTTTATTTGAAATTTTTGTTTCGTAACATAATTAATTCCCAGAGTTTGCGCTCTTAAAACGAGAACTTTCTTACTTTTTTGGAAATATTCTGCACTTCTGTATTAAAAACTTTAGAAATCCTTTTTCGTCCTTTTTTTTTTTGTTTATTCATACTGTCAACATAAGCCAAGACCAGAGTTGCAGGATTTATACAATAACAATATTTATTTTTTTTATTTATTTACTGGTACCTCAAAGGCCCACTAGGAGCGTTACATGAGGGGTGGGCTAACAGATCATTTAATTAGTTCAGTGATGAATGACTTGAAAAATTTGTGGTCAGGATGGGCAAAAGCTTCAGCTGGCAGGTCGTTCCAATCTCTTGCAGTCTGGGAAAAAATGATACGAGATGCGCAGAAGGGGATGCTCGGGTTATACGGACGGCTTTCGGGTGACTGGTGCGAAGTGAAACGCGATGAGCAGAGGGGTGATAATGGAAAGACTCAGAGGGGAAGAATAAAACCTGTGGAAATGTGAAAGTCTGGTGTTTTTGCGACAGGATTCAAGGCTGGGAAGGTTAGCTTTTGTTTTCAATGATGTTGCGCTCGTATGATATGAGTAATCAGAATATACGAATCGTATGGAGCGGTTTTGAACGGACTCGAGTGTTTTAGAAAGGTTATTTTGTTGGGGGGCATGAGCATTCTAGTTTACGGCGAACAAGAGCTAAATATGCGGAAAGTTTTACTGTAGCCGGTACCAGACGCAAGTTACGTTTCAAAAACCCAAGAACACGGTTAGAAAGAAGAAACAATAAAACTATGCAATCCATTGGTACTTGCATACACAGAACACACCCCTTTACAAGAAACCCGTACATCATTCATTATCATGGAACAAGAAGCAAATCATAATTCAATAAGGACATCGAATAACTACTCCTGGTTACCCGAATAAAATTACACAGCACACCAGGAAATCATCATATCCTTAACAAGTACTTTGTCAAAGCACTTTCAAACGATGCAAGTTCCGTAAGAATGACAATATCGTTTGGCAGCTTGTTCTACTCGTCTATTGACTGAACTAAAAAAAAAGAATATTTGAAGCAATCAGTTCTGTAGAGTAACGGTGTAATGCACTTCACATGCTTTGCTCGTGAGTGAAAATAACCAGTGGTTTGATGTGTCTCTTAATATACACGGGATAGTACCCAGTTAACATTTGAAAAAGAAAGCCAGCCTATTGACTTCATTCCTCGATGTATAAGTAACGAGTCCAGCTCTTTTTCTGAGTTCTGAGGTCATGTCAAGCGGAAAGGTGGAAGGTTTCAGCACATTTACCTGCTTCTTTTCTCCAAACAGCTATTTCGGAGGTTTATATACCTTTCCTCAGAACACATAAGATGGAATTGAACGAAATTCTTTACAGATGTCAGTAAATGTCTTACTTGGCTGCTACCACAACCAATAGCTTTTGTATATTGGCTACCAAAAACATTCATTGGTGGGAGTATTTAAAATTGGCAGGGGTTATGGGGTTATCTCTTTCAAAGGTACTATAGTGTTAAAGGACGAGAAATAGGAGAGACCAAAATAGGAAAACGGCCACGGCCAAATTTGGAAGTCAGCATTGTCTCGGGCACAGTCAATTATGGTTTGACATCGATTTTGGTGCAAATTGACCAGGCCGAATTTTGGTGTGGGTGGAACAAATTTGGGGTGACCCTGGCCAAATTTGGAGGACACCACATTGTTCAATAAGTACTTTCTTCTGGGCGAGTTCGTTCATATTAGCAAAAGGTAAAAGACTTGCGCAAAAAGTAGATGAAGAAAGAGACTTGACAACAAGACAGAGCGCTCTGCGCTCTGTCTCTTTTGCGCTCTGTCTTGTTGTCACGTCTCTTTCTTCGTCTACTTTTTGCGCAAGTCTTTTACAACATTGTTCGCCGTCGTCGAATCAGGTTGGGCACCGAGTTTGGTCCAAACATGACCTTGTAAAATTTCCGCTATACTAGACTGTGTTTGAATTACCCTCTCTTGGGAACGTGGTTGTGACCTCACGAAACAGCCTAGCCAATCAGAGCGACAGGGCAAACAAGATAATATTGCGTAGAACGTATAGCATTACGTATTACGCAGAACGTATTAGTGCTTTCGCACTAATGCACCAGGTAAGCAAAAAGAACACACTAAAATCTTATAAGTTCTAAGCCCACTATTTCGGCACCAGTTGCATAGCATAACAGTTGCAACATAGACAGTTTCAGCACTCTGCATTCTTTACATTGTAAGGTGATTAACAGCACACCAGTAAAAAAAAAAAAAAAAAAAAAAAGGCTAGACATAATGAGCAAAGTCTTGTATCTTCTTAGCTCTAATGCAAACTTAATATATTTGGAAGATTTTTTAGCAAGTTACACAGCTGTGACTTTTATTACAGCTGCTTTAGAGCCAACCTTCTAAAAATGTCTGGAAGGTAAGGTGGGTGCTTTGAGCACCGATCCTAATTTAACGGGAGCTCCAAGTTTGGCTCAACGCTTGTAACAAGTTCAAGTGAGTGCTGCTAGTTGTGCACTGTGCCTGTCGCAAAGAAGACCACCACTGATTACTCAGTGATTGTGGCGTTTGAATACTGATGGCCAAAATTTTCTTATCTGATTCCCATCCGCGGTGACGACATTATAGTGTGGGACAAATTCAAAAGCGTCTGTGTAGTCCAATGAAAGTTTTTGAACGGAAATGCTCTCTACGCCAAGTATCAGCGAAGGTCAACCTGGCAGGCCGTTTGACCTTCAACAATCCAAAAGGTCACAGTATGGCTAATAGTCCAACCATGGTCAGTTCAGTTCAGTCGTTCAGTCGTGTCCGACTCTTCGTGACGCTATGGACCATGTCACGCCACGCTTTCCGGTCTCTCACTATCTTCCTAATATCACATAACTTCATCTGCAGTGCCTCGAGGATGCCATCTAACCATCGCGTTCGCTGCCTACCCCTTCTCCGGCGACCCTCAACCTTTCCCAACATCAAATCTTTCTCCAGCGACTCCTCTCTTCTCATCAGATGACCAAATTAGCTGAGCTTTAACTTTAAAATTTGACCCTCCAATTAGCAGTCAGGGTTTATGGTCGACAATATCGACTGATTTGATCTTCTGGCAGTCCAAGGAACTCTCAAGAGTCTTCGCCAGCACCACAATTCAAACGCGTCAATTCTTCGGCGGTCAGCCTTTTTCACAGTCCAACTCTCGCATCCATACATCACAACTGGAAAGACAATAGCACGAGTTATACGGATCTTGGTTGGCAGACTAATGTCTCTGCTCTTTACTAGGCGGTCAAGGCTAACCATTGCTCTCTTTCCCAGAAGCAGGCGTCTCCTAATTTCAGGGCTGCAGTCTCCTTCCGAGGTAATCTTGGAGCCCAAGAACAGAAAATCAGTCACAGCTTCCACTCCTTGTCCATTGATGCTCCAGGACTTGATAGGGCAAGACGCCATGATCTTTGTCTTTTTAATGTTCAGTTTAAGCCCAAACTTCTCACTCTCTTCCTGTACGCGCATCAGAAGTCTCTTGAGTTCCACTTCACTTTCTGCCATTAAAGTGGTATCATCCGCATATCTAAGGTTGTTGATACGTTTTCCAGCAATATTCACTCCAGCTGAAGACTCGTCCAGACCGGCCTTCCTCATGATGCACTCTGCATATAGGTAAATAGGCAGGGCGACAGTATGCAGCCTTGCCTCACTCCTTTCTCGATCGGAAACCAATCAGTAAGACCATGCCCAGTTCTGACTGTGGCCTCTTGCCCTTCATACAGGTTCCTGAGGAGAGAGATAAGGTGAATTGGAACTCCCATCTCTTGAAGAGCTCGCCACATTCTGCTGTGATCTACGCAGTCAAACGCTTTCGCATAATCAATAAAGCAGAAGTAGATGGGTTTCTGGAACTCTCTTGCTTTTTCCATGATCCAGCGAAGGTTAGCAATTTGGTCTCTAGTTCCTCTGCCCTTGCGAAACCCAGCTTGCACGTCCGGAAGCTCCCGATCCACATACTGCTGCAGCCTACCTTGGAGGATTTTCAACATCACCTTGCTAGCATGCGAAATAAGCGCGATCGTGCGGTAGTTGGAACAATCTTTGGTACTGCCTTTCTTTGGAATGGGGATGTAAACTGACCTCCTCCAATCCTGTGGCCACTGCAGGATTGTCCAAATCTTCTGACATAATGTATGCAGAATGTTAACAGCGTCATGGTTGAGGTTTTGAAGCAACTCAGCTGGAATGCCACCAATTCCGCTAGCTTTGTTCTTAGCATGGCTGGCTAAGGCCCATTCAACTTCACTCTTCAGGATGCCCGGCTCGAGATCAGTAATCACAATCGTCTTATGTTGGGTTTGCACATTCGGGTCCTTCTTGTACAGTTCTTTTGTGTATTCCTGCCACCTCTTCTTTATCTCTGAGGCTTCAGTGAGGTCCTTGCCTTGTTTGTCCTTTATCACGCCCAGCTTAACACAGAAGCTTCCTTTGATATCTTTGATTGTCTTATACAGAGCTCTTGTGTTCCTTAATTGGCCGTTGTCCTCAACTGCTTGGCACTGTATGTTCAGGAAGGCATTCTTATCTCTCCTTGCTATTTTCTGAAAATCCGCATTGAGAACCTTGTATCTTTCTCTTTCCCCCATAACTTTTGCCATCCTCCTTTCCTAAGCTATTTGCAAAGCCTCTTCAGATAACCAGTTTGCTTTCTTGCATTTCCTTTGCTTTGGAACTACCTTAGTAGCAACTTCTTGTATTATATCACGAACATCAGTCCGCATCTCTTCGGGCTCTTTGTCTTCTATATCTAATTCTTGAAATCGATTCCTCACTTCCACAGCATATTCTAATGGAATTTGATCCAGATCATACCTGAAAGGCCTTCTAGTTTTCTGCGTTTTTCTCAATCGAAGCTTAATTTTGGCAACAAGAAGCTGATGATCGGTGCCGCAATCGGCCCCAGGCCTTGTTTTTACTGCTTGTATAGCGCTTCTCCATCTCTACCGGCAAAGAATATAATCGATCTGATTCCTGTACAGACCGTCCGGTGAAGTCCATGTGTACAGGCGCCTGTTGTGCTGTTGAAAATGAGTATTCGCTATGGTCAGGTTGTTTTCTTGACAAAACTCTACTAGCCTCTGCCCAGCTTCATTTGGCTCGCCAAGACCGAACTTTCCTATAATTCCGGATATTTCTTCACTCCCGACCTTAGCATTCCAGTCTCCTATGAGAAAAATGACGTCTGATGATGGGGTGCGGTCTAAAAGGCATTGTAGGTCCGCATAAAATCTCTCAACGTCAGCTTCTTCAGCAGCAGTGGTCTGTGCATAGACTTGGATAACTGTTATGTTGAAAGTGTGACCTTGGATCCGAAGTGAAATCATTCGGTCGTTTTTGGGGTTGTACCCTAGCACTGCTTTGCCCATTCTTCTGTTAACTATGAGAGCGACCCCATTTCTTCTCTTGGATTCATGCCCACAAAAAACGACATAATGGTCGCCGGAGTTAAATTCTCCCATTCCGGTCCACTTGAGCTCGCTGATACCCAAGATATCAATGTTCAATCTGTCCATTTCTCGCTTGACGACATCCAGTTTACCTTGCGTCATAGATATTACATTCCATGTTGCTATGTGATATATCTCCTTGCAACATCGGACTTTCCGGTCGCTTCCCGACACATCCACAACTGAGCGTCCTTTTGGCTTTAGCCCAGCCGCTTCATTCGTCCTGGAGCTAGCTAGGAATCGCCCTTTGTTCATCCCCAGTAACATGTGGGACGCCTTCCAACCTGGGGGGCTCATCTTCCGGCGCCATATCATTAATGGTATTGTGACTGGCCATAGGGTTTTCTTGGCAGGAAATACTGGAGTGGGTTTCCATTACCTTCTCCAGTGAATCACATTTTGTCAGAACTCTCTGCCGTGACCTGTCTATCTTGGGTGGCCCTACACAGCAGAGCTCACGACTTCATCGAGTTTCGCAAGCCCCTCCGCCACGACAAGGCAGTGATCCATGAAGGGGCCAACCATGGTACCACCTATGATATACTACCATTTCACTTTGATGGCAGCTACATCACGTGCTCCATTTTGTAGCTATGTCCTCGACTCCGTACTATCATCAAACGCTTTCGCTTCCCCTGACTATAGGTTAACAGGGTTAAATCTCTGCCCTCTTTGCGTAACCGAACTTCTGTTGGACTAAATTAATACTCATGCTCCCGCAAGGGCGTGTTTCAGCCCATTAGCTAACATTATTTAACCGAAGTAGCACAGAAATCAGACCAAAATCGTAAAAATGAAAATTAACAAATTTTACTAAAAAGAACGGAAAGTACCAGTGGCGCCTCGAATGAGACGTACCTTTGAAAAACAAAAAGCAAAACAACGAATGCGTCACCCGAAAGCAGCTGTGCACGTCAACCATGCTGCGAAGCTCGAGGTTCCTAACATCCAGGTTGCTTCCCAAAAGTGGGGCACCGTCCTTTATTCAATCCCACTTTAACTTCACTTAAACTTGCTGTCTTTTGGTGTGACTGTTACTAATTAGCACTATCAACTGTTGGGAGTCCCTCTTCAGTTGATAACAATTTCCTCAACCTTAATTAAGCCTTTATTGTATAGGATAACGTTTACTTTTTGACCAATTCTCTCCGGGGTTCGCGTACAAGGTGCTCTGTAGTTTCTTCGTATGTTTGTACACTGTATTGGCAAAACCAAGAAGTAGTAAGAAATTCAAGGAAGACGAAACAGCAGCGTGCTATAGCGAAATTATAGTGCTCCACTATAGCGAAATGCGGCGCTTCGTGCCGAAACCGCCTGCCGGCGGATTTGAGCAGCAATAAATAAACGGTACAAAGCTTCGCGGCAATAAAAATTACTGTCTCTCGGAAGCGTGTTTTTGAAGAAAACACCTGGCTGGCAAAATGTTTTCTACGCTGACAGAAAGGGCAAAAGAAAAAAAAAAAAAAACCCTCACTGGTTATGGCCGCATTTGGAGGCAAAACGTGCGAGCTTGACATTTACTGCCGCGGTTGCATATCGATAGACGTGTATGTACGGACGTTTCGTGTAAAGGTACAGAGATATGCAGTTGAAACGCAACGTGAGGCATCTCAGCCTAATTTAAGCGAAGAGGAAGAAAATGGAACTGATAATGAGACTTCAAATTTATTCTTCAAGAACCAATTCTGAGGTCTTTTGGTGCGTACTATTTGGTCTTTCAAAACCGTGGTCTGTGAACGAAATGAAGTGCGTCGGCTATCTGTTTCGGCGCTCTGGACAGTTTATGCACACAAGTGGCGACGACCCCGCTACCTCGATTACGTTACAAATTCCGAAAGGGACAAAATTTTTCTATTCAGAAATGGAGGCTTCACGTGTAACCTTCAGCGTTAAAAATAAACAGTGACAGGCTATGATTTTTTTTTTTTTTTTTTTTTTTTTGCTGCCTGCCTCTTATATCCGACAAAATCTTTCTTCCATTCAAATGCCTCTTTCTATGGCAGTCACTCTACGCCGGGAATTATTCCAGACACTTAAGAAGTGCGGAGCGTCGTCATCGGGTGATATTCCACGCGGTGTGCACCGAACATAGCCACTGATCTTTTTGAATAATGGCAAAAACCTTATTTTCAGTGCCGTTCTCACAAGCACGAGCTTGAGAAAGCATCTTCTGGCGTATCTTCATGATGCAAACTATTCAGAAGGAGTTCAATAATAAACATGAAATCAGCCCCCCCCCCATCTCTCTCTCTCTCTCTCTCTCTCTCTCTCTCTCTCTCTCTCTCTTTTTACCACAGTAAAGTTTGGTTAGTTATATTGACGTAGACAAAGTGTTCAGTTGTTTTGTAGGAAAAAAGATGCAATACAATCTAAACCGCATGCTCAAGTAAGGTAAAAACTGGTGTAAAAATATTACACTGGTCAGTTGCGCATGTAAATGCGTTCGTCTAAATGACACTTCATAAAAACTTTCACATGTACGCCTTAGAAAAATTGTTGAAGCAGACTAAATGTGCGCAGTAAAGAAGACTGAGGAGAAACACACTTTCACAAGAAACTAGCAACCACTGTGGCGTGCACATCTGAATCTAAGGTCTGCACAAAGAAACACGAGAAGGAAATATTAATCAAAGGTCGCGTAAATGTCGGCTGATTATCGGCAGAACTAAAACAGAATCAGTAGTAAATTTGTCCGAGTGACTCTGCTCGCTGTTACGCGCGTTAATTAAGGATAAATGGTCAAGCCTAAGACTGCTAGGCTGCCACAGGAGCAGCCTATTGCCCGGCGTACCACAAAAGGCGAGCCTTTCCGGGAAATGCTCTGGCCGCATCCCTCGCAGGCCTGGCCCTCGGAGATAAGTCAATCTTTTCAATTCGGATTGGACGCGACTCAGCCGACAGCCTTACGCGAAATGCGTCGATCCTCTTCCCGTGAAACAAATTTTGTTCCGCTTGGCGAGGCTAATCCTTCGTCCTCTCGTGAGCCTTTCCCCGTCTCCTTTTCGCCCCTCGTGCTTCTTTCGGATCGGATTGCTGGGCCAAGATGGCGACGCATGGCCGCAGCTGTGCGGCGGCCGGCCCTCCGCTTCCATCGCGGTCGAAGCTGCTGCCCCTGCCTGGATTTGGGGACCAATGTGGCGTTCCTATGCGCCGATAGAGGGATCAGGCAGTTTGAGGGGGCTGCCAGTTCGTTATTTGGAAACCCGACCGAATTAGCTGCGTTTTATACGCCTCATATGGGTCATGCCGGGAGTCCGAGTTAGTCGAAAGGGTTTTTGATTACTTATCACCATTTCTACACGGTCGACGAGTCACCCGCTGGACCACAGCTCTCGTGAGACTTGTCCAAGCGGCATACAACTACTTAGAACTCAAGCGCTTGCTTAGTGACATAAATACGTTGTGACTACAATACGATGCGTTAAACACAGTGACAATGAGAGGCATGCTAATATTCTAAACTTTCTAGTAGCATTTTCTACTCCCTGAATGAACCAAATAAATTCTAAAGCTTACTCGAAATGAATCGAATATATTCACACGTTTCCGAATAGGTTTCGAATAGTTGTTTCTTTTTTTTTTTTTTCAAATAACTGGCATGGACACTCATTAAAGTTGGACGTAGCGCTCTTCCCAAACTGATTAAAAGTAGGCCAACTCCGACGCCGCACCAGACTGTGCGAGAAGGTATCGCAGTGGCATGGTCTATTCGCGTGACGAAGTTCACAATACTCATACGTGGCCTCCAAGTTTAGGTGGCGTTGCAGAGCTCAGGCAGGTTTAGCAAACCCTGCCCTAATACCCCATCGCAAGAAATATACTTGTGTAGCTTTCTCCTCTCGCTGCTGCTGAGGTGTGCAGATAGATTATTTGCTGTCGTCAGCATTGACAAATGGTAGCTTTATTATGCGTATGACATTACGATCGGATAGCTAACATATTCACTATATGCACATATATTCATATTATATTCACATATATTCATAATATATTCACATATATTCATAATATATTCACATATATTCTTAATATATTCACATATTCATATACAGATGAATAGGGATGCGCGAGTGTTCGAAAATTTCGAATAGCAATGGAATATTCATGTATTTGATTATTTCAATCAATCAAACAGAAAATTTTTCAAATTATGCGAATCAAATTAATTACCTAATGAACTTCTCCGACACTTCTTGATTAATTGGCATAAGGTTCGAATAACACCCACCGTATTAAATTTCTTCAACCACACGAGGAACAGGTATCTTCCATACCGACACTGCGCACCATCCTGCAGTGATCAGTATGCACGGAAAGGAGGGCTCAGTGTAGCTACGCAGTAGATTCGTATGAGAATGTTCAAAATCCTCATACATTTCATCCAAGATTGGTCGACGTGACAAGGCTTGGACAAGTTCAATAACTTTGCCTTGACGCCCAACATCGGAGGACATGGCTGATACGTGCTGTCGTCCTTGTCATGCACTTAGAGATAGCTCTAGTTTATTTTGTTTCGTCACCTAGTAAGAAAAGCTAACATTTATACATGTACAACTTGGCTTCTATAGCGTTAACATACTGAATTTGTATCGCCGTCTTTAGTGGACATTAGTTTTGAGTCATTTGACAGTTATATCTCTATAAGCTGTGACCGTACCGCGGTGGCACAGCAGATACTCCAGTGCTTCACATTATTCCTCGTTTAGGAGGGAATACTATTCAATATATTCGATTCATATTTGATTCGTATTCGATTAAGTAGGGAAGCTGCACTATTCATATTCAATTCAATAGCGACGGCACATTCTTCGTATTTGACTCGGTTCCAAAACAAGAAAAATCGCACACCCCTAGAGATCAGTGTTACGCTTTTAGGCAGTTGTAGCTATATGTCCTTAATTTGCAACGCCGTACCGCAGTGCCGTCACTAGCAGTTAGCGGTGTTGCACAGTTATTTGTTGCTGAAGTTTTTCACGAATATTCGCGCCGATACCGACCATTCGTAGGAATGTTAAATTCGCGCTCGTTTCGATTCCGCCACTCTTTAATTCAAATACTCGATTCAGCGTTTCTGTAGTATGCGTTATTAGCATTCAAATCGGTTTCAAAAACGTACTGTTCGCACATCACTAGTGACAGAACCCATGAGCTGACACAGATATTCTCACGTGACTTGCACCTTTGCGCACGATGTGAGGTGTAAGTATTACGTGAAATACTCTGGCGTGAAACAAATGTTCTTTAGAGCACGTATTTGAGGCATGTTCTTCATTGATGGAGTTACTCGCGTTAGCCGCGCGTTGCGCTTCGGTAAAATGAGATGGACTCTTTGAAATGTGTTACCGTTATTAGTCGGTAAACCATTCGTAAAAAAATTCAACTGGCGAATTTCAATCTTTGACCGCCTGTCTTGCATTCTTGGCATTACTCAGTGTTAGCGATTTTGCGCAGAAGGATCAATTAGGTCGGCTATTTAGGGGAATCTCCCAAGGTGGAGTAGATTTGTAATAAGGGGGTAATTATTCATTGACATCCGCCCAAGCCTAGCATTGCGGTTACAAAAAAAAAAGCTATAAAGCTTCTCAGAAACTTCGTAGTTAAAGAAAAATTCGTCCTGATCCGAGGATCAAACCCGGGACCACCGCCTTTCCGGGGCAGTCGCTCTACCAACTGAACTAACCAGGCCGGTCAGCCGAGCAGATGATAAGGCGAGAGCGAATTGATCCATAACTCGAAGTGGGAATGGTGTTGGTCGGTTATTTAAAGGAATCCTCCAAGGTGGAGTAGATTTGTAATAAGAGAATAATTACTCACTGACAGAGCTGGTTGCCAGCTTGGGTGGATGTCAGTGAGTAATTCCTCCCTTATTATAAGAAATAATTAGATGGCGCTTTACTCCGTTGTCTTTTCTGATAACAGTTGTCAGCGTCAGGTCAAACTCTGAGGTCAAATTGTACAGAGTAAAATGTCAGAGAGGACATCATTTACGAGGGCGTTGGATTCCGTGTTGGTCACGCTTCTTGATCTCGTCTTCCCACTGGGCATCAGGAAAAGGCCAACAATCGGGTCAGTGCTTTAAACAAACTCCGTCGTCCTCGCTACAAACTGTAGCCCGCTGAGAAAGGGGCGCAAGTGCGGACAAGGCCCTACCCGTTCTGTCCTTGCCTCGACGTCTCGGTACCCCGTCGCGTGACTCGAGAAGAGAGCGATAGCACAGGTTGGGGCACAGATGCGTGCGAGCAGTCGTTGATCAATCGTGAGAAGTTCGCAGGCGTCCTGCCAGATGCCTTCGTAATCACGCCATCTTACCAGTTAGGATCAATACGTTTCCATTCGTGCACAGAGTGATCAACCCGGCGTGAAGTAGGGAGTGAGCTTGAACTTTCACGCGACGGAACATGATCACTTCACCCCTGCTGCATACAAAGGTGACGCAATATTTCCCGCAACGAACTAGAATTAAAGGAGCTTGACGGACACTTAGAGTCGCAAAAGTCGATTCCTGTGCAAAGTGCACCTGAAAGGGGTCCTTGAAGAGCTTTCGTAACAGTACACTTCTAATACTCGTAAAAAAAAAATTATATATATATATATATATATATATATATATATATATATATATATATATATATATATATATATATATATAAGCAGATCAATTAAGGGGAAATGAGGGTGCTCGTTATAATACATCAAGGAAAGAAGCCAACAGTCGGCGAGGCCAAAGAAAGCGTTGGGGATGGTACTTTGTCTTTTTTTTTTTTTTTTAATGTTTACTTGGATAATCACAGAAATTAGTAGTGTAATCTGTTTAGGGGAAAGATAATTAAACACAAAGTAGAAGAAAAAACAACGTGCCGATGGTGGGAGACGAACCCACGACCTCCGAATATCGCGTCCGGTGCTCTACCAACTGAGCTACATCGGCCGCTGTCCCCCCTGCTACTTGCTTGGGTATTTATGTTGTCTGTATACGAACCTTGAGAGTGTTCACCAGCGCCATCCTCAGCCAAAGCGGCGGACGTGGAACGTCCTTTGTTACCGCCAGCGTCACGTAGAACGTGATCAAGAGCGAGGGCGAAAGCTGTGCTAGAACCCTCTTACGCTACCTATGGCTTCAAGACTGCCAGAACCGAGACCCTCGTAAGCTACAAGCAGATCAATTAAGGGGAAATGAGGGTGCTCGTTATAATACATCAAGGAAAGAAGCCAACAGTCGGCGAGGCCAAAGAAAGCGTTGGGGATGGTACTTTGTCTTTTTTTTTTTTTTTTTTTTTTTTTAATGTTTACTTGGATAATCACAGAAATTAGTAGTGTAATCTGTTTAGGGGAAAGATAATTAAACACAAAGTAGAAGAAAAAGCAACGTGCCGATGGTGGGAGACGAACCCACGACCTCCGAATATCGCGTCCGGTGCTCTGTTGGCTTCTTTCCTTGATATATATATAACATCGCGTTAACATTTTCGACGTTGCACTAAATATATGTCGGGGTGTCGTAGTGGAGTTCGAGGGTGGCTTCCGGCTCAAAGCAATCTTGTACTGGCCACCAGGTGCTAAGCACCACGGGGTAGGAATCAAGTGCGGGCAATGTGATTCGTTATTCTTTCAACGTGTAGCGAGAAAGGTGTACCATACCGTGTACTTTGCGGGGCTCACACGTGGAAGCAGGCATAACGCTGGTTGTTCATGCAAATGGACGAAAAATTGTTTGATGCTCGCTTTTGGTGTGCACATTTGATTTCGGCATACTTACGCACATAGCTACCGTGACGACCAAGAGAACTGTCTTAGACTTAACTACCCTCTTAACGCGGCGCAACACTGCGCGCGTGTACCGCTTTCACGAAAGTTGCATCATCAGCACACGTGCATTGAATATAGCTCGTTCCTATTTGCAGGGCCCCTTTTGCATAGATCGCAGAGGCAGACGACGTTTTATAGTCTTCATCCATGTCATTGCGTTAGAAACTACCTTTTCTGTCGTAATTCCAGGCGTTTCATTTGGTGTTTCATTTCCCTGACCTGCGGTTTTCACTACAATAAAGCATTGTGTAATACCTCTTCGCTAGATGCACTTTTCCCTCCTTTATAATTTTTTTAAAAGCATCTCGCTTCGCTACTTATGCTCCGTAAGCTTCAGATTCGTTTCTGATATAATGCTACAGTAATTCTTCCCCTATTTAAATATACAAGAAACAGCAAACGAGTAAAGGAACCAATTTGATATACCGTGCGCTGCATTTACATCATTCACTGCTTTGGTCTAGGCATGTTTTCTCGATGCTTTAATGTGGATTCGTTCTCTGAATGACGAAAGGGCGAGGTCTAGTTGCAGGCTTCATCAGAATGATAAAATTCCACAGAAATTTTGCAACGCGCCTCATCACTGGTCTGATAGGTTCTCGGTTTTCACTGCCATTATGGTCGTTTAAATTACTTTCTTACCCTACGCAGGCGCGCATGCAGAGAGATGCCTATGTATAATGAAAGTTATGCTAGTTACTTTTCTCCGTCCTTATATACGAAGCTCTTATTGAAATTTTCTTCTCGGATGTTTCCAACTCATTTCACAGCCATTACCTCCAAGAAAAAGAAGCCGTTGTCATTCGCAGAGCTGAATTCTTCATATTTCTTTGAAAATTTCTCTCGCTTGTAGTAATGCTCTTTCTTTTTTGTTTACCAAAAATAAAGCGGGAACCATTACCTCGGCCCTTAAGAGAGTAGTGGTAGTCAGTGCCAGTGTGCAAAGGACGTTATCGTGTAAAACTATTTTTAGAAAGTTTACTTACGCGATGCCTGCCATAGTGATGTGTATATAATAAAAAGTGTCAATAAAATGCTTACGTAATCACTGAAGAATTGCTCGACGAGGTTATATAAAGCTTTCGACATGATCGGTCAATTTACTGAAAATAAATTAGTTCATATGTTCCTTTTATCTGGAGTATTTATCAGCCGTTTCGTACAGAATCAGGCTCTTGGACGATGCAGGTAAAGGCTACCGCGTGTTTCAGTTAATAAAAGGTCTTTCGTAAGCTAAGGATCTTTAAAGTTAAGGTGGCCTAAAAAGGAAAGAAAAGCTTCCATGGTTGCATAGCGGCCGCACTACCTTCAGGGAACACATCCGACGGAACAGTGTGTGAGACTTCAGTGATAGCGCTCGAGGCATATACAGCATGTTCAAAATTAGACTTTACTGATTATTTAAAAAAAAGCAAAATGCCGTATGCTCATGCCGTTTTTGTACATTGGTAATGCGGCCAGGCGGATACACATGGGGGTATTAATTGTCCCCGTAAACTCAGTATTTACCTAAAATTCAATTATTAACTTTTTATTGGCTGAAGTTAGTGTGCATATTTATATTGAGAACTTGGAGGCAAATGCTTTTTAGGGCTATTCCATTTTGTAGAATTTTAGTAACGCGGCTGTGTCCTGAGATGCGCACGTCTAAACTTTTGTCCCATTTCGTCTAATTACGCATGCGAGATGGCGGCTCTCGACGTAAAGCACCTCCCACAGGTGACGCAGCTGTTGCGTCACTTTATATATATATATACACACATATACGTGTGTGTGTGTGTGACGCTGGCGGTAACACAGGACGTATATATATATATATATATATATATATATATATATATATATATATATATATATATATATATATATATATATATATATATATATATTTCTTACTGTATTTCACTTCTGAGTTAACAGGACAGGTTAGCAGATGCCAGTGCGGGGGCGTAGTAAAATATTTGCTGTTCCTGCTGACGTCACTGGAAACTGAAGCTTCATCTAGTTGGCTGATTATAACGAACATTTTTACATACACCAGCGCGAAAGACGAGACACAGAAGTACAAACCATGACTGCCAATTGTATTGTTTCAAAACCAAGCACGCCTTCACATTCAGAAGGCGCATAAGATGGCTAGTCATGATAAGCTATTTTTGATGCGTCATCTTGGTGTAAAAGCGTGCTTGATCTCGTGAATGAAATCCTTCTGTAATGACGCGTACATAAGTTGTCTTCTCTGGGTCGCCTCCTCTGCGCTGTTTTCTGCAATGTCCTTCACGAGGAACAATTTTTTATTCCTTTAGAGACCTTGCGGGTTGCGTTGTGAAGCTCGCCAGTGAACAGTGAGTAATCAGGTGATCTATTCGCTCAGGAGTGCTGGTTAGTTAAAAATGTGAGTCACAAAATACAGGGTGTTCAAAATTTGATTTTTCAAACTTAATTTTTAACTAGGAAAAGCAATACATAAAGTTTCATTGTGTAAATGTTTTACGCGGCTAGACAGACACAAACTGGGATAAAAATTAGCATTGTAAACTCAGTAATTAACTGCACGCTCAAATTAATTTTTTTTTCACTTCAATTAGCATGCATGTTTATGTTAAAAATGTGTACACACTGATATTCATAGGAATTTTACTTTGTGCAGTTTTAATAGCGTGCCCGCGTAGGAAGACATATACGTCTGATCTTTCAGCCCAAACCATCTAATTACGCAATCGATACGACGAAAGTCGACATGAAGCTCCTCGCTTGTATGGGGTATTCGGCATGGAGCCTGGACATTTGGCCTGAAGCTCGTACCTGATATGAGCTTGACAACACTGTGGAAAGACACGAGAAGCTGAGAACCTCTCGTTCTTAACCTGAGAAACCGACGAATCACTGTGGAGACGAAGTGGGGTGAGGACTGTTTCTTTTAGCTGTTGGTTTTCTGGACAACAACAAAAAAAAAGTGACCGCCGTTGTATGTAACAACATATTCTTGTTAGATATTGCGCCTCACGCAAAAACACTTGCATATCAGGGAGGAGCTTCTTGCTGAGTGCCGCGATCTCGCATGCGTATTTATACGGGTTTGGCTGAAAACTTACACGTGCATATTTCGGGACAGAAGCGAATGTTTAAAATTTTGCAGAATAGAATAGTCTTCGAAAGCATCCGTGTACATTTTTTTTTTCAAATATGAGCACGTACGCTGATTGCGATCAATAACAATGCTAATCAAGCAAAGTGAATTACTTTGTTTAAAACGACAACCTTTCACACAGCTTGTGTTCTCGCCGACGCATAACCGATTTACACAAGTGAATTTACTGCAATGCACTTAGTACTTAAAAAAAAAAAAAGTTCGTAAATTCTGACTAAACTTTCTGCAAATCGCTAACTGCGGCTTTACTTTTCATTATCAGCAACCTTTCCTTTTTTTTTTTTTTTGCCGTGCCAGTAATGAAGTTTCTCTGTCGCGAATAAATTAACACACTGCGTGTTTCGGCAGCAATAGGCTCTTTCCTGCATAATGAGATATAGCGGTATATAACATGAATCTGTTTGCTTCCCTGCGCCGGGCATGTAACCCGGAAAAGAATCGTATAAAAACGAATTTTTAGTACCAGGTTGGCCGGCTCAAAATAGTCGCATTTGCTCTGCTCTATTCTCAGGGAATTTGGGGAATGGAGTAAGGTATAAAGGAAAGAAAGGGGGGGGGGGGGGGCGGTTCCTGTGCACCCAGAAACTTGCTGATAGGCATTCAGGCTGTTCTTTTTGTTATATCATGTTGTTGCAGGTTCATGCACAATACCACCGGGAGCCCTACACGTCGTTCAAAGGACGCGATATAATTGTTCGACACGGACGCTGCGAATTCAGCATCAGCACTCAGTCGCCCACTGGTCCGCCGAGATGTGCTCGGGGAGAATGTGGTGGTGGGTGCAATCTCTTTACGGCGTCAGAAGCATTTGCGTGTCACGCCGAAATAACATTGGCCGCGACCGCTGTCGCAGAAGAAAGACGAATGCGGTGAAGAAGAGGAGGGATCCAGTATCCTCTCCTGGGCCGCCTACTGCTGGTAAACTGGTATACCGGCCTTCCGCTAGCATGCGTGCCGGCAGTTATAGCTGCCAGTAATACGTACCGTTTGAGTTTTCGGGTGCGTATGTCTGAACCCTTGTTCTTGCCGCTGATTCGCTGAGCACCTAAAGTGCGGGAGAGAAGCCAGCATGACATCTTACGGTGCATGGGCGACATAGAAGAACTTCGACGGTTAAGAACCTGGGTGTAGGAACCATTCGCCCTAATGGTGGCTTTTAAAAATATATTTCACATACTGTGCTTGCAGTTTTTTCTTATCGCAAATGAGCGAATATTAGGTTGTATTTTCTTCTTGTGATTTTTAAATACTTACAATCTTGTATTTCAAAAACTATGAGAGATATGGTGCATGCATCTGCGGCCTATGCAGGCGGCTTTCAGAGCCAGGCGGAAATGTACATTATAAAGCGTGATAATCAGACGACTAACAAATATAAGTAACCAACTTTTATATATTTTTTTTTTATTTTAGAAGTCAATATTATATAGCGTAATTGAAGGTTGTGAAGATAAAAACAGAGCCCTATTTTCAAATTTTCCTAATCAGTAGTATGAATTAGAAATATCAAACTTAGAAAATGTGCATCTGAAAGCTTGCTGAACTGGTTTTCCGTCATTGCACATTTACAGACTGACGGCTATTGCATTTCTTATGCATCAAATACAGACACCCTTCATGTTTTTCATGACGTAGAAGTACCCCGCATAACGACGAAAATAATGAAATGCGGAAAAACCTATTCAACGATCTGTAGCATATGTATTTTTAACGGGCGATGTTTAGAACCGCACTGCCAATTAAGAAAGAATAAAAATGAGGCCCACCGTTGATGGTGGCTGCTTTCTACATCAGAATGCAATGTTAATCTTTCAAATAATAAATTTAAATATTATTTAATTTCGGCCAGTTATTCGACCAGTCATCAAGCTCTATAACGTACATGATGTCCGCATTGTTTAAAAATACACCTGCACAGGCCGCACTTAGGTATCTCCCATTGTTTCAAAACGGGACATTTTTAATGTAGACATTAAAATTATCACCTAATATATACGTTCGAATCCCTCAAAATGAAGTGCAGGTAACATATCACCGCTCGGGTTTGCCTACTCTTCCGCACCTGGTCCAGTTTCTCTTTTTTTTTTTCTTTCTGCGCTGCAGTTATCAAGACATCGCATCACCACGACCAATACCTACCTTGAATCAAGTAGCCCTCGTATATGTAGTGAACTCAATTAATAAGGGGAAGAGGGGGGTGGGGGGCGCACTGTGAATTTAACGTAATTACAGATATATTACAGGGAAAGGGAACACATTCCAATTAAGAAAGATGTTCGGCAAGGAGACACCATCTCGCCAGTGTTATTTACAGCTTTCTTAGAGGAAGTATTTAAAGACATGGAATGGGAGCCCTAAGGCATCAGTGTCGATGGAAAATCTCAATAATTTGCGATTCGCTGATGACATTGTCTTGTTAAGTAACTCCGGTGACCAATTGCAACGGATAATTAATGATCTAGACAGGAGAAGAAGAACGGTAGGCCTAAAATTAATATGTAGAATACTAGGGTAATGTTGAACAGCCTGAGAGAGGAACAGCAGTTTAAAATAGGTAGCAAAGTGCTGGAAGTAGTAGGCGAATATGTCTACTTAGGACAGGTAGTGACCGCAAATCCGGACCACGAAAGGGAAATAACTAGGAGAATAAGATTGGGATGGAGCGCATTTGGGAGGTACTCAAACGTTATGACTAGCAGCTTACCGGTATTACTCAAGAGGAAAGTGTATAACAGTTGCATCCTACCGGTACTCACATATGGGGCTGAAACATGGAGGTTAACGGAAAGTGTTCTACATAAGTTGAGGACACAACGCAGAGGGCCATGGAACGGAAAATGGTGTGTCTAATATTAAGAGATAAGAAGCGTGCAGAGTGGCTCAAAGAAATAACTCAAGTTACTTACATTCTAGTTGAAATTAAGAAGAAATGGGCATGGGCGGGACATGTAGCACGAAAGAGGGAAACCGATGGTCGCTTAGGGTAACAAACTGGATTCCAAATGAAGGTAAGCGTAGCAGGGGGTGGCAGAAAATTAGGCGTGTGGATGAGATTAAGAAGTTCGTAGGGGTCAAGTGGATGCAGCTATAGCACATGGCCGGGTTAATTGGAGGAGAATATGAAAGGCCTTCGCCCTGCAGGGGGTATAGGCCGGCTGATGATGCTAATACAGGGAAACTTGCGGCTATGATATAGTAGACGCAAAGGTTCGTTGCCGAATGTTATGATCTCGGTCTTGCTGTTACGTACAGCACTTCCCAGGTTGCGTTTTCCACGTGTGCATAGATAATTGGCGCTCCTACTGGTAATTTCTGGAGGCAACGAGGAATCAATTCAATTCAAATTAATTTTTTTTTATTTTTTCAGGGCAAAACAAAATTCATCCTGGAGAGATTCAAGAACTGATAACCGCTAGAAACACCTTGACAGGGGCCTAAGAACCTCTGAAACTGACAGTCAGCGACAGAACGTACATGAACTGAACTAAACGAAAAGTACAAAATATAGAGCATAATGAAATTATCAACAGATGCAAGCAGTGCATTTTACAAATCCAAAGCAAGTCTAATACACTAAATGAGAAAAACAGAAAGCAGAAAGAAGAAAAAAAAACATTCAGAAATGATATGTGGCTAAAGAATGTTACAGAGGCACACAAAAGCTAGCTATATATTAGCAAAATACATTTTGAGGGGACTCGGACTCACATTAGCTAGAAATTTGTATTCGTTAAGAGCTGATGGCAAGTTATGTTCAAGTGTTTCATGTTTGTAATTATTTCTAAAATGTGGAATAAACCAAAGATCGGTATTTCTGGTGCAGATTGAATTTGATGCGGATGTTAAACGTGCAGTGCTTCAAGATAATAGTAAAACGAGTGCTACATACAGAAGGCATACATACGTATGAATTGAATTATTTTGTAATTCTGGAAAGCAGTTCTTCTCGGGGAGAGGTAACGCATGTTTGAAGCAGAATCACTAATTTACTTTTGTGGATCCTCTATATTTGTTACATTTGTTTTCGTAGTGTTGGCCCAAACTAAGCTGCAATAACTCGAAACTGAGGCAAAGAGATAATACAAAATTTCAATTTTTGCCTAAGTAGGGAGAAGCCATCGACATCTTAAAAGCGCTCCCGCTGTTGAAGAGAGCTTATTACAGATATTGTCTACATGCAAATCCCAACTCAGGTGCGTTGAGAAGGTAACCCCAAGGTTTTTATAATTATATACAGCTTGAATTTCTTGATTTGAATATTTAATGACATGAGCCAAAACAGCTGACTTGTTCCTTGTACAAAAAATTATAGCCTTTGTCTTTTTAACATTAATCTGGAGACAATTCGAATGGAGCCATTTTCGCAATCTGATAAATATTTCATCACTTCGTGGTTAAATTGTTTATATCAGAACCTGAAATAAGTATGCTGCTATCGTCTGCGGATAAAATAAATTTTTCAGTATTATTAATGTGACTATGTTATATATAAAGATATCAAAAAGCAGCAAGCCAAGGATACTTCCCTGAAGCAAACCGTTCGGTACGAGTAGAAACGAAGACTGATCGCTTCCCATATAGACAGATTGTTGCTGATTATTCAGGTATAATTTTAAGATACTTATGGGTGTACCCCGTGAACTCCATTTTGAGAAAGCTTGTGAATTAAGGTGTACTGGTTAAGGGAATCAAAAGCTCTACTGGAGTCAGTGAGAAGTCCTAGAGTAAAAATACATTTTTCGATGTTTTACAGCGCATGTTCCTTAATTGACAAGGCAGTCTGAAACACACTGGATTATGTGAAATTGGTTTAGAGGGTGTTTGTATTTTGTTTTTCCTCGATAAGACATGAAGACAGGACAATTGTCCCTAAGGTCAGATACGATTGTTCCAACATCAGACACAACTGATTCAATATTTGTAATGAAGAGATTCAGACACGACGACACAGAAAATGTGATGGGAGTTGTTGATCACATCAAATTAATAAAACCGGTTGACTGAAATACGGCGCTGAATTCACGTACAGTTATGTTCCTTTAGCATGTCTATATTAAAATCTTCTCCACATATTAACTGCGATTTGTTTGCGCGAACATATCTAAAAGTTTTCAAATGTTATAAAGTTCGTTATATTCCCGTTGGGTGTACACTACCGCAATTATTTGAGAGTGATGTTGTAAAGTAAGAACTTCATAGTTTTTATTCACTGTACAAACTTCAAGAATCATATAACCCTTCTGGCATGTGCTAGAAGGGTTATATAGCTATAACTCCTTCTCGTCTATCTGGGCAATTAATAGCGAAGTTGTACCCGGGAAGGTCTAGCATTCCAGTACCGTTATTAAATCAAGTTTCCGTTAGCATAAGGACATTAAAGTCGAAAGGGAATTGCTTAAGGAAAACAACGATTTCTTCATTTTTGTTTTTGGCAGAGCGAGTGTTTAGGCGCAAAAAAAAAAAAACCATTGAGATTGATGTATGAGAGAGGCAGAAACTATAAGGTCGTGGTATTAAATTTTAAAGTTCTATCTCTATTCTTTAACTCTGTCAGGGTCACCATAGCTTAACTTCTTGCTATCAGGGTCACAACAGCTTATCTTCACAAGGTCCCTTTCCTCAGATATGTGTATAATTTAGGAGTTTTCGGTTCTCCCTGCAAAGGTTTTACTATTGTTAGTCCAAACCGACTCCCATTTGCATTCATACTTCCTTTTCCCAGTCATTCCAAGAGGATTCTTTTGTGCCCCACAAAGATGCTGGTTTACATAAATTGGAGTCGTGATATCAAGTCCTAGATCACTGTTGTTAAGTCTTACTTTGTTTGCTTTCTTCAGGGTTGTGTTGGGCTTTGTACGTGATTTGAACTGCGCAATGCCTTCTTGTCAGACTTGCGCGCCTGTACCCTATGACAGGCCTCAATGTCGAATTCACTGATTGGATCATCGATAACGCTTCCTATTTTAGTCAAAATTTCGATACTGCTCTCGTTTTCTGCTTGAATGACGCCCTGGATTTTAAGATTCGTATTACGCGAGTACTGTTGCATGTAAACTAGTTTTTTTTTTTTTTTTTCAAGTCTGCCATCTTGTTTTCTTTTGTCTAACATTTTGTAATACGCAAGGCGTTCCCTTCCTTTGCTTTTCATTTTTCTGTCGCTCAGATTCCAGTTGCTTTTTAAGAACCTCGTTTTCTGAATATGCTAACTCAAGACTTTTTATCAGGCTGCGTTGTTCAATGCGCAGCTCACGGATTGCATTCCATAGATCTATTTCAATAGACTCTTTAAATACTTTCATGTCCTGTTAAAATCTTATTTGTACTTTGCGAAGTCAGCTTTTAATTCCTCTTTCAGCTTTGCAAGATCCTTCGACATCCTTGATAATGCAGCAACACGGCAACTGTGATCTGAACAACAGATACTTGGCAGCAGCGACGACAAGAATGTCACATTCAAAATTGAGAACATATACTGACAATAACCTGCGCCAAAGAAAGAAGCAGGTTCTTATGTGCGATGTCGGCTGTACGTCGACTCTACTGCCAAGGGAGAGTAGAAGCGGCGATGGATTCCTTATGTCGTCTGGTTGCTTGTTGATAAGCAATGATCGCTGTGCGTTGACGGTCGCGCCACTTAGGAGCAGCTGAGCTGGGACAATCGTCCTAGAAGCCACGTGCGATGGCTGCTTGCGTTTCGGGAGCTTGGTTGAAAACTGTGCATACGACGATCTGCAGCAAAGAAAGGAGCAGGTTCTTAGGCGATGTCAGATGTACGTCGTCGGTACTGCCAAGGTAACGACTCCGTGACCTTGCGTGAGCAGCTTGTGATGCCGCGCCTGAAGGCATCGGAATCTCTAGACACCTTTTTGCGACAACCAGACAGCAGCGAGTTGACAAAACCTCCTGAAGATGTCTTATCCTCTTTTTCCATTCGAGTGTGACTATCGTGGGGTGCAGATACAAAAGCCAACAGACAAAGTTGAGTCATTTCATGTGTATATCTTTATAAGCCTGCTAACTTATTTTCTACGTCAACTCTATAACGTAGATGTAAACCCATACAGCTCTCACGCAGTTCAGAAGTGTTCGTGGGGCACGCGTGCTTGGCGTGTTTTTGCACCAGAGCCAGCAGCATTCTGCTTTTGCCGTGAACTGGCGAAGCGAACTCGTGGTTTTCGCTGTTTTGATATGTGAAGCGTGTTTAAAGAACGGGCGAGAGTTATTCGCATACCTTAAAGAAGAAAGAAAGAAGCGAAGCTTAGCAAAAGCATCGCCAACAAAACCGAGAAGAAATTCACGCGAAAGACGGAAGTTACTCGTTGTGATGACGTCAGTTTCTAAAACAAATGTTTTTGTTTGCGGCCCTAGGTAAGCTGAGCTTCCATTTTCATGACTGCGGTGTAATTACACGTGTCTGCGTCAGTTCCCGCTAAAGTTTAATTTGTTTACTGTGCGCCAGACTCCTGTTGAAAAGATGACCCTTCTTCCACAGTGGTTCTAGACGCTTTTAATTTTGCAACAGCGGGGTGGCTTTAAAGCGAAAAGGGCGAAGCGAGTAAGAAATGCACTCGCAACAAGAAAAAAAGCACGGGAGTGGGCAGCGGAGATTGTGTTCGTGGCAACATTTAATTTCGTGTTGTTTCCTTTTTTTTTTTTTTTTTTTTTTTACTTCGGGCTGCTAAATAACTTGGCTTGGTCATGTTGCCAGGCTCGCGTCTCTTTCCTGCACGCACACACATATACAAACAAAAATTCCGCTCTCGTTTCTTGTTATCAGCTGATTCTTACTCCGAGTTCTCGCAACTGGGAGAGCTTCTGCAAGGCTTAATTTAGCGCGACGAGTGAGCGTGCAGGAAACTAATATACGTGGGTGAATTGCGTAGAACCGAGCGCCTTCCATTCGCTCTCGCGGAGTTTAATTGTAGCCCACGAATTCCCGGTTTCTCAGAATGATCCCCGCGTAAAGTTGCTGACGCCAGCATGACGCCGACTGAACGACATTCATAGAAACGAGGCCCTGCCGTGCTTTCAATTTCGTCGCTTACTTTTTTTTTCTCTCCGGCAGCCACTGCGCACCGTTTTCTTGAGTGAAATTTTACACATTTCATTTTTTAGGGCTCAATTTCATGCGTTGGCATATGCAAGCTCATCACCACTTGCTTGTTTTCGCGTGTGTGTGTGTGTGTGTGTGTGTGTGTGTGTGTGTGTGTGTGTGTGTGTGTGTGTGTGTGTGTGTGTGTGTGTGTGTGTGTGTGTGTGTGTGTGTGTGTGCGTGTGTGCGTGTGTGCGTGTGTGCGTGTGTGCGTGTGTGCGTGTGTGCGTGTGTGCGTGTGTGCGTGCGTGTGTGTGTGTGTGTGTGTGTGTGTGTGTGTGTGTGTGTGTGTGTGTGTGTGTGTGTGTGTGTGTGTGTGTGTGTGTGTGTGTGTGTGTGTGTGTGTGTGTGTGTGTGTGTGTGTGTGTGTGTGTGTGTGTGTGTGTGTGTGTGTGTGTGTGTGTGTGTGTGTGTGTGTGTGTGTGTGTGTGTGTGTGCAAAGTTTCTTTAACTAATTTATACAGTGTATGACTGATTAAACATCATCATGATGGTTTGGTTTGGTAAGAGTATGTGGAACAAAACTGATCGCCGCAACTTTATTTCGAAGACATAAACGCTGATCTTCGGACACCACAAATTTATGGCTGCCTTCGAGCAACTAAATAAACAGCTATTTACGGTGGCATTTGCCTAGCGGAAAATATGAAGACTATTACTTAAATGCGCGTGAGGTTTCCTGTTAACAAAAAACTTCGAACAAAATCTGCTGAATGCCTACCGCATACTCACTGCATTAGACTGAGTGTACTTCACTGAGGAGGAAATAAAGGCACGTCTTAAGGATTCCTTCTAATTTTCGTTGTGTATGCTCCTGGATAAATTATGCAGTTTGACAAATTACGAACATTTATATTCGTGATCTTGGTGACGATTAACTCTAATTCATATTTCGACAAGCAATACCTTTGCAGTTTTTGAATGCTTTTACATTTTGATCAAATTTAAACTGTTGCAGCATTTTCCGAAGGTATTTATCTAGAGCCACACACTTAATTCAGCGTTGTGCAGTGACGCTTTTTTCAAAGGCAAATGCAGAAGGTAAGTGCAGTGAGGTTCCTATGTAGGTAATGCTGCCTTGGTTAGTCTTGTGATCCAGCCGTCATTTGGTTTGTACATACTTTATTGCATTATGCTTTTGTCCAGAAGACATATATCAGGCATGAAGAGTCTTTCTTAAATAGGTATAGTTGTCTGAAGCTCTGCTTAGATAGTAGGGGCGGTTGAAAAAATAATAATAAAGTTATACAAGAATCAAAAGCACTAACTTTTAGAAGTGCCGTAAACTGAGCATCTACACTCATCTCTGCCTTCTCTATAAGCATTGCCATAATCTCTCTTAATACACATCATGGTTGTTGCACGGTTAGTGCTTACCAAGCAGGCGTGGGGCTTCCCGTTTCTCATGTAATGGTGTAAGGACGGATCACCAGACTTTTCTTCACTCTCAGGAAACATATTCCACGCAAAACGTGTACACAGATAAGCACAAATCAAGGGATCATTTGAAGCTTGAACTTCGGCGGTTGTCTTGATTAGTCATTCTCTTTCCACGGGCCTTGTTTCCTAAATTTGTCATCAACTAGCCCAGACCCGTACCTTGCCGAGTCAGGACAGAGAACTGGCGGCCATGGTGTGCTGTAAGCTTTCCAGTCATAATTTACAACAATAGCTTCAGTCATCGAGCTATCGAAAGTGAACCGCTAGCTCTACTAACCGGCACAAGGATGAAGTAAGGCGTGAGACGCACAGCATACACAAGCAGAGCTGACAACCCAGAATTCATTTTTGGGTTTGCTTATTCGATGAGGGAACTTACACTTTGCAAGATTTGCATTATTTTTGTTATATTCGCTGTAACACTTGCCCCCGATGTCAGTTTTACCATTTTGCTAACGCGCTAGGATACGCTATCAAAATAATGATTCTCAAAGTACAAATTATCGGCCTTGAGTTCTGTGCTAATTCTTGATCAGCTTGCATCCAGTAGTGATTCTCTATTGCAACAGCGGTCGTTTCGCTGAACCGCACAGACCTAAACAGCCGTAGAATGCTGCAGAGAATGCGAAGCGGACACTGTCCATATACTGCGACTTCGAGAGCATGAAACGCTGAAAATCTGATAGTTAATTTAATATTGCCAGACACTCTCAGCGCGCCTTGCGTGATGTTGCCGCAACATTTACTGCTGGTGCTCTCTCGTTTCGCAAGATGGTGCCAATACATAAAAAGGCATATATATAAATACATAAAATGTTCAGAGCATTACATTAAATTATCAGTAAGTGGATCCACTACATATAATTTTCACTGAAAGCAAAGCTTGCTTCGAGTTAGGCGCGAACAATATGGACTAATAACTCACCTGGCAATATCACGGGCAACGTTTACGGAGAGTTGCCCTTCCCTACATTCTCTCCCTGTATCGCCATGTACACTATATACGAAGCACGCGAAAATATTAGCCGCTCTAGAATGGCGAAGTAGCACGAAATGACAAAGAAGCCTGGTCCTTTTTCCCATAAACAGCACCCACGAGGGAAGACGAGCGGGAATGCAACGTAGTGGGCACGCACACTGTTCTTCCAGATGTCCATGCAATGTGGCCAAGGCAAAGTGCATCGATCCGCAGTTAAGGGGAAAGAGGTTCGGTTGTGGCCAGCCAAGCGCGAGCGTGCGCGCCTGCAGGGTCCGCTAATCTGGGGCTGCCCCATCAGGGAGCGCGCGCGTGGCGAAAATGGCCAATCGAGTTGGCGTACACAAACCAGACGCCCCTAAATTGCGCGCATTAATGTCATGCGCGTGAGGGGCAATAAAAGCAAAGTCTAGTCTGCCGTCGCCTTGTCGATCCTCATCCCGAAATAATTGGGGTCGTTCCAGAGATCCGCTCCCTGCCGGCCCGAAGCTGGGTTGCGATGCGCGTCCTGCAGTGTCCTGCAGTTCTTGTGTCAACGCGTGCTGCTACTCTGTCCATCTGTGCGCGTCGGACCGCAGACGAGCTTGTTGCAGATGTCTGCCGAGCCACGCGTGCCTCTCGAGGCCTTTCCTTCAAAACATTCTTTCACGCCAGGGATGGCACGCGCTTGCCGCGGTATTTCACTGACGTGGAGAAAGGTGGTTCGGTCTTCTTCCATTAATTTATATAAAATGTAGCTGCGTTAATTCATACATAATCAAAGCGCAAACACGTCAGAAGAGGGGAGAGCTCACCCATCCGAAGGAATAAATAAATAAAAAAAAACCTATTTGGGGTGTGCTGTGCCTCGGACATCAAGTCTCAACACTGAACTCTGCATTAACTGTGCTGGCACAAAGAGGGACATGATGCTGACCGGCTACTTTCGTTATGAACATTCTTTTCCAGCTGCAAAACGTACAATATTCTTGGGCTTTGCGGTTACGGGTTGAAAATCTTGTATGCTTCAGTTTCGCATTCATGATAAAGTGATTAATTTCTCATCACCTACACATGTACAACTTTGATTACTTCAGCGGCGATATCAATTTAAAACCTTACTTTTTATTTGCAGTGTTGCTCGGCGTACAGTAGCCAACACGCCACTGCTTAGCAGGAACCGCCGCTTTCTCTTAATGCGATAGCATTAGTCTTCGAGTCATGCAATCAGGCCCACGTTAGTCACAAAAGTGGCTGATTAGTCGAGAGGACGACGATGTCAAGGACCATGTGACATGGCCGAGCACTTGATGAGTCACTGAGATGTATGACGTCGCACCGCGTCACATAGCCGAGAGCAGTGGGAGGCTCGGCGAGAGTTGTCAGAGGGTTGTCAGAGCAAGGCCAGCAGTCAGATTGCTGTCCTCCCAGGAATGCCCGTAACTTTAATGAAAATTTTTAAGGCTGGCACAGAAATGAAAAAGTTACAACAATATTCGATTTATAATGACCGGTATAAACCTGATACAAAGAAGTAGGGTATATTGTTCACAAAGACGTGTCTGGTATGTTGGGGCGCATTCAATTTGTGACCTTTCTTTCTTTGGCAGTTTAACCTCCGAGAGAGCATTCGTTAAGCAAAACTTTTCTGAGTTTAGACTATTTATAGTTTTAACACACACTTCGTAATTTATCTGTTCACAAGCGAGTTCCTATGTGAAGCAACAACACCAACAAAAAGCTGATGCGTGGGGAAAAAAAACTGAGGCAGAACTTTTGGCGGTCTACTGAATCAAGAAGAATTATTTTGTATTTGTGATATCATGGCTGATTAATGTTATTAAACTTCAAGCCCCTCGAAATATTCCGCGACCTTCCAATAACAACGTAACGTGTTGCATTAGAAGAAAGCACAGATACCTTAATTTTTATTATTGTACTTTTACTGCGCCGGTATTTCTCATTGTGTTTCTATAGTGCCCACAGGGGAAAGCACCGGAAACGTTCGCATTTAGAGCGCCTGTCTTATACCTCTTCTACCATCATATCCTAGTGGTACTAGTGGTATTGGCTTTTTCCATGGCGGCCACACTTTATTTCTCTTCGTCGGCGGTTTTCGGCTATATTTTTCTATATTTTTCTTCTCTAAAGCGTCGCGCTTCGTTGCCGTCGTTGTGAAAAGGCGTTGCCGTAAGGCCACTGGAGAAGCTTCAAAAAATAATCTGTAGATGTTTTCTTGGGAACATCGGACGCAGCTTCTGGTGTGGAACTATAGCAAGCCCTGATCACTTTTTCGACCAAAACCTGCTGGAGCTCCTGACTGGATCCTGACGTCATAGCAACACGCCAGGCAACCATACGCACAGCCATACACTTAAAAACTTTGACGCAGTCACATCACAGACGATTCGGCCTTATAGCTTTATTTTTGTGTGTAATCAATTACAAAAAAAGTAATTGAGCTACGTGAAACCTTACTGCTTGAAGCAAGCAATGAAATTATTTTAAAATTACCTCTAAATGTACTGAATTGCAGGTAATCAATTGAGTACAACTATGGCCTCAAATGAGTTTTCACTTTAAGTAAGCACGGAAAGAGTTTTATGTTTCACATCAATATGTATATAGAAATCAGGTCGGCCTCCATGTGGTCGAGTCGCTTCAAGAACCCGCGTGACTATACGGGTGATACGCCGTCGAACGTCAATGGCTCGTGTGAGTCGGAGTCGCACGGATTGAGTTAAGCGGGCCATGAAAGCTGATTCACGGACAGTGACTACAATGGTGGGGGCGTCACTACACAATTGTAGCGGACGAAAAACTGCGCACCATGAACGGGGCTTCTACACATCATGTCAAGTAGCCGGTCGCGACCACTACCCAGAGTTTTTCACGCAAGAACGTCGGGAAAGACCAGAGGTTCGTGGCCAAGAAGATAAAGCGCGGCGAGGACGTTAGGCTACACTCGTGTAGCACGATCATAATACTTCCGCTTGCCTGTACTCATTAGTGAGTTTTTTCTAATGAAATCAGCTATTTATTTTTACTTTACTCGTACAAACGACTACAAAAAATAAACCTATGCAACAATAAAGAACAGAAAAAAAAAGTTGTAACATTGCAATATATATATATATATATATATATATATATATATATATATATATATATATATATATATATATATATATATATATATATATATATATATATATTGCAGTTGTAAAATATGTGTAATATAAATGCTGATAAAGGTGTTCTTGCGATAGGTTGGTATTGTTTCGTCCGCTGTAAGTACCGCATTTTACTACGCGCGGCATGTATACAAAGCGAGGTGTCTTCTGTGCGCACTATGGTTGACATTATTTCTTGTGCGCGCGTCGGTCGATCGCGCTCGAGAAACTCGGTTCACACAGCCGCCTGAAGTTAAGCGACCCGCTCCTGGCGTCCAAGCGGACACCCTAAACCACCAGCGAATACGACGCTAGCGCTATATAGAGTCACTTGACTGGGCGAGAGTGGGCTTACCTTCACTCGAAAGCTAAAGAACACAACCAACACAACAGTCCACTTTTACATGGCATTGCATAGGTTGTTTTGCCCAGTAAGTGTAGTAATCACGTAGCGCGCTGTAGTTCCATCCGCGCCACGCGATATATGGCTGTCTCAGGCACTGAGCTTGAGCACAATGCCTCCATGATGTGCGAAACAAGATGGCAAAAAGGATCAGGCATGTCGTTTTATGCGCGAATGCTGTTTTTTTTCCTTTTGCTTCAAATGGGCATATCTTACTCAACTACGCTTTTTTTTTTCTTTTTTTACCGGTTGTATTTCTACAGATTTTCACGCCTCGCTCGTTAGAGCTCGCCATCACCTTTACCAACCTTCTAGCAGACATAGTTGCCTAAACTTCTCAGACGAACTACGAAATATTCAACTAGCAATGCTGAAATGCGCCGCAGCACCGTTCCACGCACAGCACCGCACTGAACGTACTGCGATCTGCGGCGCACGTGGTCTCCATTGTACCCGTTTTGCCAACGTTGCCAGTTTGGTACGCCGTAAGTTGCGCTAGATTTGGTCCAAACGTCGAGTGGAAAGTGCTGGCTACCATGTGCGAAGTACCATCATGGCTGCGAACACGATTGACAAAGGAGTAGACAAGGTTTATATGGGAGTGTCGCCGTCGTTTTCGCTATAGTCTTGGTTGTATTAACTCTATGATCGTGGTCACTTGGGAAAAAGGAGTAATCGATGGATCGACGCAGTGAAGAAATCTGGTGAAACTGGTACTTGCTTGTATGAAAGAGAGAGATGCGCGCATAAAAATCGCCAGTCACGGTTCTGCTGTATTACGTGCAGTGGAAGGCCGTGCTTTGTATCACCAGTACCAGACAAAC
The DNA here is from genome assembly GCF_055883805.1 of Amblyomma maculatum. Lineage (NCBI taxonomy): Eukaryota > Metazoa > Arthropoda > Arachnida > Ixodida > Ixodidae > Amblyomma > Amblyomma maculatum. The sequence goes on from NC_139344.1 coordinate 232,527,033, forward strand.
CAGGAATGGCGCCTCTCCATCACCAAGAAATATTCTCACGCCTCAACTTTAAGACCTCTTCTGTAGTTCGCAGCTAGCATAAGGACGTTAAGGCATAATTGTTAGCAAAGCAACCTTGCAACTGTGATAGAAATATTCCTGAATTCCACATACAAGAAAAAAAGCTGCACAGAAAAATTCGGTTCTACTTATAAATTTTTTTCCGGTTCATTATAACGGCGTGCACTGATTGGGAACACATTTTACTTCCACTGAAGCTCATATTTGTGATGGACCCCTCCTGGACTCAAGTTGACATCTGCCTTTACAATGATTCATAATTAGGGAAATGAAAACCAGAAACAGGTCGAAGTGATCCTTATTATGGGTTCCAGGAGCAACTGGAAGTCTTGTCTTTAATAAACAACTCAAAAGCCGTTCAACGCAAGTGCGAAATCCCAAAATATTATTTAAAATGTACGAAAAAGTATGTCAACGTTTCTGAATATTTTACCTTCACTGCATTTAAAATAGCCTCAGGTCTCTGACGATAGTAGCTCGTCGCAAAAGGTACAGGCGCAAATGTTTGTGGGTGCAAACCCCAAAGATTTGTTTCTTTGAAACATAAAATGAAAAGTTGACGTCGCCTCTTGAAGCACAGAATATCTATGACAGCTTGTTGATAAACCAACCTATATAAAACAATTTTCTATTTTCAAGATATGCATGCTTCTTTGGCTATAATTATGATAGAATTCAGCTCCGCGAAAGCCTGGCGAAGCACGCGCGGAATCTTTTAGAGCACCGCATTTTTGCGCCCAGTCCTCACTAGCGCGAAGCAGCTGCCAAGGCTCAGTTCCGGCGACAGCTCGTCGCTCGCACCGCGAGCGCCCGCTTCGGCATGCCTAATGGTGGTGACAGCGTTTCCGCTTTGAAACAATGGACACATTGGCAGAAACTGTACAGAAGGAAGGGAAACCACCGAATCTTCGAAAGAGGCTGTGCTATCCGAGAGCGCGAGCGGCTTTTATCTCTATTGATGCATGCATTACAGCTTCTACTAATGCATTCCTCAATATGTGTAGTTGTGCTGGCTCATTAATTGCCACTCCTTTCACCGTCCTCGATACTCAAGCTCAGAGGACATGTTTCGCAGCAGCGGCTGCAGTTAGCGTGCGGCATGTATTGCTCTTCTTTGGCCATGGCATCCTCCTTCTATGGTAGCCGCCATTCTGGGCTCGCTCTGCCACTGACCTTTCTGTTTACACCGACACCACCGACACTCAAAGGAAAGGGCGTTAACAGTTGAGCTGTAGAAACGTAACAACCACTCTATTTTACTGTATTTTTTTACCGCTGTCACGAATAGTAATAGCTCCTGCTACCCTTAAGTGTCAGTGAACTCATCTTTACAATGGCATTCACGGTAGTTTCTCAGTTTCTCGGAAGGGAAACTTCAATAAGTTTGGAGATGGGGTTTAACATCCGGCATCGGCTATGAAGGCCGCCGCAGTGGAAGGCTCCAGTAATATCAATTCCTTGGTGTTCTTTAGCGAACACTAGTATTGCAAAGTACACGTACACTTTGCATTTCACCTCCACTGAATGTCGGCCGCCGCGACCAGTACTGAACGTCCGTAAGGACGTCCGTAAACTCAAGCTGAGAACGTGAGCGCTTTGTCACTGAGTCACCGTGGCAGGCTACCCGGATATATGTATATTCTTTTTGTCTTGTCGGTGGGTTTATTGCACCATACTCCAATTTATATAAAAACATTCCCGGTGGCAATTATGTCAAAGCAAAGTTTTATTAGCTTATTATCACCCTTGAACATTATTGAAGGGTCTAAATTTTCTCTCGCTGCTTAGCGTTCTGAAGGATTTGAACAGCTAGCGTAGCATTGCACCGGCCTTGCACCGGAAATTACATGTGCACAGCGTCGGACAAGTCACCACGCAGCGATGGCGCGGCGGAAATGGCAGACGGCGTTCGCAGCAGGAAATCGGCACCGATTTCCTGGCCAACTTCCGCAACTTCGTTCTTGTCCTCGTCGCGAGTGGCGCAACGGCCTTCGTACGGACAAAGCAGAGAACCTTGGTCTCCATCCAGAAGCCGCGGATAGCTCCTTCGTGTTGTCTCTTGCTCCTGAGTGGCCGGAGCGTTCGTAATTTCCCATTACTATGTGTCACGCGTACAAAAGCGTCATATTTTAATTTTTTTTCATAGACTCTATTTAATGTTAATTAACGTACGTCAGGATACTGGCGCGTCTTTTGTGTAAAAGGCAGCGCGTGACAGAAGAACCACCGAAGGTTTACACAATTTGAGGGCTTCATTCAGAGTTGAGAACTAACCTGAAGAGAAACGTGATTTTCGACACAATGAGCCCTGGAAACATTATGCTGACTGCAGCCGTCATTTTTTTTTTTTTTGCATTCTAACGTTCGCTTACAATAAATGTGAGAAATAATTGGAGAATTGAGAGGGACAACACCATATGCATCGTTCCAGGCCTAGTTGTTGTTGCTTCACAATATATTTATTTGTGCGCAGTTTCTCAATCCTCGTACGTCTCTTATAGATATTCAAGTGAATGCATCGGAGCAAGGCAAGATAACATGGAATGTCCTATTCAATTCAGAGATAAAGCGCACATTATAGGAGGATAACTGTAGAGTTTTTTTACCGCGTGAAAGCATACACGGTTAACGTAACGACATTCACAGCCAAGTTATCGCACTGGTGTCATTTCTGGCAATGCCTTTGAAGTATATAAAGTAAGAAAGTCATCGCTGTAAACGCATTATTTAGCCAATGTAATGAAATTCGCTGCTGAGCTGTGCAGTTTCTGTTTAAGGAATGATTGAAGGCTGAATTAAAAGCACGCTATAGTTTCGAGTCCTTAATTTTGCATTTCAGACACGGAATAAATTGATAGATGGCTTGAGAGAAAAAGGATTGAGGGAAAATACGAATAATGTTAACCTTTTCTACAAGCATCTTCGATTCCGTTTCGTATGTAAGGGCTCATTATGCAGCATCGCATGTTTTGAGCAAGTTGTAAATTTGTTTTTATTAAACTGCATGTTGCACAGGGCATTTTGTAAAAGTTATCTCTATACGAAAGACGATACATCAGGCGATACATCAAATAGCTAAGAGAAAAGCCAATGCTTATTTCTTTAAAATAATATGTGTCCAAGAAAACGGTACATGAGAGGAGGAACGTTTTTTTCGAAGCAGGTCTTGAGTGCATCAAAAAATAGCGTCGCGCAACATAAAAAGAGCTGTCAGTACTTTAAAGAGAACTGGATGTATTTAAGTCATTTTCCAAACATTTTCTTGGCTGCAATCTGATTCAGGAAGCTGTTATTTCCCTGATCCATATTTTCCCCCCTAAAACAGAAGGTCTGAGGCTGAATACAACATAGAAGGCAAAAATACTTGCAAGACGAACTGTGACTCCTTTCTTAAAAAACAAATTTTCTGCAGATATGTTTCAGAGAGCGCTCTTCATTGAAGGGTATATTTTATGCCGGTTTATTTTAAGAGCGGTTTTGTATAATAATGAGCGAAGAACGAAATTTAAGAAAAAAAAAATACTGAAGAAAAAATCTGGCTATTTTCGCTTTCTTTTTTCTTTGAGAGCAAGAAAATATTGCGTATAAATATTAGGTTGGGGCCGTGAGTTCTAGGAATGAGATACTTTGTTGCTGATGCAATCGGAGTCTAATCATTAGGGCGTGTGATAGGTTGAGTAATTTAAATAAAGGAAGTCTTTGCTAGGCGCTACTTTGAAGAGCAGGTAAAGGGAGTAGGTCTATTTCTCAGTGTCAGTGATACATGACTTCGTCTCCGTGCTTCCGTATATTTAGGGGTTGGTACGCCGATAAAGGTACGCCGAAAGCATTTTAAAAGGTTCGGTTTAAACCGAAAAAAGGTCAGTACCTTTTCATGCACACCGCGAACCCTCGAAGACGGGAGAACATTACAACAGTGTTCAATCTAGGGGCATGATGTGGGACAGTGGCATCGTTGGCTTGAGCACAGCGGTTGAGAATTTTAAGGCATTGTTCATGGCCTCACGAATGGTGAAAAAATGGCAGCCGTGCTCCCCGACTCTCATAAACATATCAGGCGTCCGAGGAGGGGCGCCTGCAGCAAGGCAGGCACTTCGAGGGGCGGAGGACAGACCAGAGCATTTTGCAGTGCAAGTGCTTCCAAGAAATCGCGAATACAAAAACCCACCAGTTTCTAGCTACGTACGCGACACTTCTCAGACACAAGCCAAGAGAAGCGCATTTGTTTTTTAAGTGATTTGGTTTATCCAAACGTTTGACCGTAATGAATATTTCAGTTACTCCTTTGCCTAACGTGTGAATTTGTTCTACACATGCGTTTTGTCATAACGCTAATTTTCATCATGACAACAGCATTTACTTCCAAGAGCATAGCTGTATATATGACCAACTGTACATTAAATAAAAGGGTATAAAACAACATGCAAGAATGAAAAATCCAAAATTAACACTACGTCAGTTTTAATTGTAAACGGATGCCTCTTATCTCACCTAAAAAAAAAAAAAACGATATTTCTTCAGGAGAAAGTAATATTACCCGAAAAAAAAACAACAACAGAAGTTGTGTTTGCAAATAAACACCGAAACAAGTCAGCCGAATTTTTTTAAAATAAAAACAGAAAACTCCAACCCAACAGGTCGTTCACAGGAAAGGAAAGGCGCAGTATCTGTCACACTTGTTCTGTGGACACCTGAACCGCGGCGTGAAGTAAAGGAGGTAGTCAGGAATGAAAGCGGAAGAAGAGAAAGAGGAGCCGTAGTGAAGGCCTACGGAGTAATTTCGGCCAAAGCGTGACACCTCCGCTGACAACCTTCTGTCGACAACAATGCGGCATTAAAGGCTCTCGCCTTAATAGTATTGCGCCGGCTGCGTAGCAAAACCCCTTCGCCATGGCGGCCAAACCTGTTCTGGGGGCAGAAATTGGGTGCAGTGCAGGAGACGTCTATTGGGACATTAATGGCCATGTCCATTTCCTGCACTCGGTTAAGGAGAATTATCGGGTCGAAAACCTTTTACAGGGTTCATGTATAATATTGTTGCTTTATTTTCTAAATGAAACAAACATCGAATACCATAATACGCTAGATTAGCCTTCACGACGTGCACGAATAGTAAGGTCATCTCACGCCTGGCGAAAAAGGTGTGAGGGGTGCCTTTCAGCTGCGCGCAGTTTATAAAATAATCCTCTGCAAAATGCACCAGTTTCTTATGTTACCGGCATAGCGTTTTTACTAGTTAACGTCAGGCCTGAAGTGTTCTGATATTCTTGCTCTTCGGTTTTTTAAACAATCTCTTCAGCACTATAGGACAATGTTTACGGCGCAGACTTTGAGCGAATAAGCTTAAAATGTTTCATTAGTCATGCATATTATTCTTGTTTTGTTTTGTTTTGTAAAACCTATTTTTTTTCATTAAAAGTATTCAGGCTTGTAGCGAATGAGAGAAAAGGAAGTGTAAGAACTACGCTGTAAATTCATATAACTCACTCTTGCTCATAACACGCCTCATAAAAACAACAAATGACTCAAAATTTTCGTAATTATAAAATGAGGAAATACAAAATATGGCCAACAAAATGCCGATCCGTGTGAATGATAATCACTATGATCATTCTTCTGTCGCTCAACCAGGAACTGAAAAGGCCTTCCACACAAGGTCCCTGCCACCAAGAGCGCATCATAATTTACGATTTGTAAAGCACTCATACATACAGATAACATTTTGTGCATAATTTTCTGTGTGTGCCTACTCCTTATGTAACACCCCTCCCCTTAATTGGGCTCTTCAGCATAATAAATTGATGTGACGTAATATGACGTTATATGATGTGATGTGACGTGAGGTGATGCGATGTGATGCTGGTGTCTTTCTCGCTACGTCTCATCAACAACCTGAACCTTAGCCTCGCCCAATGAACCAACAACTGAGAAAAACCTTTTGCGACGCAAAGGTGGAAGCGAAGAAGAACAAATATGGCATGGCCACTCAAACGAGGAATTCTAATCTTAGAATGATATTGCCGAAAACTGGATGCAGCAGCGCTATGGGGTAAAACTTTCGCCATGTCTATCCACCCTCTATGCGACCACTATCTATCCAGATATGGTTACGTATCGTGGTATGTACATCGCGGCTTTTGTTTCAAAAGATGCCTCCTGTTTCCCTAGCGTCTGTTTCCCTAGCAAGTGTCCTGTCTTCTAAAGAAACCTCAGTATGAAAAGCGGCGCCACCTTCACGTTGACCAGCGCAATACCTGAATAGTCTCAGCCATCATGGCGGCGTGTATCATTGCGTTTGGCGGTGTGTGGCATGCATCATTGCAAGGATGTGCATGTGTATATATAGTATTACCACAGAAGCCATGGTGCGGTCCTGAATCCTGCCCCGTCGCGGTGACTGAGTGGTAAAGGCGCTCGGAAGCTGAGACAGAGCAATGCGAGTGCGATTCCCGCCATGCCAGAATGTATGGAGGGAAACGCAAGGTGGCTTAGAACTGTGCGATGTCGCTGAACATCTTGAGGCCCTGCAACACCATTCGAGGATAGTAAATTAACTCTCTCAATCTCTCTATTGGGCTGTGATGAACATCGGAGCCAAATAACAGCATTGTGCATGCTGCAGAGAAACGACAATCGCGCTCGAAAGTTGGCGAGATCCTTTCGGCGACTTTTTCAAACTCACGCCCTGGCCTATGTCACGCACCTCTGTATGCCAGTAAGGAAATGGCTATTTGTTAGATTATTTGAGAAGTCAATCAGCTGCCGTGGCCTCAGCCACTGTGCAATGTCGCAACTACGCGACAGCAGCCTCCGCCCTCGTGTATAATAGCGCGGTTTGGGAGCCTGGAGGCGGAGCTAAGTTGCTGAGGCCGCATGAGGAGCGTCGAACTTTCAGCGTGAAATTAGTGATCAGTGGAGGGAGAAAGGCGCGAAGAAACATTCAAAATTGAGAACTGGTTTCCAAGAAAGGAAAGGCGCAATGTTTGTCTCACTTGTCGGTAGACACCTGGATCACACTTCGAAAGAAGAGAAGAAGAGGGAGTCAAAGAAGAAAGACAGGAAGAGGTGCCGTAGTGGAGTGGAACTTTGGTACGCACTGACATCACACAACACACAGACGACTTTGTATTTCTCCTTCATCAAAACATGTCCGCGCCTGCCAGGTTCTAATCCGTGTAATTTGGCTTAATATTCAAGTGTCCTAACCTCCGGTGCGGGTGTGCGAAGACACTGAAGTTCAAATTTTCACTACGGGTGCTGCAGTTTCTATAGTTCTTGTTCAAGATTATCCTTGAAGCGGCGTTCTTTTACATCCCATGGGACATCATTTGTTTTGTTTTGTTTCAGGGCCACTTTAAATAACCGCAGTTGGTCGAAGGGACTTTGGACGCCATCACAACGGCGTCCTAGAAAGCGCACGTCGCTCTGGGGCGTTAAACGCCATATATCATGCGCCACACCGTTCCTTGAAGTCATGTGCTCACGTGGTAGTCCCAATTTGTAACAAAAAAATGCTTACTCGCAGATGTCGCCGCATTCGTTTTTGGTGCCTTAATTATCCGGCATCCGATCGCTGCTGCGCTCACGCGTCATTATTTACAACGTGATGTATAAAACTACATGAACTTAATAATAAAAGAAAGAGTATTACAGTTACTTCATAGTTTTTCAACTGCAGAGTTCGGAATTTGGCATTCAGGACGATGGCAAGATTTGCGTTATGGAAAAATTTATGCAAATGTTGCCGCCCTCTCCCTCCATCCAAACTATAGTGCAGTCCTCATAGGAGATGGTGGTATCGTGTTTTATAGAATCTCCGGAACAAATGAAAACTTGCAACTTTAAAAGCAGAAGGACTTTACTGATCTCTCTTGAATGCTCCTGTACACTTTGAGCTTACTTTGTTAAAAAGTGGTGGATGATAACTGCAACGATTAACCTTCAGTGATATTAAGGCGAACGCTTTACTTCGAGCATTGTTAAAATATCGTGAGGGCGAGATCTATACGCAAGATGGGTCCGCGAGATGTGTCTGCGAGATTCCGCAGGAGATCAGCTGGGTTCTGCCCAACCTTTAAGAAAAAAAAAATAATCCTTCACCTGAATCGAACTTCTACCTCCTATCACCAGCCGAGCGCGTTAACCGACTACGCCAGGCCGGACTTTTTTTTATTATTATTATACGCCACGCCGGACACGTGAGAAAACTGTCTCGTCTAGCGTTCCTGCCGCCTCCATGAAAACGTAGGGACGCGACGATGACGCCTTCCCAATGATTTCCAGGAGGGTGCGTGACGCAAGCCACCTGCCGCCAGCTATGAAGGCCAAACGCCGCAATGAGCGCGCGCCATCGTCGCCGAGTAGAGCTGCTCACCTCTAATACAGCAAAGAAGAAGCCGCTTCCCCGCACTGTGTGATCGACGGGGTCCTGTCAAAAAAAAAAAAAAAACACTACAGTAAAACCAGCCCCAAAGGTTATCGCCTTATCGCTCTTAAGGGGGGGGGGGGGGGGAGGGGTCTTAAGGGCTTAAGAATTTTTGGGATATCTGGCAGTCAAAGCCGATGATGGGCTATGATAGTTGCCTTAGTGGAAGGCCCCTGATTAGTTTAGAGTACCTGGATATATTTAACGGGCCCTGACATCGCTTACAGGGGAATTTTGGCATTTCGTCTCCATCGAAATACGGCCGTTGCGGCCACAATTACGTTCCCTAATTTGGGATTAGTACGCAATTAAGCCCACTGACCCACCCCGGCAGGTTAACACTTCGTGTATAATAAATAAAACTTTTTTGTAGAGTTTAAAGGTACATGGGTCTCGTTTTGGAAAATATACTGTGCGCATGGACTGCAATGCCCTAACTATACTACGGCTCGAAAGCATTCGCGACAGCCATTATTATTGTTCGTGCTCTGTGGTTCTGCGGCTGAGAAAACGTACTGGTTATTTTATTGTGTATACGATGGCTACTGCGGAACTTCTGACACAGGCCAGGGGAACAAGTATTCTTAGGTCCAATCATGCGAGGACATGGATGGATGGATGGAATATAGGAGCGTCCCCTTTGAAACGGGGTGGTAGCAGTAGCTATCATGTTCATTTTTCTTCATATATCTTAATTATTGATTTAGAATGGTTAACTAAACCATCATTCTATTTATTAAATTTTGCTCCTACATTACTAACATTATGTCACTTCTCTGCTTTTAAGCCACCAATCTTCCAGCCGTTTTTTGCTAGTTTCCACCGCCGGTTTATTCACCCGGCCACTGTTATCTCTAAACCCCAGAGCTTCGAGTTCGAGCTCTGGGGTTTCGAGCTTCGAGCTTCGTGACAGAACATTGCGAGTTCTGTCACGCCTCCTGGTGGATTCATCCAATACTACGCTGCCGGATCTCGGCCACACTCGGCCACACTCGGCCAGATCACGGATATGTATGACTTGTTTACCTAGATTAAATGAAGGAGCGGCGCAGATTGAACTTTCTGAAGACGACGGTGTTCACAGCGCGAGATTGCAATTTTTGCACGATGCGAAATTGGCTGCGGTGGCAGTATAGTGTTCTCGTGCCTGGGCCAAAGAAGCTGATCTGTTCGTTCTGGCACAGGTTCGAAACCCAGTCGTGGCAGTGTATTTTTCTGTATTGACAATTCGTTCAGACACGCTCCGTGCACAGCTCCTGTCCACGCCACTCGTGAGCCAGGAAATGCTTTCCCATTAATCAACGCCCCCGAGGGCGGCCCTCACTTTGCTTCATCACGATGCAAGTTTCAGCTTCCCCTGGTTTTCTGTTTCTTTGCCAGGATTACGTTTTCGGTCGTCTGCTCACCACTTCTCGTCTACCATGGAGGGTAGCCAAGAAAGCACTCTCGCATTAGAATTTGGAATGACCTAATTGTATCTCAAAAAAAAAAAGGCCTGAAGGCCTCTAACGCTTGCTGATGGCTTTCAAGATGTTATATAGCTTTCACGCGACAATTTCTTGAGAGCTGCAAGAATTTATAAGACGCGAAACTTCGTTTAATTGAACAAGGATGAGATGACGTCATAAGACCGTTTACCTGATATCGAGATAGAACACAAGAGAATAGAGCGCTGACCAAACGTGTCACTTAGAACACACACACACACACACACACACACACACACACACACACACACACACACACACACACACACACACACACACACACACACACACACACACACACACACACACACACACACACACACACACACACACACACACACACACACACACACACACACACACACACACACACACACACACACACACACACACACACACACACACACACACACACACACACACACACACACACACACACACACACACACACACACACACACACACACACACACACACACACACACACACACACACACACACACACACACACACACACACACACACACACACACACACACACACACACACACACACACACACACACACACACACACACACACACACACACACACACACACACACACACACACACACACACACACACACACACACACACACACACACACACACACACACACACACACACACACACACACACACACACACACACACACACACACACACACACACACACACACACACACACACACACCTATATATATATATATATATATATATATATATATATATATATATATATGGTGACAAGCAAAGAGGACAGCACAACATGGCGATAGGGTGAAGGATGATTTAATGGTTGGCCTAGGGCGAGGGCTCCTCTCGCGCCACTGCCGATCTTCTTCGTAACACTTCCCGGGGCCACCGAGCGATCGTCCCGATCGGTTCGCTTGAAGTTTATGGTGAGATGATGGTGATGATGATGATGAAGACAGGAGTGAATGACTTGCTTGCCACCACGATGTCTGATGCGTGGGTGATCCGCCACCCCTGGAGCTCTTCAACCATCCGCCACCAAAGCATCCATGGGACAGATGCCTCCAGGTCGCGTCGTGCGGCTTGGCCACGTGTTCGTGTCTATCGGTTCCTTCAGGTCTTTCGGGTCCTTCGTCTCGGTTCTGGTTGGTCTTTGTGTTCTCCTTGTCTTCAGATCCGTGCTGGGGCTGGGCAGTGGTAGTTGGTCGGGTCTGGGCCGGAAGGGCTCGGGCGAAGCTGCTCGGCGATGTCCCTGGGCCCTCGGTCGGTGGTCCCGGCTCACAGATGGCGTCGATGCTCCAAGGCGAGGATGGGGATGACGTACGCCACACCTCCAACCAAAATGTTACGTGGTGACAAGCAAAGAGGACAGCACAACATGGCGATAGGGTGAAGGATGATTTAATGGTTGGCCTAGCGCGAGAGCCACTGCCGATCTTCTTCTTCGTAACACTCTTGCCCTTCGTAAGAAGAAGAACGGCAGTGGCGCGAGAGGAGCCCTCGTGCTAGGCCAACCATTAAATCATCATTTACCCTATCGCCATGTTTTGTTGTCCTCTTTGCTTGTCACCACGTAACAATATATATATATATATATATATATATATATATATATATATATATATATATATATATATATATATATATATATATATATATTGTTACTTAGCTGTATTCGCTGTTCGTGATGAGGATGAAGAAGTGCAACAGACTCCGAGAAGACGACGACGCTGAGTGTTGTGAAATCGGTGCCCTCATCAACGTTAGTTGTGCGGACAGCTTTGGGACTGTAAATCTTCCACGTAACATCTCTTGGTGGAGGTTAATCTATTCGATCCCCTGTCACAAGCTGGATCTCCGCAGCGGCCGCCACATCGGAACCACCACGATGACTACCGACGCCTCTACCTCTACAGCCGCCGCCCCTGCTGTTGTAATGGCCCACCCCCGTGACCCCGGAACCTTCTGCGGGACCGACGACGTCGACGTGGACGACTGGCTAGCCCTATACGAGCGCGTGAGCAAGCACAACAGGTGGGATGTCATACTCATGCTCGCGAATGTAATATTTTACTTGGCTGGGACAGCGCGGGTGTGGTTTGAAACCCACGAAGACGAGCTAACATCTTGGGATATTTGCAAACAGAAGCTGCACGACCTATTCGGAAAGCCTATTGGCCGCCACATTGCCGCCAAAAAAGCGCTCGCCTCTCGGGCCCAAACGTCTACGGAGTCATATCTCACTTACATCCAAGACGTCCTGTCTCTATGCCGCAAAGTCGACCAAGGCATGCCTGAGGAGGATAAAGTCGGCCATATAGTAAAAGGCATTGCCGACGATGCCTTCAACCTCCTGTTGTGCAGGGATTGCTCCACCGTGGACTCTGTGCTGCAGGTGTGCCGACGTTTCGAGCAGGCGAAACAGAGGCGCATATATCACCGTTTCGACCGGCTGCCGAACACGGCTGCTAGCTCCTCCTGTATCGATATCCCAACTCCTCGACCGCCTGCGAACGACAGCACTTTGACACGCATTGTCCGCCAAGAGCTTGAGGCAATGGCTCCCGCGGCCTCGCTGTCGCATACACCCGACAACACCCTGGCTACCATATCACTTATTAAGGCTGTTGTTCGCCAAGAGGTTGTGAATATGGGCCTCCCTTCTGCCAGCACCACCGACACCACGGATTCAGGACCTGCCCCACCAGTAATTGCTGCCACCTCAACCAACGCCGGCTTCTCGCCCCGATATCGTTACCGCAACCCAAATGAATGGCGTACCCACGACAATCGCCCCATCTGTTTTACTTGTTCTCGGGTTGGCCACATTTCCCGCCACTGCCGTAGTCGCTGGTACACGCCATCTCGTCAGTACACCTACGTTGACCGCCGCGGAGACTATGCCCCTCGCTATTCCCCACCTCGCCCCGACCAGACCCTTGCTGACCCCGGTTCCACTGTCCGTGCTGCCAACCGTTCACCATCCCCGCAAGCACGACGTTCGCGTTCTCCTCTTCCTCGCCGCAATTCGCCACCGTCATATTCTGGCCACGTACCGGAAAACTAGCCAATGCAGCTCCCGGAGGTGACGCTGCATTTATGACCCGGACTGAAAAACCTCTGTTGACTCCTGCCCTACAAAATAACCGTATCGACGTCCTTGTGGATGGAGTTCCCGTTTCTGCTCTAATTGATACAGGCGCCCAACTGTCCGTTCTCAGCTCCTCATTTCGCCGTCGCCTCAAGAAAGTCCTTACGCCAGCCGTCTCGTCCACAGTTCGCGTCGCCAATGGCAGCCCTGCTGCCGTGGTTGGCATGTGTACGGCGCGAGTTACAATTGCTGACCGTCATGCCCCAGTGTTGTTCACCGTCCTACATGAATGCCCCCACGACGTTATCCTTGGCATTGATTTCTTAACAGCCCACTCTGCCCTTATTGACTGCTCTAGCGGCCTACTTCGCTTGGACCTTCCGCTCTGCTCTGAAGACCCCTCCTGCTCACCCCGACTTCAATCAGCACAGTTTAGCCGTCTTCCTCCTGAAACTGCCATTTACATCCCTATGTCGCCATTTCCACCCGTCCCAGATGGCGACTATCTCGCTTGTCCGATTACTGATGTCATGCTGCAGCGGCACGTCACCCTTCCTCATCTAATTGTGCACATATCCCAGGACCGCACCACTCTCCCAGTCCTTAACTTCAGCTTTTCAACTCAAGTTCTGCCCGAGGGAATTTCATTAGCTTCGCTGTCACCGATGACCGATTGTGCCATTTCAGCTCTGTCTACAGATCATACAACTGCCGTCCCTGCCAACACCCCCTCGTCGTCCACATCGCGCCCTGATCCGCTTAACAGCATGATATCAGCTGATCTGCAACCTGAATTCGCCACTGATTTACACAAGCTTTTGTTTACCTACAGTGACCTTTTTGACTTCGGCACCCGCCCATTGGGTCAAACGACAGTTGTAACCCACCGCATTGACACCGGGGACGCCAGTCCTATCCACAGGCGGCCCTATCGTGTTTCGCTTGCCAAGCGACGCGTCATTCAAACGGAGGTCGAAAAGATGTTAACGAACGACATAATCGAGCCTTCCAGTAGCCCCTGGGCATCCCCTGTCGTGCTGGTCAAGAAGAAGGATAACAGTTGGAGATTCTGCGTTGACTACCGTCATTTGAATAAGATAACCAAAAAAGATGTCTATCCTTTTCCGCGCATCGACGACGCGCTTGATAGTTTGCACGGAGCCAGCTACTTTTCATCCATCGACCTTCGTTCCGGCTACTGGCAGATTTCTGTCGACGAGAGAGACCGTGAAAAGACAGCGTTCATCACCCCTGACGGCCTCTATCAATTTAAAGTCATGCCTTTTGGCCTATGTAACGCCCCTGCAACTTTCGAACGGATGATGGACTCATTGCTGCGCGGCTTCAAGTGGACGACTTGTCTTTGTTACTTAGACGACGTCATTGTTTTCTCGTCCACTTTTGACAGCCACCTCTCTCGCCTTTCTACCATTCTCGAGCTATTCCGCCGCGCCGGCCTTCAACTCAACTCAAAGAAATGCAGTTTCGGCCATCGGGAAATCAAAGTGCTTCGTCACTTGGTTAATGCTTCCGGTGTTCAGCCTGACCCTGACAAGATACGTGCCGTCAGAGATTTTCCCACTCCGCGTTCATCCAGCGATGTCCGAAGCTTTATTGGCCTATGTTCCTATTTCCGACGATTCGTCCCGAACTTCGCAGTCCTTGCTCGTCCGCTCACCCAACTCCTCAAGAAAGACGTTTCATTCTATTGGGGGCCTGAACAAGTTGCAGCTTTCTCAAAGCTTATTGCTGCTCTTACTACTCCACCAGTGTTGGCCCACTTCAATCCTTCCGCCAATACTGAACTCCGTACCGACGCAAGTGGCCATGGAATAGAAGCTATTCTCGCTCAGCAACAACACGGCCGTACAAGGGTGATTGCGTATGCCAGCCGCCTCCTCTCAACACCCGAACAAAATTATTCTATTACAGAGCGAGAGTGCCTGGCGCTTGTCTGGGCTATTACGAAATTCCGCCCTTATTTGTTTGGCCGCAATTTTACTGTGATAACAGACCATCATGCCTTGTGCTGGCTTTCCTCTCTCAAAGATCCTACTGGCCGTTTGGGGCGCTGGGCGCTACGATTACAAGAATACACCTTTTCCGTCGTCTACAAGTCCGGCCGGCTTCACCAAGATGCCGACTGTTTGTCACGTCATCCCGTCGACTCCCCTAGTCCTACAGACTCTGACGATGATGCATATGTCTTATCTGTCTCCGCCTTTGCCAACATTGCCAAGGAACAGCACCTAGATCCTTCTCTGCATTCCATTATCCTCCGTCTTACCTCCGACCGCCCTGACCCATCTCTCGCCTTATTTGTGCTCCACGAGAACACCCTATACCGACGTAATATGCGACCAGATGGCACAGACCTTTTGCTCGTCGTTCCACAACACCTACGTTCCACCCTCCTTGAACAGTTCCATGATGCTCCCACGGCTGGCCACTTGGGTGTTTCTCGCACATACGACAGCCTGTGCCGACGTTTCTACTGGCCGGGGCTCTACCGCTCTGTCCAGCAGTACATTGCCGCGTGTGAACTGTGTCAGCGTCGGAAGAAGCCCACAATTTTGCCTTCAGGTCATATGCAGCCAATACCCATACCAACTGACCCATTTTCCCGTATAGGCGTTGACCTCCTTGGCCCCTTTCCAGTTTCCACCTCGGGGAACAAATGGATCGCCGTCGCCACCGATTACGCTACTCGGTACGCTATTACTCGAGCCATCCCGACCAGCTGCGCCACAGACGTCGCTGACTTCCTTCTAGAAAACGTAATTCTTCATCATGGTGCTCCTCACGAACTACTAACTGACCGTGGCCGCTGTTTCCTGTCGCGAGTGGTTGACGAAATTCTCCGTTCGTTCTCCGTCCGCCACAAATTCACCACCGCATATCACCCCCAGACCAACGGCCTCACGGAACGTCTAAACCGTACCCTCACAGACATGCTGGCCATGTATGTGTCTGACGACCATCGAGATTGGGACGTTCATCTCCCCTTTGTCACATTCGCCTACAATTCATCTGTCCATTCTACCGCTGGATACTCCCCATTTTGTTTATTATTTGGCCGACACCCGTTACTACCCTTCGACACCTCTCTACCCGCGGCAGACGCCACCAGTACTTACACCAGTGATGCCGTCACCCGTGCTCATGATGCCCGCCGGATAGCTCATGCCAGACTCTCTGCATCCCAAGACTCTCAAAAGATCCGGTACGACAGCCGCCACCGTGATGTCCACTACACTCCTGGATCTCTCGTTTTGCTGTGGCTCCCGTGCCGTCGAGTGGGCTTGTGTGAAAAACTTTTGCCCCGTTACACTGGCCCTTACCGTGTTTTGCGCCCCGTGACCGACGTCACCTACGAAGTTGAATCTGTGGTTCCGAAGTCCACGTCCACAGCTCCAACCTCCGAAATAGTGCATGTGTCCCGTCTGAAGCCCTATCATCAACGTTCTATTTCGCTAACATAGACCGCACCGGGACTGTGCTTTTCCCGCGGGGGGGTAGTGTTACTTAGCTGTATTCGCTGTTCGTGATGAGGATGAAGAAGTGCAACAGACTCCGAGAAGACGACGACGCTGAGTGTTGTGAAATCGGTGCCCTCATCAACGTTAGTTGTGCGGACAGCTTTGGGACTGTAAATCTTCCACGTAACAATATATATATATATATATATATATATATATATATATATATATATATATATATATATATATATATATATATATATATATATATGCATTTAATGACTGTGACGGCTCCATTTTGCGGCCGAGACAAAAATCGTTTGGCTTCAGGACTGTTGACCAAGAGTGTACCTATGTCGGATAGTCTTTCATACAATGTGGCAAATTACGGCTGTATGCTTATCAATATCTGTGGGTTAACAAAAGCGCAAATCAAAATATCAGCGGTTAAGCAAGTAGAAAAGTGCATTTACGCGAACAAGCAACACTCCCCCTCTCCCCGATTTATTAGGCTGAACGTTAGAGGCCCCACGTTCAGTCCGTCGATTTTAAATGACTCCTAAGTTGTCCGTTCGTCTGAAGCTTCATTTGGTACGTGGCATAGCGGAGAGAGAATACCCCCTCCACTTTCAGATGAAGGTTCGACGGAGAGATAATGCGACGAGAGAGTGAGGGCTGACGGCTGGCAGATTAGGGAAAAGTAGGAGCGAGAAGACGATGAGAGGGGGAAAGTCTACGGGTTGCGGATAGGGTAGAGTGGAGCGAGGGACGGCGTGTCACATGCTGACTGACATAGTGGGTCCTGACTCCTGCCATCCGTCCGCACGGTCTGATCTCCTCAGCCGCTACGGCTGCTTCGTACGGGTTGAAGAGTAGCGTTAACGCATGCTCTTCCACACCAATCGCGTTCATTAACTTTGATGCAATACAATTGGAAAAAAAATCTATCATTTAATATGACTCCCTAAGTACTGCAAGCAAAAAAAGAAAATATCGGTCCTTTTTTCGAAGAAACCATCACTTCGCCATTGCACTTTAAGGAAGTCTAGTGACTCAAGAATGGACATACCGAATGTTGCGCAAGCTTCGGGAAAAGGGACTTTGGACACGACTAGGGAGAACCTTGATGCGCCTTGAGAATATGTGTGGACACAGAGTAGAGAGCACTTCCACAGAGAATCCACAGAGGTTTAACCTGCGATGTATCCATTTTACACTGGCAAACGCATTTGCTGTAAAAGGTCACCTAGTCTAGCTGAAGAAGCTGTTCGTGATTACAACAGTGAACTTGCGCAGTCGAAGGAAACAAGTGAAAGGGTGCTTATAAAAAAAAAAACAGGTTAGAAAGAAGTGTGCGATTTTTTTTGCCAACACGCAAAAAAAAAAAAGAGAGAGAGAGAGAGAGATGGATATTGAGGTGCTTAATGTTTTACACCTTGAAAGATTCTAATTTAACCTTGTAAATCGTATTTTATAAAAAGGTTCGTTTCTTCATTTTTTTTTCCTCGATTTTTTTTAGCTCAAATATGTAAGCTTCCAGCGTTCGCGATGGACAGTCCGTTGGCTGAGTCTCATCCGCTGTGATTCGTCACATTGCGTTGTACAATTACCGAGAAGGAAGTGTGGCACTGCAGTTTTTCCAGAATCCATGGTATTATTGACAACTCGGGACAGTTTGGCTAAATTGAGCCTCCCTTTGCTCATCACGAGACTTTCATTGATTGATTTAAGCAACAAGACTTGGGGATTAGATGCAGTAGAACTTGTTTAGTGGCTTTGGTTTAAGGGCCTGAAAGACCGAAACGAGATCGGTCTACACCATCAGATAAGATATGAGGCTTTATTTTTATTTCTTGGCAGATTGTAATTGACGGTGTTTTGCTAGCTCGGAAGTTCTTTGGGGCTTTGATAGCCTCGCATACGCATTTTGCATATACAAACAGAGAGGCAATTATGTCGAAATTTTTGCTTTCTCAAAATAAAGGGTGCTTATTCTGAAATATATATATTTATATCGTTATGCGAACGAGAGTAGGAATTAATAAATTTATTTATTTATTGGGATTACTTCGTTACTAAACACAATTGCAGACGTCACGAAAATGCGTTATGGCGCTTCGCATAATTCACAGGTATTAAAAATGAGCTCCAGAATTCAATTATGCGTAACCTACCAAACCAAGTGTACTGGCGACATGAAACGCATTTTTTCTGAGAACAGAAGAAATTAAGTGATATGCAATAATCGATCACACTCCTTTGTTTTCTTACTGGTACAGGCGACAGAATGTAAACAGCAGATGCAGCGTTGCTGAGTATCCAGTGTTTGTGCAATGCATGGGCCGCTCTTCCTTCTTTTATTTCGTGCCGTAATGATGTCGGTTACCAAGATAACAGTTCGCCCTCATCCATTTTCTTTTCAGTGAACATTAAAAGAAGAAAAAAAAGCAGTGAATTAATCATCTTTGAGCAATACGCACGCACGCATATAGACACGCATAGCGAAGCGCGACCTGTCAAAGTTGATTTTTCGCAATTTAACGGATATAGCAAATAAACGGAGGCACTTAAAATGACCCCCGGTGCCATCCACTGGGCTAACGGGTTTACAGAAACTGAAACCAGAGTTGAAGCGAGATGCACGGCGGCTTCCTTCGAAAAACACACCTCGACAGGCATTTTCAAAATGAGCGCCGCCATCTGAGATACTGCAGCCCGCTAAACAGAGCGTGCCAACGCTCGGAACGAAACTGCGGAGAGTAAAGAACAGGAACGCGGAAAGAGCATAAATAATGCGCAAGACCGTCTGAAGATGCGCTATTATTATATGCTCCCTGTCGGCAAACCAAGAGAAGGAATGTAATTAATGCAAAATTGATTACTCGAAATCACCCTGTTTGCCCCATCTTTTCGTAATCTTAAGGGTGGCTTGGTGCGGGTCACGCTGATACGGTGGACTCTCCTTTCCTGCGCCTCATTCTTGTGTCTCCTTGCGACAGCCTTGGGCCTCTAATTCATTACTTGCGCACGTTTGGGGATTTTTCTTCTCTCCGGTACTTTTTGACCGAGGATGGCCGCTTCACGCCACTGCATCGGCTTTGAAGCCTTATCAGCTCGAAGACCGAGATGTACTTAACTACTTAACCTTAAGTGCTGCTTTCTGCAAAGGAACCATGCTTTCTCACCGCTAAGCACGAACCAGGATGAAACATTAAATCAAGCAGTTCGATGGGTGCAGCCCACAACGGACAAGCAGGGTGAGTAGGCGGAGTATAACCACGCATTCCTCAGACAGCTGGATGTCAGACGGATCAGTTACCGATTTTCTGACGTCTATACCGGCATTCAGACAATGATGGTAACGGCTATCGCCCAACTCAAACAATGGCACCATAACCAAGGTTGTGCCAAGTGAGCCATATTGGAAATAAAAACCTATTTTCATGGCATAATTTAACCGATTGCCGACAAGATTACAAAAATGGTAAATGATTAAAAATAATCAGTTGCTTCAACGTGTTACGTACACCTCGTTTTATTTGGGAACAAACATGACATGACTACAAAATAGTGCTATTTAAATGCTTCTGGCCCCTTCTCAGGTGAGACGGGCGTTCTTTTGATATATCCGTTTCCCTGACCTCATTCTCCCCTTCATGGATCACTGCCTTGTCGTGGCGGAGGGGCTTGAGAAACTCGATGAAATCGTGAGCTCTGCTGTGTAGGGCCACCCAAGATAGACAGGTCACGGCAGAGAGTTCTGACAAAATGTGATTCACTGGAGAGGCAATGGCAATCCACTCCAGTATTTCCTGCCAAGAAAACCCTATGAACATTCACAATAGCATTAATGATATGGATCCGGAAGATGAGCCCCCAAGGTTGGTAGGCGTCCCTCATGTTACTGGAGATGAACAAAGGGCGATTCCTAGTAGCTTCAGGACGAATGAAGCGGCTGGGCTAAAACCAAAAGGACGCTCAGTTGTGGATGTGTCGGGAAGCGACCGGAAATTCCGATGTTGCAAGGAGATATATCACATAGCAACATGGAATGTAGGATCTATGACGCAAGGTAAACTGGATGTCGTCAAGCGAGAAATGGACAGATTGAACATTCATATTGCCGCGAAACCTTCAAAACAGTATTTGTTGTTTTTTAACAGCCGCCGGCATACAGGCTTATCACTCTGATTCTGGACCGCGTATCAGTTCCGTAATCTTTGTTTGTTAATGCTCGATGTCGCGAGTCACACCTTTATCAGTTTTGTTGTAGCGCAAGATGCACCGAGATCTGTCTCGAGGAGGTCAGTTTACATCCCCATCTCAAAGAAAATCAGTGCCAAAGATTGTTCCAACTACCTCACGATCGCGCTTATTTCGCATGCTAGCAAGGTGATGTTGAAAATCCTCCAAGGTAGGCTGCAGGAGTATGTGGATCGGGAGCTTCCGGACGTGCAAGCTGGGTTTCGCAAGGGCAGAGGAACTGGAGACCAGATTGCTAACCTTCGCTGGATCTTGGAAAAAGCAAGAGAGTTTCAGAAACCCACCCTATTGCAAAAACCAGTGCCACTGGGTGCCAGCGCCCCAGCGCCATACCTGATTATGGTCCCAGTATGACGCTGGAAACTGGGCGCACTGGGACGCGGCATACTGGGACGCTCCGCACTGGCGGCACTGTTCGCCCGGAGAAAAAAAAAAGGCGTGGGATAAAAATTAAAAAGTAAAAAGTAACGAAACAAGTTAGGTACATAAAAAAAAACTAAAAAAAAGTAAAAAAAAAAAGAAGAAAAAATTAGCGCACCAAGCGCGCCTCGAACTGAGTTCCTAGGCACATATCAATCACTAGCTCAGCAAGCTAACCACTCGGCGACGCCGAGAACTGGATTTTCTTGAAACATTTCCGCATTTTATGTCATGACCCGCATTTATAAGGTTGGGACTTCATGTTTCGCAGTCTACAGGCCATTGCTACCGCTCTAACAATTGCAACTTCTTGATCATTTTAGCTTGCTGTCTGCTCTCACGACTTGCAACTATAGTGTTCTGGGTGCCTATGCGCGCTATTTTGTGCACTGGAATCATTTTAACATGTGGAGTTTGACATCGCTGGCAAATTTACCAACGCCGGCTCTTGGGTGGTGCTCTGCTCCCGTGGGCGTAATTTTCGCTCAACACGGAGCTTTAGTAGAAGCCTTCAAGGAAAAAAGTGCGACCAAGCTTCAATACCGGCAAGCGCCGCAGCGATGACCGTAATTGCGTGTAACTAAACCTTATTTGTATGTAAACATTGCGGGAAGCGTTGCGATGACCGAGGGCTCGGCTGCTTGATACGCAGAGTAAGAAGGAGCGCAAAAGCTTGAGAAACACGCCAAATATTATGTATTACAAGCGCTGTATGTTGTTGCTTTTTCTCTCATGGGCCCATCGCTCGGTAAACTACTCTCTTCCTGGTTTTAGTTTTTCTTTCTGTTGTTTATACTGGGCCGTGGTGCAGGCTGCGCTCGCCTGCGATTGAGCCCGCATTGAACATTTTGGCAGTAATCATTGTGTTAGAGTGCCCTTAAGATCAGCTGTGAAGTTGGATATGCATGGTAGTCCGCATTATTCAATTCCAGCTTTAGTTGTGCGTTAATCGTCAGTGTGTCATGAGATCGAGGCGCGGCGGTCGTTGTCTCTCTCGAAACGCTCGAAACGACCTATCGAAACATGGAAACTCTAGAAAAAAGATACTGCCTTTGTTTTCTTACAAATACGCAACGACTTCGCAGCAAAAAGCGCTTGCTTGAACCATATTTTTCATATGCGCCCCGATGGTCGATTGAAAGTACGCTGTTGCCCTGTTGGCCCCTGAGGGATGCTACTCCGGCTGACGCCGCAGGCCGCACCGGCTATACTGGGACACTGGGACCAGTGCGGCCCCAGCGCACATACAGCGCTTCTCCCAGTGCATCGCGGATGCCAGCGACACACCCAGCGTCAAAAGCCTAATCCCAGCGTTTTTCTCCCATCGCACCAGTGCAGCCAGTGTCTTCCCGTTACTGCTCCAGTGAATATCGCACACCTCCAGCGTGCTCAGCAGATCCAGTGCAAAACCAGCGCGAAAATCTTACTGGTTTCTCACTGGAGACGCTGGTTTTTGCAATAGGGCATATACTTCTGCTTTTTTGATTATGCGAAAGGGTTTGACTGCGTAGATCACAGCAGATTGTGGCAAGCTCTCCAAGAGATGGGAGTTCCAATTCACCCCATCTGTCTCCTCAGGAACCTGTATGAAGGGCAGGAGGCCACAGTCACAACTGGGCATGGTCTTGCTGATTGGTTCCCGATTGAGAAAGGAGTGAGACAAGGTTGCATTCTGTCGCTCTATCTATTTAACCTATATGCAGAGTGCATCATAAGGAAGGCCGGTCTGGACGAGTCGTCAGCTGGAGTGAAGATTGCTGGGACACGTATCAACAACCTTAAATATGCGGATGATAGAAAGTGAAGCGGAACTCAAGAAACTTCTGATTCGCGTATAAGAAGAGAGTGAGAAATTTGGGCCTAAACTGAACATTAAAAAGACAAAGATCATGGCGTCTTGCCCTATCAAGTCCTAGAGCATCAAGGGACAAGAAGTGGAAGCTGTGACAGATTTTCTCTTCTTGGGCTCAAAGATTACCCCGGAAGGACACTGCAGCCATGAAATTAGGAGACGCCTGCTTCTGGGAAAGAGAGCCATATGGCTAGCCTTGACCGCCTAGTTAAGAGCAAAGGCATTACACTGCCAACCAAGATTCGTATAACTCGTGCTATCGTCTTTCCAGTTGTGATGCATGGATGCGAGAGTTGGTCTGTGAAGAAGGGTGACCGCCGAAGAATTGACGCGTTTTAATTGTGGTGCTGGCGGAGACTGCCGAGAATTCCTTGGACGGTCAGAAGATCAAATCAGTCGATATTGTCGACCATAAACCCTGAGTGCTCATTGGAGGGTCAAATTCTAAATTTAAAACTCAGCTACTTTGGTCATCTGATGAGAAGAGAGGAGTCGCTGGAGAAAGATTTGATGTTAGGAAAGGTTGAGGGTTATCGGATGAGGGGTAGGCAGCGAACATGATGGTTAGATGGCATCCTCGAGGCGCTGCAGATGAAGTTATGTGATGTTAGGCAGATAGTGAGAGACCGGAAAGCGTGGCGTAATATGGTCCATAGGGTCACGAAGAGTCGAACACGACTGAATGACTGAACTGAACTGAACTAAATTGACCTCATTCTGGGCTTTCTTTAGTGTATTAACAGCAAGGGCATATAGGTCAACCTGTCGAGGCATTTTCCCTTCTCTATATAATGCTTTACCTCATAGATTCTTTGCGGGACATACGCATTGCATAACCTAACGCACCATCCCAGATTGTCGATGTGCTGTCTTTCACCTTTCTGCCTCGGGATGTTCGGCGCGCTCAGCGCTTATTGGAGCTGTTGCAATATGCACAGCCAATTCTCTTCCCTATATTTCTCCGGTTCTTTTCTCCTACTAGGAATTTTAATAACATGCAAACACTTTGGAGGGAATGAGGAGGCGATAAGGCAACGCGACTTAGGCTTTCAGAATGGAATGACCAGGTATAGACGTCATGAACGACGAAGACTAGTGTGAATGCGGGGACATGCGCATCAAATGTACGCGGGAAAAAGGTCTTTGTTAAAGTACTACTCGCATTTTCTATTGTTACTATTGATAAGTGAGCAGGTCTTGAAATGTCCGCTTAAGAGCTCAAGTTTGTGAACTTGTATTAATCCTCGGATATTTCCCTAGAGGAATATACTGTATCATCTTCTACACTACCTTCAAGGAAAAGAAAAGTAGAAAACACATCATCATCATCATCATCAGCCTGACTATACCCACAGCAGGGCGAAGGCCTCTCCCATATTTCTCCAATTAACCCGGTTCTGTGCTAGCTGCATCCACTTGACCCCTGCGAACTTTCTGCCGCCCCCTGCTACGCTTTCCTTCCCTTGGAATCCAGTTTGTTACCCTAAGCGACCATCGCTTATCCTCTCTTCGCACTACATGTCCTGCCCATGCCCATTTCTTCTTCTTAATTTCCACTAGAATGTCGGTAACTTGAGTTATTTCTCTGACCCACTCTGCACGCTTCCTATCTCTTAATGTTACCCCTACCATTTTTCGTTCCATAGCCCTCTGGGTTGTCCTCAACTTAAGTAGAACTCTCTTGGTTAGCCTCCACGTACCAGCCCCATAGGTGAGTACAAATAAGATGCAACTGTTGTATACTTTCCTCTTGAGCGATACCGGTAAGCTGCTAGTCATAATCTGCGAGTGCTTGCCAAATGCGCTCCATCCCAATCTTATTCTTCTTGTTATTTCCTTTTCATGGTACGGATCTGCGGTTACTACCTGTCCTAAGTAGACATATTTGCCTACTGCTTCCAGTGCTTCGCTACCTATAACGTAAACTGCTGTTCCTTCCCGAGGCTGTTGAACATTACCTTAGTTTTCTGCATATTGATTTTCAAGCCTACCTTTCTACTTTTCCTGTCTAGGTCATCAATCATTATTTGCAGTTCATCCCCCGAGTTGCTTAGCAAGGCAATGTCATCAGCAAATCGCAGGTTGTTGAGGTATTCTCCATCTACCCTTATCTCTAACTGCTCCCATTCCAAGTCTCTGAATACTTCCTCTAAGCAAGCTGTGAATAGTACTGGGAAGATTGTGTCTCCTTGCCTAACACCTTTCTTTATGGGAATTTTGTTACTTTCTTTATGCAGAACTATGGTTGCTGTGCAGCCACTATATATATCTTCCAGCACTTTCACGTATGGCTCGTCTACCCCCTGATTTCGCAATGCCTGCATCACCGCCGATGTTTCAACTGAGTCAACAGCTTTTTCGTAATCAATGAATGCTATGTATAAGGGCTGGTTATATTCCGAGCATTTTTCTATCACCTGGTTTTCTAACACACACATCGCGTAAACTGTATCGGCTCTCCACAAATTATCTGCGCAAAGAAATATAATATGAAAGTTGGTGCCGAGGTGTGAGCAAGCACTCATCTACCACTAGTGTAATAAAAGTTCCTTGACCAAAATTAGCAAAGTGGAGAGAAATTTGAGCTCAATTTCTACCGACACCGGCTACATACGCACTGCTTACCCTGCTTTATAACGAAGACACAAGCGTTGGCTCGTGCAGTTCTTTGGGCAGTTTACTTTGTCTGCCCTCTTGGAAGGTCAAGACAAAGTTTCTTACCTCTAGATATATTGAGGCACGTCAAGAAAAGAGAAGGAATTATTAGTAACGTTTACGGTTAATAGAGAGGCTACGCCTAAAAAACAGATAGCGCAATAAAGGACTCTATTTTCCACTGAATTCTGGGGTGAAGGGACATCAACACACGTGCGGAATTAAGGGAAAGACGTGTAATCAGGCTGTGGTACTGTGTTTGGTCCCCGAACAATTATGAACCATTCGCCAACTGCAAAGTTGCTTTCGAAGCGTTGTCGCTTTTTTGCGTGTGTGTGCGTGTGTAGTGGTGCGACAGCACCTGGGTGGAAGCTAATGACTAATCCCTTATTACAATTGTAGCTCACCTTTTGAGTGGAGGCGGAAGCTGAATATGATACGATGGGAAATAAACGATTGGGGAAACAAAAAAGAAAAGCCGGCATGCCAAGGTAGGTTTTTTGCGAAATTGAATACAATAACAATACTATACCTAACAAGAATGTTCTACCATGAATCTTCTATGGTGTAGCTATTGGCAAAGTGATAACAGGCGGCTTACCTAGCAGCAGATCACAGGAAGGCCAACTACACTGGTCAAGGTAGCCAGTTATACTTTAATGCAGTAGCTTCGACCTTCACAACCACGGTAAAAAAATTATTGATCGTTGCAGCATTAACCACTATCGGAACTTTCTGCACATAGATGGCTAAAGGAAACATGAACAAAACCAAGGACGCCGAAGCTCATGTACGGCGGATAAGATTGAGTGTAGAGCTAGGAAGACAGAACTCAGATTAGTATTTCAGGCGATTCCTGCCAGTTCATCAGTCTTCCAGAAATGCAGGGTTCTATGACCTTATTGCAAATCAATAATACCCCAAGTGCACTTCCGGGATCGGAGATGCTGCGCTTTTTCGCGAAAGCGTTTCATCGCTCTATAGTTGGCTTTCGTACGGGAATTTTTTGGGAGTTTCGAATTGCTCGCGAGAGAAAAAGAGTACTTTGAGAGTAGTCGTAAGCGCGGAGGTTTTTTTTTTTTTTCGGTTTTCTTTTCTCAAAAACAAGGAAAAATAATAAAAAATGAAACGGTAGACGGGCGACAGGGCGTACGTCAGCCGCGTGCGTGCTTTCGCATTTATACTGTTAGTTTTTTTTTTTTTTTTTTTTTTTTTTTTTTCCTTCCTGCTTCCACCCCGGCCGAAGATGTGGCTCCAAGGTCCCCGTAGTGATCCGGCGACAGGTGTACGTGCGTCCCAAATGAATGAGGCTCCCCTAACGATCATTCTAGGAATGGCTGCCATCTCGTGGATGAAGTCCATTTGGCCGGCGGAAGGGAGCCACGATTATGTCCGCGGTGGCCGTCCCTCCGCCGTCCTGGTTGTTTGAAGCGTCGCCCCCATTTCGGGCGCCGCAGCAGCCGCTGTCGACAGCGCAAGCAAGAGGATATAGGTGCGCCGAGTGCATTACGGGGCCGGCGCCAGGTGTGAGCGACATCGGGCCCGACGCGGAGGCTCTCCGATTTGAGGACCCTCTCGGTGGCCGCCGGGGCGGAGTGGTAATTACACACGGGCGCTGGCTTCCTGGAATACTCTGCAGATCCGCGAAGTGCGGCTGAAAGCAGCCGGGACTTAAAAAAGAAAAAAACAATGGCCCGCCACTTGCACTTTTCCTTGTTCCTGTCATGTTGGACAAAAAGCAAAAGAAGTGCGGTACCTTATATGCGTTCCAGATGACATACCTCTAGCTCTTGTCTGGTTTTATAAAGCTAACTAATTCCGAGCGCTCCGCTTTGCAGCGTGGGCTGCCTGCGTATGCCAGGACGCTATAGGCAATTCTTGGGTGGATTTTCTTTATGAGCATATGTGGGCAGAAAGACATGTTTTAGCGGCACCAGCTGTCTAGTTGAAACGTGCACACTCATCTGGCCATAATGTATTCTCTGGGGCATCGAGATCGTTTAGTTTTGAACCCTCGCCGCTTTCTTCGCCGTTGTCAGCCATGCGAACTATAGCCTTCAAATGACCTCACGCGCTATAACTTTCGGGGACGGGGAGAATCGGTTCCACATGGACTCTAGCCTTGTATACGCCAACTCGACAGAATGCGTGTCCAGGTCATGTCATTCGAGAGACACTCGACTGGTCCTCTACTCTCTTCCTCTACGTTTTCATCCTTTCCCTCTGAAAGGGGACCCGACTCGACTTTTGTCGATTTCGCGTAAACTTCCAGTCCGGAGAAGTGCAGTTCAGTCGTTATTTACAGGTTGTTTTCTGAGGAAAACAGAAATATCAGCATCCGATGGAAGAGGCAGTTGGTGCGGTCAGCTACTGCGGCAGCGTAAGAGACAAACAACAGAAGGTAGACACGACGAAGGCGGACTTTCAACTGCTCTTTGTTGAAAAAAAAAAAAGGAAAACAATGGTGGTTTTCTATCAACAACATCTCGCATTCGTATGCTCTCTAGAAGACTCAAGAACTTTTCATTTTGAGTGGAAGACTTGAAGCCTTAGCTTGTAAGCGTTATTCATTTTTCTATGTTTCTTCTTTTCATCTTTAATTCTCTCCACTTCTGTTGCCTCTCTACCATTAGCAACGAGAGTCTGTGACATCAGGAATGCTAGCTGGCAAGCAATGTGGCTCACGGGCTACGTAATCAAAGCTGGATCTGACTAATGCAGTAGAGGCGAAATAAAGGAAAGAGAAAGGACAGGAACACCTGCCGAATACAACTTCGTTGAGTCAGTTCTTAAAAGGAGGTATTCACACAGCCTTATATTAGTGTGATGCATTTTCGACGTTGTCCAATTTGGAGCAAACATTTGTGGTTGTTATTAACTGGCATGCCGTTTTTTTTTTTCGTTTTTTTTTTTGTCCACTGGAGAATTTAGGTACGGCCAAGGCCGCAATACTATTTGTTTAGTCTTTCTTGTGCCACTGAAGTTACAAGGTTGTGGCTTCCAAAATTCATGGAGGAAATGATACACATCAAGCTGAATAACAAAATGGTAGATGGTTTGACTCGGCCAACCAATGTACTACGCGTACAAGGGCGTCTAAATATCAACTTTCGACGCCCCTTTAAGGGCCTTCCAAACTAATTTTTGGTGTGGGCCATTCAAATCTAGGTAGGGGGCCTAGTCCATTAGCCAAGCTGTCTCTCACTTCGAACGCTTAAGAAGGAAATTAGCGTGCGTTTGGATCCATTGTGCCCTAATGCAAGCTGATGAAGACGACGACGTGCAATGCACACCGCGAGAGAGTGGCAAAAAAATAGGTGGAGTGATCGGCTGCGGCGATATTGGCTCTATTCATTATACTGGGATACGCCTTTGTTACAAGAACTGTTCAATAAGCTGATTGTAAATTTCTGTCTCTCCCGACCAGTCCCTATTCAGTAATCTGAGAAACGAGGTTTCCATGGCCTTCACTCTTGTTTGCTATATATTTGGAACTACTTTACGTAGTTCCAAATATACACGTAAGTAGGCGAACTCATGTTTTGCTGCGCTGGCAAACCGAGGATTGATGCGGTTATTTGTTTAACAGAGGACTGTGGTTTAATGTCAGGAGCACGGGTCAAACATTCTAACACTAATGGTATCTATTTTCATATGTAGGGATCGGCACCTGCTGAATATGCTGGCATATCGTGGACATGTACACCCAAGTACCTTGGAGTACCTTTGAGGGCCTATTCGCCGCGAGATTGACCTAGATGTGACACCACCATCGTTCCAATAGTGTGGATCGGCGGCCGGCGGTACTCGCTGAAATGCGAGGTTGCGCTACGGAGATCCGGGGGTCGGGGTTGCCCTCACACCCGCTGTGACTCGAACATGGCCTAAATGTTGATATTTATATCCAAGTCCAGGGTGTCCTCTCTGTAACTCACAGAATAGAGAGGCAGATATTCACCACTTGTTGTGGGTTTGCCCGACACTAAAGCCGACGAGAACTCGGCTCCTGACAGCAGTGGGTCTTTCCTTAACCAACCCGTTTCCTTACATTGCTTCGAAGCAGGGGCTTCATTATCGTTCCCTCTTGGGCTTTATTAGAACTGCCAACCTTTTTTTTTTCTTTCATTTACTACCCCTTTTCTGTTTTCTTTTTAAATATTAAAAATTCCTTTATGCCCTGAGGCAAAAAACAACGTTATTGAAAAAGAAGTACACTGGGTGGAAGAACAGGCCGCCATCACAGCCACAAAAACGAGGAAGCACACAAAAATGCTGATCGTAATCATCGTTTATAACCATAAAGACAGATGTACAGGAGGTCACAACAGTAAACAAAGGAGCGGAGAATCTTGAGGCAAGAAATTCCAATCAAATATTGTTTCGCGGAAAAACGAAAATTTGAACAAATTCGTACGGGTATTGGCTTATAATGCTCTGGCTATGTTTATGTCCGGAAGGTCTGGCTGTGTCTCTTTCAAACTAGTCATGTGGCTGAATGCGTAGATTTTGAAAATGCAAGGAACGAAAAAACGAAGCTGGGCGTCTTTCTTCTTTCAGTCAATGGGTCGAATGCTGCTTGCTGTTACATATAGCTCTTGGGGAATCCCTTCGCTTATACCGGCTATATATAATTCTTACTGCTAATATTTGAATACTTTCTTAATTTTCAACGTTGATTGCAGTGTGTGGGTCCCATACTATGCTGGCATATTCAAGAACAGGTCGAACAAATAACTTGTACGCTTGAAGCTAAAGTGTATTGTATATACCATACCTCACCGCAGTGCTACTCGCTGATAATCTGTTAAACATGTTATTTCTAATTTTCCTCCACATTGTCAGGAAAACGAGTGTGATGGATCGTCATTGTTTAACTAAAAAAACTGCATGCACAGACCGAGTTCGAACCATAGTGGCACTCCTCCCTAGTGATGCACACTGCTGATCCTATTCTGTGGTGGGTGATTGCACAGTTGTACCACATCCTGCTTCGTGTTAATTTGAGTTGTCGTCCTAACAGTTTGCACCAGATTCATATATAGAGAGTATTGCCTGACTGTAATAAATACCGCAGGGAAAAAATAATACCTACGCGGTTCCGTACTCCATTTCCCGTAGGATTTCTTGGGTTCAAATCTGCTCCGGCATTATATTTTTTTCCTCCAAGCTTGGCAGATGTTTCACACAAGATTCGTAATTAAGTTAACCGCTTTAAGTAGGTAGTTCTTTTACCCCCAAAATTAAGCCCTATTAACGCCACTGGACGGGAGATCCGGGCACAATCCCTGCCGTGGAGTCCGCGTTTCGGCGGGGGCGACGCAAGGTGCCAGTCTACTGTGCGATCCCAGTGTTCGTTAAGGAACCCCAGGTGGTCGAGATTACCCAGGCCCCTCTCTACGGTGTTTGTCATAGCCGATGTCGCTTTGGGAAGTTACGCCCCGAAAAACAATCTATATACCAGTAACTTTAAAGGACGAGCCCGTGCAAACAAAAAGCTGACGGGCATGCACTCGAAGAACACTTGAATTAGTGTCGTGTTGTGATGTGCGACTCCAACCAACCAAGCGTCCTTGGACTGCTTTGATACGTTTCACTACGAAGGCCGTAGTCAAACCGCAGTCCATGTGGAGAACAATGCGGCGTTTCCAGAGCTCTTTACAAGCGTGTCAGCGAACATGCTTGGAAGGCAACGAAAACAATTGCGGCACTCGGTCCTCCAGCCGGAGCATTTCAGAATAACATGGCACACTGTTTCTGCGCGTTCTATTTAAATAAATATTGATCATGTACTCCCGCATGGCTTTTAAAGCTGAAGAGTAAACATGAAAAAGAAAAACTACTGGAAAAGGTCCACTTCTCGATCTGACGAGGCACGGCATGGAATGCGGGGTGGAAAGTTATACTTGCGCTTCTGCGCGAGATCACGGCGAGCTCTGCTCTCTGCTGAGAGCCCCCTCGTTATTCGACCCAGCGATGCAACGCGTGCTTCTGTACGTACCTGTACGGGCCGAACTAGAGACGCGGCTGTGGCGGCATCTCGCTTAGATCTCTACAGACAGCCAACTGGTGCATTCACCCATAAGCGATGTCGGGACACATTGTAGGAGGCTGCGTCACGTTTTGATGGCACCAGCGTAGTGCTTGGCTGCGTTCTTGGATCTTCACTCTGAGCTCCCGAAGATCGGAACACGGCGGCTGGCGTCGATATTGATTTCTTATATGGAAACAATGACATTCTGTATTGTTCTCAACTTCCCTTGCACGGGCCGACAAAGATGAACGCCGTCGTTTTCAGAGTAAAATGTTGGGGCACAGTAAATGTCTGGGCTCGGCGTCTTCCTCAATTTGGCACAGCTGTGTGCTCCCGCCGAGAGAGTGTTTACGCAACAATGACGTGCCGTTTGGGCGTCGGTCTTGACACGGGCCACTGGCAGCGTCAGCGACAGATGAAAGGACACGTTGTGGCCTTTATTTATCAGATGCGACCACGTGTTTGCGTTCGTTCGTTCGTTCGTTCGTTCGGAGGAGGAGGAGGAGGAGGAGGAGGAGGAGGAGGAGGAGGAGGAGGAGGAGGAGGAGGAGGAGGAGGAGGAGGAGGAGGAGGAGGAGGAGGAGGAGGAGGAGGAGGGAGAAAGCAACTTTATTCAGCGCATTATTAAGCGCCGAGAATTTCGTGGCCAGGGTCACCAAGGCCAACTGGTCAGAGGCTAACCAAGCCCGCCCCGTTGAGAGAGGAGGGTGAGCAAAGTGAGGAGACTGAATTGCCCCAGGGTACACTCTTAATCTCGTTCCACATACGTTCCGGTTATAAGTGGAACTTCGAAAAATATTCCACTTATAAGCGGAACTTCTTTAAAAGTTCCACTTATAACTGGAACCTATGTGGAACCGGATTAAGAGTGTAGAGCACGTGGATTAAAAAAGAGCACTGAAAGCTTGCTCAGCCTTCATTTCGCTGCCGTCCCAGCGCTCTGGTTTTTGTACCGGCGTCACATTTCCGCATGTGTGGCTTTGGATTTATCCCACGTAGAACTGTACATCTGGTCAAGTTCGTTGTATAGAAAAAAAAAAAAAACGTAGCAGTGCATGGACGCAGAGGTTTCTGCGTTTTAAAGTATGGCGGAAGGGAATAGTACTCGAGTTGGCGAATAGTCGTAACCAGCCATTTAAGACGCTGACTGAGCAGAAAGACAGAAGGCGTACGCATCACTGAACGGCAATGAGAATCCAATACTGCGTTCTTTAATTCTCATTCGTTCCTCGAGCGACTCCGCGGGAAGTAAACTGCAGCTTCTAGTTTGAGGCGCAGAAAACGCACCATCCTTCTAAAATGCGAATTCTGTCACTGCTAGGCATTCTTTTCCTTTCGCGCACAGTGAGATGCTGAGTAGCCATCAATTCGGCATGGAAAACCACTGCAGAGTCTATATCTAACTGACATAGCTACCTTACTGGGAAGTAATGTTGAAACCCACTTGCATTTACGTGCAGCTTCCTTTTGATCACTGCTGCAAGCGCCCGAACCTACACAAGGAATGCTCGTTGTACGTGTTCTCATGGCTCCTAAAGAGTGCTGATAATATAAGCGTTATGCCTTTCTATCGCGCTGCCATGGTGCCGAAGAAATGAGTTTGATTAATGATAATGGAGGTAATCATATGCTATAATTTTCTTCTCGGAGCTACACAGTTAGATATATGAAGAAAGCACGCGGATAAAGGGCCTCGGAATACCTTCAACCAACTCCGAGTCTTTGAAGTAAGTAGACGTATATGGCTATCAGAATGCAGCTCTAGTGGTTGAGCAGTGAATTCGTTATTATGGGGATTAAACAATTTTATTGCACTGTAGAATCTACACTGCAGAAATGCGAAAGGTGGAGCGTACGTTGCTGCTGTGCACGGTGCATCACGTTTGCTCTCATTATCATTATCAACTAAATGCACTGTCATTATCATTTGCAGCCTCATTGTCATCGCTACTACCATCCTCACGGTAGACGAGGAGAATTGTGATGTGCGGTTCGCGATTCCGGGCGTGGCGCAGTTGGTTAAAGCACTCGGCTGGGGATCCGAGAGATGGAGGTTTGGTTCCCGGTGGAGACAGGATTTATTTATCTATTTTGAACTATCTTTTTCACGGAAGAAAAGAAGAATTATGATGTGCGTTTCACGATCCCACATTTTTGTGGTATCCCGCGGAATCTCGCGAAGAAGTGCGAAACTTCTCGGGGCCGGACGGGCACGGTCATGGCCGCGAGTATGAGCCATTAAAGACTCGCCTTCATGAAAAACGCCTAAGCCGCTGGGCTACCGTGCCGACTGAGTGCCTGTTTAAAGACATCGGCTTTGGAGCTTTTAAGTAAGCTTAGCTATACTCATAATCGTATAGCAAGCAACAATGAGCCAAACAAAAACGGAAACCAAAACACTGAATACAACGCCAGCAAAGAACCTAATACATAAAGACGCAGTAAACTCAAATCGGGAATAAATGGCTGCACAACCACAAGCGTACCAAACATATATAACACGAGAAACTGAAAACATGATAACTGGTTAAAAGAAAGAAAATGTCAGAGGTCAGCTTCAAGGTATCACTCGAGTGTTGAATGAAATAAGTCGCAAGTTGCCATTTAATGCGACGTCGTGCGGAAGGAAATTCCACTTTGTCGATATACCAGCAAGAAATCAATGAAAACGGGCATTGGCTTCACAACCGCTGATGCTTACTTCTTAAAGATGACCAGTGCCGAGATATGCGAGAAAATTGCTGGGAAATAAATGCGTACTTCAGATAGCCACGATGAATTGTGAGAAAAAAGGCTAAAAAGTGACAGATTCCACCGAAGCTGAAGCTGAATAGGTGGCAATGATAGCGTTAATTTTGTTGGACTAATACTGCTGATGCAGTTATAAGAGCAAAGAAATAAACACGCCAAATCATTCTGAACCATCCCGGGTGAAGTTAGTTCGCAAAACCGGGTCTCATATTGCAGAAGCATATCCGAATTTTGAACGAAAATGCTCATGGCAAATTTAAGGGAAACATGGGCTTTCTGAAAATTGCGGCGCAGGTAACCCAGCATGAGTGAACTATTGTTAATGATATAATGTACACGTTACCTCTATATAAGGTCATTAGCTATATGCATGTACCCATAAACATTTGTAAGAGGTAAAGGGATCTAAGGGGTTTATTATTTTAATAGTTAGCAAGCACAGTGGGTTTTAATGCGTAATACTCGCGTGACTGCACTTTTTAACTTTAAAATATATGGCCCACGTATCACACCATTTAGCTATATTGATTGTCAGTTTAGAATGTAGACTCAATGACAGGATCAGCTACTTCATGACAAGTAACGCAAAGTAAGCGAATCAGTGCATAAGTATAGTTTACCTACGATCAACGAATCAAAATTTTTCAGAAGTGAACAGAATCAGTCGCTGAATGCGTAAGCGACAATATTATGGTGCACCGTGTCTTTAACAAATAGGAAATGTAAATCAGAGGTAAGTTCCAATTGTCATCAGAGAAAATCGAACTGACTGGATTCAGTGTATGTAAAATCTTACGGTGTTCATTTTCACATTCTTTACTCTACTTTATTGCTGTTGTCTATGACTACAATATATTTTTTCTGTGGGCCATAGTTGTAAATTAATCCTGCCCTTCACCTTGATTCATATAAATATTGACAACTTTTTTTTTCTTCTCTTGAACGCTCACCAGCTCAATTGGTGGCCATAAAAATACAGCGTCAGTTTGACTTCTGAATAGCTATCAATAAGCTCGCCAACAAGAGATGTTCAGAATCTGTGTCTCCAACCGTTTTGGGATAGCTATCGACAAAACACTCGTATCATTTGCAAAACTTAATACATATTGATACACGCATCAATCGCTCGCTTTCTGTAATCGACGAAAGTTATTTCACGTAACATAGCCGAGAACTTCTGATCTCTGCGGGCTCCCCAATGCCTATATATACCTTGCTGACATTATCTGAAATAAATAAACAACAAATTAATGCACACCTAGAGGAAAGATTTTCAAAACCGCGAAGACACTAGGCAAGCATTCTGGTAGGTATGAATTCGTTAATAGCAAAAATAAAATTGGATGATTACAAAATGCGCCGCCGCGGTGAAGCTCTCCTATGACGCATCACTTGTCGACGTGAAGCTCAAAATCACCGCAGCATAGCTGGATGCCAATGCAGAAAACAGATACCGCCCCCCCCAAAACACACCGCCCAGCTTTAATAACTTCAGACGGCCGTGACAGCTATAATGAAATTAACTTAACGAGATAAATACGTATACAATTAGGCGCGTCACTAATATGCTTATCGTTCCGTAATCCCCTTGTGTGTACACGCGAGGACCATCGCTGGTTCCTTTTCTTCGCTACACGGCTTTCTGCGTTTCCCTTTCCCCGCTAGACTCCCAGTGCGTTATATCATTAACACTCTCTCACTTCTCTCAGCTGACAGTTTCCGTGCTCTCATTACGGAGCTTTCTTTATTTGCCGTTTTTTCCGTAATCTTGTTTCCGCGATTAGCGCTAAACTAAGTTTTACATCACCATACTGATTGTTATGATCACCACGGCTTCTGAAATTCTTTCTTCGTTTCTAACGTGGGCTTCTTTCCTTTTTAGTGTTGCTGAAATTGCGTTATTGACTCAGCAAGAAACGAAAAAACAGAAACAGAGTGCTCGAGTTAACTGCATCCAGGTGCGTATAGCCCACCATCTGAAATGAATGGGATAGTTCTTATTTTATTTTCAGAAGATAAAAGACCAGTCTAGCATTTCCAGTTACCCCATGTCAAATGGAATCGGTAGCTGCAGTTTCTTTGCATTTGTGATTTAAGAAACAAATCCTCCGTTTGCTCTGGCTCTTTTTACTTCAGTCGCAATAATGAGGGTGAGGAAAACTACAAATTGGTTTATGAAGAGCCCTGGCTGCCGATTAAAACTCTTCATTAGCATTTCTTTTACGTCCCTGTTTTTCTTCGCATGTGCTGCTGTTCAGAATCCGACTAAGTAAGGAATAAAAAAAAAAAAAAAAAAAACAAGCACGCCACAAATGGCCATTACGTACCTGTCTGCTTAAAGGGCCCTTACATCTGATTATTGAGGATCCGTTAGTTTCAGGTAGCGTATTGAAAGGCTTACGGCTTGAAGTGTCAAATTCTGGAATGGTCCGGTTAAAAACTCCATGAAAAAAAAAAAAGAAAAAAGAAAAGATGCTTTCGCGTACCAAAAGTGGAAGTAATGATATTTGAGTACGACAGCAATTGAAAGGCGAGAAAACTTAGACATAAAAAGTAACGTGTTTCAACGTAGCAAGAAGGCAAATATTCTCTGAACGTGTACTTTGATTACGGTTTTAGCGCATGGTGGCATTACTGTTTAGGATTGTTTTGTCAGTTTTATGTTAATGTGTACACGCTCGCAAGCTCTTGAGCACATGGATGCGTAAAAAAGAAAAAAAAAATCGCCGATAAGAGGTGCAATTCGAGAGGTCTGTCGCTGCTACGCCGTTCTGCTCGTCGACGATAAGGCAGCTCTGCTGCTCAGCATGTATTACTGAAAATCTCTGGAACGCGCTAGAAGCAATCTAGGCGTATACGCGCCACATCTGCCAGTGCTTACCTCATGCGACTACCAGAGCCTTATTTACTCTCCACAAGCATGTGCCGAGGAACGGTTAACGACACAAATATCGACCTCGGTTGTCGCTCACTCTTCTATGGTAGTACTGCTTGTAGATCACAGCGCCTCGAAAAGAGTTTGAAAGAGTAAAATACGTGAATCTATTGTTAAGAGCGGTGCATTTAACACGTAAGTCTTGAACACTGATAGCATGGTTTAGAATGCGGGGACTTTATCGGTTAGGGGAATCGAGGAATAGCGGCGCCCCAGTATGCATGCACAGAGCGTTGACGCCGAAAAGGCGAAGGATGTAGCTAGCTGATGTTAGGGCTACGCGACTAGCACCAACCCTGTGATAAACTGCGTAATAGTCGATGAAACAGCGCAAAGGAAGGAAAGAGTTTATTTTTCTCCATGAACGTGATACACTCAGTAAGTATCCAGGAGGAGGTTCCGCAGTCGGGGGACCTCCCACTGCAAAGGACGAAGATATAGACGTACTAAGTACGCAATCATGAGGTGAGGATAAAGCGTCAGCACCGAAACATAACGGCAGAACTCAGCACTACTTTCTACGCCAATTTCAAATTAGCATTATTCTTTAACATAGTGACCATTTGGGCTAGCACATAGTTGGTGTCTTTTCTATGTCTTTCGCTGGTTCAAGAATTCTTCCTTTTGTGAATTAAAGTGCGCTCTCTTCTGCGAATTCGAGGCAATATTATCCCATTTAAATTACAATCTTTTAACACGATTGTAACAGTTGTCAGTTTTTTCGACCTTCTTTAAGCTTGGAGTTGTGAATTTTCAGTATAGTATGTGCGACAACAAAGGGAAGGCTTGCTTGTCAGTTTTCTTCTTTTCAGTAAAAAAATATACAGCAAAAAAAAAAAAAAAAAAAAAAGCAGCCTTGGTTTGCAAGCTCCGCATGGCGGTGCTGTGTTTAGTGGAGGAGACATTCGAGTCGAAGTCCTTATCTCCTGCTGTCGAATCGTGGCACCTACGGCAACGGAGACTGCGTTCAGTAAATTATTTACACTGCGCTTGTGAGGCATAAGGAGCGGGAGCGGTTCTACTTCGATGGAGTCATGAAGTGCACGTAGCGACATTCCTCGCAATGTGCGGGCTATACAAACGTCGGGCACTCTCGAGCCGAGTGTTCTTTTCGGCGAACGCATCGGCGAGCAGCTGCAGCGGAAAACTTGCTCTGACGAGGAACAGCGACGGGCGCCGACGGAAACAAAGGGGGGATAGCTGCGTTTAAGAGAGCGGCGACGCAGTTGCAGCCCAGATAATTCGGCGCTCTTTTAGGCCATTAACCACGAACGACTGCGAGTGCTCAGCGTTCATGCTTGAGTTAGAAGACAGCTAGAGCGGAAGAACGCACTACGAACGGAGAGGAGACAAATTGGAGTTAAATATCGTTAATAATTAGAGAGCCACGAGCGTGGAAAGTGTTCCTAAAAAAGTAATAAATAACTGTCGACATTATTGTGACATATGCAGCTTATGAAAGTTCAGTGCACTCTTCGGGGTCTTTTAGAAAGGCTGGAGTGCAGTGTACAAATAGTCACCCTATTGTCGTCCAACTTTTGGTTGCTTTAAGCGACCAAGTGCGTGAAAAAGGCTGCGCTTATACCTAATCCGCAACGGGAGATTGTGAAACAAGTGATCTGGCCTGTGCGTCGAGACCGCCACTCCCGGGCCTTTGCGTCTCCGAAATATGCCCCTTTGGGGAGTCGGTGCTCGACATTGCTCGATAGGAAACGCCGTTCCACTTGCTTGTTCTTGCAATGTAAATATACGCCAGCAGACGCATTTTCTCCTTTTAACGCCACCTGTCCGTAGAGCTATTCCAACCATGTTTATGTGCTGCTGATGGTGCTAAAATATTTAAGTTATGTTGTCATCCAACCGGTTCACCCGCTAACATTTTGCACATATTGAATTCTTATCTACGTACGTAAGGAGAGCGCCAAAAAAATCTGCTGGAGCTTAGTGAAGATTCTTTGCGAAGCCGCAAAGACTTAAATATCAGCTCACTGGCTTTTTGGTTGACTGACCAGCCGGCATAGGCGTGCGCACGGCCGGGAGATGTTCTCATATAGTGGGGGAGGGGAGGGAGAGACGCAAGTCTGCCTTATACCTTTACCAGGGCCGTTGTTGTTTAACGTGCAGAAGTACGTCGATACAGTTTTTTTTTCTTTTTTCTTTTTTTTTTTTTTTTTTTTGCAATACGCCGAAGACTAGTGATGCTGCGCTCCAAGGACAGTTTACTGTTTACACGTTTGCGCCCGGAAAGCAGGGCACCAAACACAGGCCGCTGCGAAAAGCGCGCCATCACGTCATTTTCATTTCTGCATCCGTGGCGAAGCTTGTTTTCTCCTTTTAAGCGCACAGCTGGCTTCATCTTGTACATATAACCTTCTATCTGTCACTATAGGCACCCTGGTTGCAGTTAGAGATTAGGGCGAAAACTAATCACGGGCATGGCCCTGGTAGGTGACATGGCTGCGCACTGATTGGACGTAGGGTTGCATAACATTAGGTTTCGCAAGTGCCAAACCAGGCTTTCATATGGGAGGATGATATCATAATGAGCCTGCGGGGACCCTTACATCCGGAGTCAGCCGCGCGCGCATGTTCATACGGCTTGGTTAACGCGGGGCTTCACATATCGGATTACGCTATCGCGTTATTCGCCTAAGGCGCAGCTTAAGTGTCCCCCGTAATGCTATAAGAGCTGTATATTACAGAGCTGGCCCTGATTCCTACTCGCATAGACAGCATAGTTTTTAGTCAAGAATTGAAAAATAAAGGAGCTTAAACATAGTACCCCTGCCTCTGCCACTTATTCAGATTAACCCGTTTAAATCCTCTCATAAAATGTACCAATATTTTAACGCGACATCGTTATGAAAACCTGGCGTCGACGTCGCCGGCGTAAGAAGCGAATAATTGCGGTCCTGTATCTGGTAGATGATGGTTGGTAGGAGACTGGTTGGGAAGTTGGTTGTAGGCCTATATGACGTAACGACGCCACATGGCATGGCCCAGTTGGCAGGTGCTGTCACCTCGGGTTTCCCTTTTGAGGTGCGAGGGTCAGATCGTAATCCAGCCTTTCAGGACCCTTGGATGTTAAGTTAGAGTCGTTGTCTCTAGGTGCCGTATATAACGTGTCCGCGGCTTGGTTAAAGTGGGGCTTTACATCTGTGCCGGATGGTCTTTCACATAATGTCCCATGTTACCACTGTGTGCTAAAAAGTCCTATAATAGAAGCACAAATTGAGTGATGAGTGATTAAGCGAGTAGCAGTGTGAGTGTGCACCGAAGGAAGGCCCGCAAGGGGAGCAACAGAGGGGAGTCACCATCGCTGTAGGATTACACCCTTAAAGGAGGAGTTAATTGTCCCCAGTTATTCAGACCTATTGTTTTGTTTTGCCTGAGTCATTGATGATGTTTGGAAGTTTGTCTCCTTCCATACTTAGCAAGGTAATGTAATTAGAGAATCGCATATTACAATGGTGCTCTCAATTAACTCTTATCCACCGTTCTTACCAATCCAGGTCTTTGAATGCCTCCTGTAACACAAGCGGCGAATTGGAGTGGAGATATCGTGTCTCCCTACCGAAAACTGTTGCATATTCGAATTTTATTACTTTCTTTATAAAAGGCCGCCTGACTGTCCAGCCGCTACAGATATCTTCCAATATTTTTAAACATAGCTCTTCCACACACCGTTTCCGAAATCCCTGCAAGCCTAGTGATGATTCGGCTGAAGAAAATGCTTTCTTGTAACCAACGAAGACAGATTGTATACCTGTTCGTTACATTGTGCTCATTTTTATATTACCTGGTTGATAGCGCCGAGATGGTCGGTTGTCGAGTGGCCCTTAAGAAAGCCTCCCTGGTCATTTCGTTGATTAAAGTGTAAGATTGCCTTCATTGTACAAGTGACTTGTACAAGTGACAAGTTTTACAAGCCCTTGTTTTCCCCTTTCTTATGATCCTAATCAGCTGCTTTTTTTCTTTGCACTTCTTAGCTTTTTGTTTTTGCTTTTTATTTCGTAACCAGCACTCTGTGCAGTTGCTTTGCGGTACTGCTTGCCTCGACATCGTCCTGATTTTTTCGGCTACTGTATAGATCAATATAGGACTCCTCTGCTACATGAAATATTTTGTCCTTATTAGTTTTTGCATTTCCATCCGTACTTATTTGGGCATGTACCCGGTTTTTGCTTATGCCTAGTTTTCTTTTGATCGCTTTCAGGCTATACCCCCATTATTTTGAGA
This sequence comes from Amblyomma maculatum, assembly GCF_055883805.1. Taxonomy (NCBI): domain Eukaryota; kingdom Metazoa; phylum Arthropoda; class Arachnida; order Ixodida; family Ixodidae; genus Amblyomma; species Amblyomma maculatum. The sequence continues at coordinate 232,568,736 of NC_139344.1, forward strand.
GTGCTATATTTTTTCCACATTAAATCTCCTTGTGTCAGTTCCCTGGCACTCATTCTTTAGCTACGATAGTCCTGCCAGCTCTGTTCTGCCTGTGATGGAGGCTTTCATGTTCTCGCGTTTCTTAACCAGATCAGTGGTGGATATCACCAAATAATGACAGAATTTAGTACCTCCGCTCCCACCGAAGTAGTAACGAGGTAGTATAATGTAGCAACGGCTAAAGTAAGGTAGTAGGAGTAACAATTACCACCCCAGCTACTACCTCTTTTTTATGAGAGATATTGCCGCGACGCATTATACTGTTTGTTCATTCTCAAAGATGCTTGAACGTGGTTTTATTACTTTGTGATGCGAGATACGACCGGATGTCTACCGAGTGATCACAGCCAGGCACAGATGCTTCCACGTTGTTTGAGAATGCAAATCTCTGCGTATGTCCAGAACTTCTAACGAACTACCTTCTTACTATCTTAATGCTGTCCCTCTTGATCCAGTTTCTTCCTATCTTGGTATTGATATTGCTACAAACCTTTCCTGTCCGCACACATTTCCTATGTAATTAATAACGCTAATCGCATGCTGGGCTATTTAAAGCGAAATTTCTCTAAAGCATCTCCTTCTATAATGGTGCAATTATATTAAACTCTACTCTGCTCAAAGCTCGAATATGGTGCAGCAGTTTGGGATCCCTTTCAGCAAAACTTAATTCACTCATTAAAAGTGGCACAAAATCACTCCGCGCGTTTTATTCTTTATAATTATGACCGAACTGCCAGCATATCTACAACTTTATCGGCCAGATTTAGCATATTTCGCCGTAAAATCCTTAGACTTTCACTTTTTCACAAGATATACGACCATACTTAACTTCGTGATGAGCTGATCTCCCCGCTGCCATTCATATCATCGAGGTTAGACCACACTAATAAAGTTGGTATTCCATTATGCAAAACTAATGCTTTATTTCAGTCCTTCCTACCACGCGCATCTGTTGAGTGGAATCGCCTTCCCGCTTCAATCGCTACTATTCCTGATAATCAACGTGTCAAAACCGCTTTAGATAACATTGTATAACTGCAGGAACATTCATTTTTGTACTGCCATTTGCTATGCTGCAATTACTTCACTTTATGCCCTGGTTTATGTATTAATAATTAGCAATTCATGAGTAAATTAGATACTGTTTTACTAGCAGCCATTTTTAGTAACAACAATTATTTTGCTGCATTTCATGTTTTTGTATATCTGTAACCACTCCCCTCTCTAATGCCTCTGGCCCTGAGGGTATACGAAATAAATAAATAAATATCTTTGCTTTTGGCACCTTATCTCTTATCTTTCCAGTCAGCTTCTAAATGATCGCAACCAAGAACGGCGGAGTTCTGGTTTTTCCGCGACCGCCAATTACACCCCTTTGCTGCCACCGTCGCCCGGTCAATGTCCATTTCTCTGTTGGCGCATGTCCGTCCAATAGATTTAAATTCAATGCCAAGACTGCGTGCTCATATATTTTTTGCCGCGTTGTTACCACAACGGGACACTACATCTCTTCGAATTCCAATCGGCTATCCGGCAAGTCATCTTGCTCACAAAAACCAAACAGGCCATTAAATGAGTGATCTCGATTCAAATAGTGAGCTGTAGTTGGGCCGCTACGGTACTGTCCTTGGACTCCCGAGACATTCTCTGACAGCGCTCCGGGTCGCTGATATAGATCAACCATTTTTTCAGACAAGTTCATGCTTAATGTCGTTTCCTTTCGTTCCCACGCACAGAACGATACTGCCGAACAGACATCTTATTTCTCTTAATGTCCTGCTCGAGACATGACTGTATTAAAATCCCAAAAGGCTCGACAAAGGTTTTCGTTTTATTAAGGCGAAAGCCTTACAAGGCTGAGTCGTATGTACAGAATGTGTATACAGAACATGTCCGCAGCCGTTGTGTTGTTCTTAGAAGGGTTAGGGTCAAAATAATGGTTATGATTTATAGAGGATGATGTGAGGATCGCGTTGAAGAAACAATATGCCAATAGGGTGATCGGTTAATTAATTAGAGCCGAACGTGTGTAAAAGAAAATCAATCGAGCGTCGAAATAGCCATATGATTAATGTCGACATCCAAGAGATGTGACGTCACGCCAACCGAAAGTGGACTCAAACAGGAGCCAAATGAATGCGTGATAATGATCAGACGTTTGCAATGATACTGTCAAAATCTCGCGTTGGCGAGATGTGTGAGTGAAATTCCGCAAGTGACAGATACTGCACCTTCTTTCCTTGCAAACCAATTATAGAACGCCAGTGAACTTCGATGCGTTCAACGGAACGGCTGATTCTGTTCGACAAGGGGTGCGCGATGTTTGTACAGTGTGCAGCAGCAACACGCAGGCTTTCGCATTTCTTCACTGCAGATTCTGCAGTGCTCTCGGAATTTTTTGTTTCTAAATGCCTGTTTGTTCACTGTAAGCTCAGAGGCTGTAAATTTGTATGTGCTTCGAATGAAAAGTCTCCTTGTTGGACTGTTGTCTTCTTTAAAGTGTATAAATGCTTTGGGTGTTGTGGCCCTTGTCATGCTAAAATGTTGCCTTTTCACACAACACCTGAGACTACCGTACGTGTCAAAGAACTATAAAAAAGACGCCTGTATTGTAATTATTTAATGACTGTTAACTTGAATTATAAATTGTTTGCATGGTGTATAAGTGTGATGGAGTAACTGCGAATGAAAGTAGAAACTCGCCATTTCTTGATTTTTATTCTTATTTTATTTTGTGAACCGTTTAAAAAGTCACTAGCCTCAATCCACACTTTTTCGCGTGATTACAGAATGTAACTTCATCTAAAAGTGGTCAATTAGAGCTCTTCTGCAATTGTCTCCGTTGCTTTCTGAAAAGCGCTTCTTTTTTGTTATTTTGAATTGCCCCTGTGGCTGTTCCGTGTACACTTTTTTTTTCCTACTCCACTTTTTTAACTGATTTTTTTTTTTTGCCAAGCTGCTGTGTATTTCCAGACAATCTCAAAGTTTGGAACCAGAGCACAGTTTACTTTAATGACCACTGGCGCGGCCATTATTCATAAACACCGGAGTTTTGGCCAACTTGCACCGTCGTCTTTTGATCCATGGGCCCTTTGAGCAATTTCGCAAATCGTAATTTCAAAGAGCTCTTTCTGATATAGTACATATGTTATGTTGAGGCAGAAAAGGAAAGAAAAATAAAGAGCCTCGGCCCGTGCCACTTAGTAAATCTGATATAGTACAGTGCCAATATATCGGCTAGTGCTGCGCACGCCCGCAGTTCACTATAGGAAGGGGTGCCGCTGTTTGCAGTGACCGCCACGAGCCGCCGATTGAGAGCGCTGCTCACAGAGCGTGCTACAATGCCATCATCATAATTATAAAAACAAAATTAGGGAGACGTTTAAGCTCCGCCGTTAAAGGTATCACACGATAGCGTTTCACACACACGGATGATCTTTTTTTTTTTCACTTGTTGATTTTGTATTGTCTTTTGTTTTTCCCTTTTTTAATATTAATGTCGTTTATTCTCTAACACACGCACTTAGCACCAGCAAACATTGGTTTTCCTTTTTTTTTTTTTTTGCAGTTGGACACATTTGAAAGCATTTTTCTTTTTTTTTTTTCTTTTGCATTGGGAAAAATCGCCTGTTACTTTCCTGGATGTATAACAACAGCACAAGGGCCCAATGGCTGGTTTTTTTGTATTAGGCGATATCTTATGTAGCTCGTTCGGCCGAAAAGTTGCCGGCGTCGTCGTCGTGATAAATTAGTAGTAGCGGTCGGCACCGAGTGTCGGAATAATTATCGGGGGCTACGTAGAAAAATCGTATGATAGTAATTGAGGTTCTAGGGACTGATTAATGATTGGTGTGTGATAGGCACTGACGAGTTAATGAGATCATTGTAAATTAATACATTAATCAATGATTTCAGTAAATCAAGAATTGCATAAAAGGTTTAAAAGGCGTCAAAATGCTCGGAATGAAAAGCCAATGCTTGATGGTGCTTATTAACAAAACATGTAATTGACCAATTAGATAAATAAATAATTGAAAAATACAAACTTGCAAAAAGGGATCAAAAGTGTTCAAATGCTCAGAGTGGAAAGGCAATGCTTGGTGATGTTATTCAATTTAGAGTGTGTAATTAATAAATTAGATAATTGAAATAATTTAAAAGGGTGAAAATTGGGAAAAAGAGGCTTCAAAGGTTTCAAAATGCTCATAATGAAAAGACAATACTTGATGATGAGAAGCTAAGAAACTTCGTATAATTGATCATTTAAAATGTGAAAACGATTGGCTTGGTTTACGGGGTTTAGCGTCCCAACGCGACATAGGCTATGAGAGACGCCATAGAGGAGGGTTCCGGAAATTTCGACCCCCTGGTGTGCACTGACATTGCACAGCACACAGGAGCCTTGCTTTCGCTTCCATCGAAAAGCGGCTGATGCGACCGGGATTCAATCCCGCATCATTGGGCACAGTAGTCGAGCGCCGTAACCATTGCACCAGCCCGACGGAGCTCACATATGAAAAAATGAGCACACGGAATAAGGAGGCTCAAAGTGTCAAAATGCTCAACATGAAAAGCGAATACTTGATGAAGCTAATTAACAAAATTTAGAATGTGTAATTGATCATATAATTATTCGAAAAAATAAAAATGAAAAAGTGGAAAAAGCGGAGTTCAGTGGTGTCAAAATTCTCAAATTGAAGAGCCAAAGCCTTACAATGCTAATTAAGAAAATTGAGAGTGCGTAATTGATCAATTAAAATTTTGAAAGAATTGAAAAATTAAAATGCTTTCAAAGGTGTCAAACTGCTCAGAATTGAGAGCCAATGTTTGCTGATGATAAGCATCGGTGCGTGCGTAAAAAAACAAAAACATTAAAAATAACAATATAAAAGTAAAAAGGAGAAAAAGCATATCCGTGTGTGTGAAACACTACCGCGTCATAAACTCAACGGCGGAGCTCAAGCGCCCTCCTATTTTTTTCTTCCTAAATAAAAGCTGCGACAGATGTTGCTTCAAAGGCGCTCCATCGTTCGTATTTATTTCCATCGTAGTAGTACCTGCATGGCAAGAAAAAAAATGAGAAGGGTTCAGTGCTACTGAACCAAATATGGAGCGAAAGCAATAGATGCGGGTGACCAAGCGTTCTTCTTCTTCGTCTTCGTCGTCTCCCAGTTGGAAAAAACTACAGGCCATACTCTGTTGTTACGACAGAATTTCTGTGCGGGTTTTGACAGGAAACTTGTTGGGACAACAGAACGTTCTGCAGTTACATCAGAAATTTCTGTAGTTACATCAGAAAAGTACTACAGAACTACAGACAACAGGAGTATACTAAAGGAAAACTGCAGAACTACAGAAAAGTACTACAGAACTACAGAAAAATTTGACGTTTACGACAGAACTACAGAATATTTTGTCGTATTTTTCATTTGGTTATGTAGTATTTTTCGACTGGGTTCGTTGTCTTCTTCTTCTTCGTTGTCTGCGTCGACTTCTCTTCTTGGTCTTCGTCGTCGTCTTCGTCATCTTCTTGTTCTTCTTCGTCATCGTCGTCGTATTCATTGTCGCCTTCTTCGTCGTCTTCGTCTTCGTCGCCTTCTTCTTCTTCGTTTTCTTCTTCGTCGTCTTCTCATCCTCGAGGAGCAGGGGAGTCCCCGGGCCACGGACCACGCGACGAGTGGTTAGACCTGACGTGGTATTACTTTCGCAATAAAAGAGTTAGTTTAGTTTATGAGATTTAACGTACGAAAGCGACTAAGACTATGAGAGACGCCGTAGTGAAGGGCGCGGGAATTTTAACCCGCAGTGACATCGCACATCGCACGGACGCTACTCCATTTCGTCTCCGTCGAAACGCAGCCGCCGGCGGTCGGGCTTAAAACCGGGAACTCCGGCATAGTAGTCGGGCATCTTAACCACAGCACCAAGGCGGCGAGGCTCACTTCTAACTTGTTTTTATATTCATTTTTCTCTTTACTTTTATTGTTATGTATTTTTGTTTTTGTTTTTATACACTGATACTATAGCACCGGCCAACATTGGCTTTTCATTCTGAGCAGTTTTATACCTTCAACGTATTTTTCATCTTCTTCAATTATGTAATTGATCAATTGCACATTTTAAAATTTTTAATTGAAATCGTCAAGCATTGTCATTTAATTCTGAGCATTTTGAGACCTTTGAACTCCCTTTTCTTTTTTTTCTTTTTCAACTATTTGAATTTGTAAATTAATCAATTCATCATCATCATCATCAGCCTGACTATACCCACTGCAGGGCGAAGGCCTCTCCCATTTTCTCCACTTAACCCGGTTCTGTGTATAGCTGCATCCACTTGACCCCCGCGAACTTCTTAACCTCATCCGCCCACCTAACTTTCTGCCGCCCCCTGCTACGCTTTCCTTCTCTTGGAATCCAGTTTGTTACCCTAAGCGACCATCGGTTATCCTGTCTTCGCACTACATGTCCTGCCCATGCCAATTTCTTCTTCTTAATTTCCACTAGAATGTCGGTAACTTGAGTTATTTCTCTGACCCACTCTGCACGCTTCTTATCTCTTAATGTTACCCTTACCATTTTTCGTTCCATAGCCCTCTGGTTTGTCCTCAACTTAAGTAGAACTCTCTTGGTTAGCCTCCACGTTTCAGCCCCATAGGTGAGTACAGGTAAGATGCAACTGTTGTATACTTTCCTCTTGAGCGATACCGGTAAGCTGCTAGTCATAATCTGGGAGTGCTTGCCAAATGCGCTCCATCCCAATCTTATTCTTCTTGTTATTTCCTTTTCATGGTCCGGATCTGTGGTTACTACCTGTCCTAAGTAGACATAATCGCCTACTACTTCCAGTACTTCGCTACCTAATGTAAACTGCTGTTCCTTCCCGGGGCTGTTGAACATTACCTTAGTCTTCTGCATATTGATTTTCAAGCCTACCTTTCTACTTTTCCTGTATAGGTCATCAATCATTATTTGCAGTTCATCCCCCGAGTTGCTTAGCAAGGCAATGTCAAGGCAAATCGCAGATTACTGAGGTATTCTCCATCTACCCTTATCCCTCACTGCTCCCATTCCAAGTCTCTGAATACTCCCTCTAAGCAAGCTGTGAATAGCACTGGGGAGATTGTGTCTCCTTGCCTAACACCTTTCTTTATGGGAATTTTGTTAGTTTCTTTATGCAGAACTGTGGTTGCTGTGCAGCCACTATATATATCTTCCAGCACTTTCACGTACGGCTCGTCTACCCCCTGATTTCGCAATGCCTGCATCACCGCCGGTGTTTCAACTGAGTCAATGCTTTTTCGTAATCAATGAATGCTATGTATAAGGGCTGGTTATATTCTGAGCATTTTTCTATCACCTGATTGATGGTATGGATACGATCGATAGTAGAGTACCGTTTCCGAAAATCTGCTTGATCCTTTGCTTGATTGCTGTCTAAGGTTGTCCTGATTCTATTAGCGATTACCTTAGTAAATACCTTATACGTAACAGACAGTAAGCTGATTGGTCTGTAATTTTTAAGGTCCTTGGAGTCCTCTTTCTTATGAATGAGGATAATGTTTGCATTCTTCCATGGTTCCGGTACCATCGATGACACCAGGCACTGCGTATACAGGGTGGCCAGTTTTTCTAGCTCGATATCCCCCCCGTCTTTTAGCAAATCTGCAGTCATCTGATCCTCTCCGGCTGATTTCCCCCTTTTCATAGTTTCTAATGCTTTCTTGACCTCGTCCTTCGTCACTGGTGGAACGTCTGACTGTTTTTCCCTGCCGCCAGTCTCGTTACGGTCCTGACTACTCTGGCTGCTGTAGAGATCTGTATAGAACTCCTCGGCTACTTTGACTATCTTGTCCATATTCGTGATAACGTTGCCCGCCTTGTCCCTTATAGCATACATCTGGTTTTTGCCTATGCCCAATTTCTTCTTTACCGCTTTAAGGCTTCCCCCGTTCTTTACAGCATGCTCAATTTTCTCCATGTTATACTTTTTTATATCAGCCACCTGCGCTTATTGATTAGCTTTGATATCTCGGCCAATTCGATCTGATCTGTTGGATTGGAAGCTTTTATACTCTGGCGTTTCTTAATCAAATCTTTCGTCTCCATAGACAGCTTACCGCTATCCTCTCTAACTATCCTACCGCCTACTTCTACCGCACACTCAGTAATGCTATCTCTGAAATTATTGTTCATTGCTTCTAGGGTAATGTCGTCATCCTCGGTTAGAGCTGAATACCTATTCTGTAGCGAGATCCTGAATTCTTCTGCCCTCCCCCTCACCGCTAATTCGTTGACGGGTTTCTTTCTTACTAATCTATTTCGTTCCTTCTTCAGATTTAGGCTAATTCGGGACCTGACCATCCTGTGGTCACTTCATCGCACTTTCCCGATTACCTCTACATCTTGCACAATGGCGGGGGTTGAACACATTATGAAGTCAATTTCATTTTTAGTCTCCCCGTTAGGATTTTTCCATGTCCATTTCCGGTTCTTCCGTTTGCTGAAGAAGGTATTCATGATTCTTAAGTTATTGCGCTCTGCAAACTCAACTAGTAGCTCCCCCTTCCAATTACAATCAAATTATCAATTACACAATCCAAATTTTCTTAATTTTCCACGCATTTGTCGCCTTTAAATTATCTTTTCTAAATTTTATTTTTTCAAATATTATTCAATCAATTACACCCTAGAAAGTTTCTTAATTGGCATCATCAAGCATTCGCTTTTCATTCCGGTCTTTTAACACTCTTGGAGCCCCTTTTTCAAATTGTTTTCATTTTTCGTTTGCTTATTTCATCAATTATTCAATTCATTTTTATGATTTCGTTAGCTAGTCATCTCATATCGCAGAGCAATCAGTCATAAATCACTTGAATCACACATTACCCTGGTGCGACTTTTTTTACGCAGTCCGCGATTATTTCCGACATGTGGTGCCGACTGCGACGGCGGCTTTTCGAACGGATGAGTACGTGGTACAAGCCATTGCTTAAAAGAACAGACAAAACTAACATGACGGCGGTGCTACTTCCGGAAAACCGCCGCATGCGCAGATCGGTCGGTGGGATCGGTCTTACCATGATAAGATTTTTTTAAGCAGCCGCCGATTATTTCCGACACGCGGCGCTAGCAAATACGTCGACGTCTTTTCGACCGAACGAGCTGGTTAAACCATCGGTTAAAAATACTTACCATTTGGTACAGGGCTGTTTTTTGCATTCTTATCATCATATTTTTTTCTTGCCTGATACGGAACGTCATGATCCACCGCTGCAAAAAAGAATGAATGTCTCAGCCTTAACAGACGATTGCGTTTAGCATGCGATATTGCTTAGCGGAGCCGGCTTGCCGCGTGAATGATTGCATAATTTCGTTGGTGCATGTCAGTTTCCTGGTGCGTGTCATATGTTTAATGCGTTCATGTCGTGACAGGGATTACTCATCTGAATACCGCCTCTGTAGGCTGTGCAAGTAAAGCTGAGTAAAAAGAACTTGCTCGTTTTGTATAACCGCGTCTCAGTGGATATCGCTCAAGCAGCAAAAATGTGTCCTTATTGACGGCCCGGGTTGACCCTGCATGGCTTGCAGAGTATCGGAAAAGGCCTCATGCCGGCAGGTAGAAGACGCAAAAATGCTGAAGGAGCGTCTAGCAATGCAATTAGGAGCGCACTAGGCCGACTGTCTGGCTCACGCGCACTCTGATAACTGCACGGAAAAAAAAAAAAAATGCTGCGGCTCAACTCAGCTGAGCTAGATAGTACGAAGCGAAAGCTCGGTTAAATATCTTTTAGCCGCCGAAGCGGCAAGGGCGGCGACGGCAAGCACAACAGATACACCCGGTTCCAAGAGCGTTCCCGCCTAGGAATGTAAAACTTTCTGAAGGCCGGGAAAAAAAAAGAAGGAAAGAAAAACGAGCTTTTTGGGGGAATATTAAAAAAATGAGAAAAATGTCAATTATTTATATTAATCAACACAAATAGCTGCATTAAAGCAGCCAACAGCATTTTTTTTTCTCAGCTCTTTGTTGCTCATCTCAACGTTCCGCTATTTTTTCATTGTTATAAAAAGGCTTAAATGGCGTTTTTCATGGTTCTAGGAGGTTCATACCTGCCATATGTGCTGCATCCTCCCCTGACGCATGTGAAAGGAAGTGGTCAAAGTTCGACTGCGTGCACGCCAAGAGAAGGAATAATCTAAAGGTACCTGAGTACTTACACCTTAAAGTCTAGTTTGAAGAGCAGCACCGGAAATGACAGCAGCAGCAATTCGGAGTAATGCGAGTGAACGAAGTTCTGGCCTTATTGCCATGTATTTTTCACTCGAGCGCGTTTTCTTTCTTTGCTCATATTTTTCATAGGAAAATCTTATGTTATGGGCAGTTTAATCTACCGTAATTTCCAGACTTTAGCCCATGCCCGCTGTATAGTACGCAGGGGCGAATTCTGGCTCAAAATGAGTTTAGTGTTGTTTTTTTTTAGATAGTCCGCACCCGCTTTATAGTACGCAAAAACAAATTTTGGTTGAAAACAGCTTTTTTTTTTTTTTTTTTTGGTTAAGGAGAGAGCAGTGTACAAAGGGCAAGCAAGAATTCTATTGTCAAAGTAAAACTGTGCATTGTATTATGCTGCAATGATTTCACTTATACAACCCGTTAAAATCAATTTTCTCGTTGCTGAACGCTGCCGAAAAGGTTCTTCGCCTTTTTGGAGCCATCGGAACCATTTTGAGCATGCCAGCTGTGGCGTTTGCATCTACATTTATGCGCCTCCTTGTTATTTTTTTTTTATTTATTAGGTTTTGCTCACGTGCTCACAAATACAAAGACAGCAAAACAGCCCTATTCGCTACAGTAACGGCATTCTCTGGCATATCGAATTTGATTCTATATTAGAGCTGATTTTGCTGTGTTATTTACCACGGCAACATGTCGTGTTTAATGTTGAGCCGCGGCATTTTTTTTTTTCGTAAAGTTATCAGTTATGCGAAACACGTTTCCTTTTTTTTTTTTATAGCCACAGGCTTCTCCGGCTCTGACAAACGATATGCAAAAATAAAATAATATATAGTCCGCACACATAAATAGTCTGCACGACGGACAATTTCAGTTTTTTTTTTTTTTTTTTTTTTTTTTTCAGGCATAATCCGCAGACTAGAGTCCAGAAATTACGGTGTATATCACTTTCTATTATTTTTTCATTTGGTCAAATAGGGTTAGGGTCTGCCAACATTCCTGTTTTCTTCTTCCTGGTTCGTTCTAGAAGTTTTATATTTATTTTATATTTATGCTGAAATGTCCTCTATTTATATCAAAGCGAGTTGCACTGTTCGAGGTTTGCCTCATTTTTAATTACATGAAAGATGTTACCAAAGGTGTAGGCTGCCATTATGAATATTGCTATTGTATTTTAATCCACGCTTACTCTTACGTGTTTTTTTTTTTTTTTAAAGTTTCATATGTAAGCTCGAAGTTTACAAATTTCGTTCCAAATCAACCATGCGGAAATAAGTATTTGACAAATTCCAGTATGTTAAGCTATATAATATGCTGGTCTTTTGATGACAATGGGTGCATTTTTGGTTTGTGAAATCTTGACAGTAAACATTTTATTACTTTTAATTTCTCATGTAAGCTTGTGACAAATAAGAATGCAGGCTCTTTCTGCGCGTCGACTCCTTAATTTCTTCTAGTGAGTACACATGGACTACCCCGTTGTATTCATAATCCTAAAAAGTTTCAAGTTCATCGCAATTTTCATAAATCAGTGACATGGCAAGGATGATTGGCTTGGTTTATGGGATTTAAAGTCCCAAAGCGGCTCACGCTATGAGAGACGCCGTAGTTGAGGACTACAGAAACTTCGACCACCTGGGGTTCTTTAATGTGCACTGACACGCATAGTACGCGGGAGTGTGGCTTTTCGCCTCCATCGAGAAGCAGCTGCCGCGGCAGGGATTTGATCCTGCATCCTTGAGCACAGTAGTCGAGCGCCTTAACCTTTAACCACTGCACTACCACGACGAAGTATGATGGTAATGAGTATTTAAAACCTTTCTGTGTTCCCTTCTTGCTGGATTGTTCCAATCTATTCATGCTGAGTTCCAGTTCTTTTCCTTCCAGTTCATTTTGCACGCATTCAAATCTAATTATGTTGTTTTAAAGGGGTTGGGACACCAAATTTTGAACTATAAAAAGCTTGTTAGGGGGTTTCCTTTATAAGTAAGGTCAGCTACGGCCAAGCACTAGACCGAATAATTGACATATATTTAATTGGGGCTCCTGTATTTCACTTACATAAGGCCAATTCTTGAATATGTATGCCCTGTATGGGATCCCCAGTTTATTTATTTATCTGACATGCTCGAACGCGTCCAAAATAATGCTGCCAGATTTGTGTCTAGCAAATACAACTTTTCATCTAGTGTCACGTCTATTAAACGCCATCTTGGTTGGGAATCTTCGAACGGAATCACCGCAGAAAACATTTCAGACTGCAGATCATGTATCGCGTTTATTTTGGAAAGCTCAGCATTGACAAAGACCGGTACCTGCTTCAACCTCACTTTTTATCTAGACGACTTGATTATCAGTGGAAGATCCGAGAAATAAAATGCCGGACAGATGTATATAATACCTCGTTTTTTCCACTGACGATCAATGAGTCGAACAGACTGCCAGTTGGCATCACTGAGTGCTGCACGGAAAATTTAGTTCGGGCTTTTTTATCAAATGTGTGACGTGGCGCGCAGTTCTCTTGCGCGTGTTTTCTTCATCACTTCGTTGTTGAGTGTTTTCATCACTTTATTCGTCGCGCAGTTGCCCCCTTTCGAAGCATGTTTTTCATTCTGCGTTATACTTGTGTCGTGCTGTTGTCTTCATTTTTATGTATTTTTATTGTACTTCTGGCCTTTCTAGCAATGTTATTTGTCATCTCCCCCCCCCCCCCCCCCTGCAATAATGCCTTCGGGCGCTGCAGGACTCTGTAATAAAAATAAATAAGAAGTGCTATTTCTTCTGATCGAGACCCTATCACTAGCACTATAATTAATGACATATTAAGCTGGGAACCATATATCTGTGAGCACTAGTGATGTCACAGAAGAGTAGTGTGACATACTAACAACGGGGCAGCAATGTATAGTATCGGCGGTCGGTGGGCTGATCGGCAGATCGCCTCTGATGCATCGGGGGCCCTATTCTCGGCACACATGGCCGCCATTCGGCGCCATTTTTTTTTCTCTGATTGGTTCTCAGAAGAGTCACGTGTTTCAAATTTGTGGCGCGAAATTTCGATGTGTCGAACTGGCTTTTTGCGGTGACGTAAAAATGACGTGGGCGTAAAAACAAATTTTCAGCTGTGGTATTCATGATGCATGGAGTAAAAAAGAAGAACCGAACAAGGGTAAATAGGGTACGCCTCAGGTCGCAGATGAGCCAACGTTTCGACAAGTGGACTTGTCTTCGTCTGGGCATAGCGATCATCACTGGCAGGGGTTTAAATACGCTTTTGCTTCCGAAGAAGAAAAGCTGGGGAGGGGAAAGTGGGTGCGAAAGAGTGTGGAGGAGAAGATGGGTGAGAAGAAAGTGGGTCATGTAGTGAAAAAAAAAAAAAAAACATCTTGAGTATGTACTTATCAGCCATGGAACCAGGGATTCTGTAGCCTGCAAAAGAAGTAAAAGCGGCAGTACCAGGAAAAAAAAAAAAAAAAAAGGACTACTATGCCGGTTAGGTGATTAGTCACCACTAAAGACGGTTTGGTGAAGATACACCTTACAAAGGGAGGCTATGGTGTATATAAGTAACTGTGGAGGGAAAACAGAGTTATATGTGATAGAAAGGGAAGCACTTACGCTTGCATTACGAATGGGCTGAAATGAACCGCCCACTGTCAAGAGCCGATTTCTGAAATCTGATTGGCTGACGTTGTGTGGCGGGAAATACGTCATACATAAGCATTTAATGATGACGTCAAAATGACGTTTCATTACGCAAAAGGAAGTTCTGCCATTGCTGTTAATGTCCAAAGTTGGACGCCGCATTTTGAACGAGGAGGCCGCGAACAAAACATGGCGAATTCGACGTGCAGTGCCGGCGGCTGTTAGCTCACCGCAGTTTGGTAGAGAGTTTGGTGGGTGGTGAAGTAAGCTGACACATATTGTTGTGATTGCAGAAAGCACTGCAACGACGTCATAAGGGAACTTTTCAGCTGCGTCATCTTTTAGAGGATTAATAATGAAGACGCAGATTTACAGCCGCACGAGGGTCGTAGCTACCCTCCCGTTGAAAATGCTTTGCTCTCATAGAGAAACCATCGATCCGCGCCGTCGTTGCCAAGCGCAGCAATGCGGCCCGCTAACTGAAGCGGTTGATCTGCGTGAGACGAGGCATTTCAGAGAGCAACAGAAGGGGAAGTTGGGCGAGTTGTATGTTGTTCATGATGGTTTCGTGGGCGCTCTTTAACACAAAGACAAAGAAGAGAAATGAAGGCGCCAGTCCCGTGTTTTCTTCTCTTTGTCTCTGTGTTAAACAGCGCCCACCAAACCATCATGTATTTCAGAGAGCACCGCGGTGCTTTCTAATTATGTATGATCGGTTCGTGAGTACAACCTGAGGGGTCGTATGGTTCGATGGCTGTGCACGAACTTTGCGCGACATGCAGTGAGGGGTCACCACAGACGTTCTTAAACGTAGACCCTAAACATTGCCTTTTTTGCCTTGCACTATGCACTCAATACAATGTTAATGAATTAACAGCCTTTCCACGATGGGCGAAGCAAGCAAAAATACTCACAGCTTCTATTTTAATAAAGGAATTTATGTTCCATGTGCATGGCACATGTTTGCTTGTCACATATGTGATGTGCTTCATATATAAAGGTTTCTTTTAATATGAATGCGGGCTCATGCTTTGCTTATATTTTAGAAAACAATAAGTACACCGGAGCGCGTTATGGCGGTAAGCTCTAATGATATGATGTAGTTGAGTGACATTTTGTGTTGATAGCTTTTTTTAATACAGCCTGGAAATAATCTCCCTTTATTGATTTGCATTTTACCGTTTCGACAGTAAGGAATATGCGCGCGCGGCGCCGCCCTAATTCATACCATGATTTCCTCAGTCATCTTTCGCTTTCTTTCCTTATTGTCCGTTTATCCCCTCTGCACGTGTACGGTAGCCTGAGAATCGCCTAATTAACCTTCCTGCTATTCTGTTCTTCTGTTTCCTTCTCTTTCTCGGACATATTTTGCGCTTCGTAAGAGCTTTTCGCATGCCAGCGCATGAAAATTTAACCGACTAAAATGGCGAGAATTGGACCTAGTTGGTTGTTCATAGTGGTTCACCACGCTAACACTTAGAACGACAATAAACACAACACCACGGAGCGCTCCGTGGTGTTGTGTTTATTGTCGTTCTCCGTGGTGTTGTGTTTATTGTTGTTCTATGTGTTAGCGCGTTGAACCACTATATCCTACTAGGTGTAAGGCTAAGCGTATGCCTTCCACATCGTGTGTGTGTACGTGTGTGGAAGACTCTCTCTCTCTCTCTCTCCATCTCTCTATCTGCGCTGCTTTCCGCGCTCTACACAACTCAAGCCGACACAATATGTTAGAAACTTAAGCAGACTTGATGACCTGACGGCCGGTAGCTGGTCATAACGCGGCTTTTAGAAAAAGGTGGGTAAACCAGTACCTAACAGTAATTGATACTTTGAGACTGTGAGCGTTGTCCTCAGAGATGGATATTACCGGCTGCGCCGGCGCCTCTTCGTCAGTGCTGGAGCTACTTTGGAAATCTATCGATAACTTCTGTTTACGACCAAGTTATTAAACGTTTTAGTTCCTGCATTTAAAAGCCGCTGATAAGTGAACGTGAGAGGTCATCGGCGCTAATGAACGGCAATGCTACTCTCCGCTCCCATTTTGCACCAACCCACTGCGAATATTTCATTGTCGTTCTTGCTCTTCAGCTGAAACTCGCGCAGCCTTTCCGTGCGTAGCTGATGCCGAATGTTCGACCGCAAGTATGTCATGACACACTAATACCGCAACGCCACAACATACTTCACTCGCCTCACTGCAACGCGAGGCTTCCGAATCACGGAATGCTCCGGAGAGTATCGGTTCCTGCAGGAGTACCATCGCTTTTCATACTTGGCGCCAATATATAGTAGCAGACGACAGCGCGCTTTTTTCTGTCACTTTATTTCTCTTTTTCTTCAGAATGCGTAAACCGATTCTGTGCTTACGTAACCTAGCACCGTCCTACTGCACACGTCACGCGAACGTCACAATTTCAACAAAATGGCGGATTGTCGAGAATAGGGCCCCGGCAGTGGCGCCCGAGCGAAACATTCTCACCGATGAGACTATACGACCTCCCTTCTTCGGGCGTTATTCGAAATACAAATAAGCGAAACAAGACTACACTTGATGTGTTCACACTTCGACACTCAGAGGAAGAGGGAAAAACAAAAATACAGCATTTCCGCATACCTAAACATTTATGTAGACTAAGCACTGAGTAGAATAATAACGAAGCCTAAATTGTGTACCTAAAACCAAATAATAGCAAACTAAAGTGTTCTGCAACTATCTAAGTGTTCTTTCTTATTTAGAAGCAGATATCTGTCAATGTTAAAGGTTAGCACAAATTAGAGTTTTTTTTTTTTTTAAGTGCAATAAATTTGTTGTTTTTTTTCATGTCTCGGAAAAAAAAAAGAACAACGGGAAGGAACAATTTTTTATCCTCGCTTAACTTCCCGTTTTTTTCCTTGCACTCCGATCTCTACTCTCGCCATAAGAGGCACCGGCCCTTATGTCTTTCCCAGCTCCGTGAGGTCCGAAGCAGCCACCTCCCCGACTGGCTGTCTGGAGTTGTCTAGGCGGCGAGCGCTGCCGTTTTATCTAGCAAGAGCAAATCACACTGGGTGAACCACTTGACACAACTGGCGAGTACGAGCGGTTGGAGCGGAAGCAACTGCGCATCACACACATGTGGTGGCGGCTACTCACCTGATTCGTTGTATATACCACATCTGGAGAGAGGGAGCAGACGATGCGACGGTCCGACTGCAGTGAACTAGTAGTCCGACCGAGGCAAGGTCCATCGCATGGTTGCATTACGTGGAACAAAACGGGGGCGGAAGCCTATTGCCAGCGACATCAATCGCTTGGAAGGACATCTTCGCCATGACTTGTAAATACTGGAACTATTGAGTACAAAATCAAAAATAAAATAATTTTGACGATCGCATGCTGATGAAATTTAGCTTTTTGATTTCTTGAAAAGAGCGCGGTATATTTATTGGGCAGTAATTATAGTGCATCTCATTTTTAGCAGCCTTGTTTTGCTCTTGTAAGCCCGGTGAAACCTTCCAGAACGCGATGGGATTGCGTGCGGGAATATGGCGGGTCAACGGTATTTTCTTTGTATCGTCACACGGAGGAAGGAACTGTATCGTCATGTCTTCGTCTTGCCATTTGCAAGCGGCACACAACATGAACGTGGTTTCTAATGTGTCAGGCGCAGGCGCACGTCATTGCGTTGGTTGGGGTAAAGCTTGTGTTGTGCAAAGCTTCTCGGACGGTGCTGCGTCAGCGCTTTTTGGAGAGACGTTCCGTCGCGGCAAGTGGCGGCATGCACTGCTCGAACGGCGTCTGAATGCGTCGCTTTGCAATTTTAACTCAGAAGGTTAGCAAGCGAGCGTTTAAATTCCTTTCTGGGCGTGCGTTATGGAGGAAGGAAAGAACTTAGGAGAAGCCCTGACGTCACTTTTTTTTTAAACCGGCATCGCCGCGCGGCCGCGCCGTGACCAGGCGCTACAATGTCTCTCCTCCTCCTTTACCCTCCGCATTTCCTATCTCTGCGACGCTCACGTACAACGGGCCCTTAGCAACGCTGTTGCTAGTGGCCCGAGTACCGACTTGGCCAACCCTACATTTTGACGTCACTTCCGCCACACTTTCTTCAATGCATTGGGAATGGCAAGAGCCTCTCCTAAGTTTTTTCCATCCTCCATGGCGTGCGTGGTATTCAGCACAGCCTTCCTCCTGTTTGATTTACTGCTCATTCCGGTTGCTGTGTCCCATTAACCAGCATTAGCTGCATGAATTCGCTCAAGGAGTTGTTGCTGACGGGTTGGCGCGTGGGCGATAGCTTTACATGATTTACATGGTTGCATTAGAAGAATATGTTCAAAAGAAGTGTTGTTGATAAATGACGCTGCCGAGACGGAGGTGACATCTATCGCCTCTACGAGCCCAGCAGCATGCTGGGAATTCCTCGTTGGCGTTCCTCAGTTCTCGTTTCCTTTACGCTTGCTTAATAGATGATTTTCGTTTCTTTTACGCTTGATTGATACAAAACATTGATAGAATGCACTTGCTCCTCTGGCACTTCATGTAGCACTTTTTATAGGGCTGGAATAGAACTTTAAAATACGCACACGTGAATTGAAGTGAATTGTCAACATCGAACAGTAATAGAAGTGTTCAATAGTGTTTCTTAAAATGTCCACTTTCCTTTTATTGCGCTCATTCATGAGCCTACTGAGGTGATTATTACCGGCTTGATAAATGCGTACTATACATGAGATATACCGGTAACGGCAAAGGCCCGGTCAATGTATGTAAGCTCGGTTTTCACCTCAGGTGTTATGCAGTGCGGTACGCATTTCTTTCAGTTGTTTCTAATGCATATTGCAGATCTCGGTACGAGCCGCCGTTCTGCCACCAGGAACATCCCCAGCCTCGAAAGAAAGTACCAACTGCTTCGAGAGCTCAACCAGAAAGTTCAGCAGTTAGCACACCGAGGTTGCCAGAGGACCGTGGCCGAAATAGTAAGTGATATGAGCACATATGTATCGTAATCAGTTGTTGCACTGCTTGAAGCTCAGCTTGATCTCGGCAATGTTAAACGCTGTGGTTGTCTTTGCAGCAGCTACAACAAAACATTTACCCTGGAACTTCTTTCACCCCAAAAGTGCTGTAGATAATTGAGAGTTTTTCATGTGAGGTGTGTTTTCTTGAAAATAGATTTTTCGTTAAATATTTGAACTAGAAAGCAGCAAGGAGCTTCGTTTTCGGCACGCGGGCGTGTATGCACTCTAACGTTCAAGTCTACAACACCATGCACCTTTTGATAAGTTTGAAGGCATTATGGAATACCGGGTGCACGGGTGGAATCTTTGCGATAAGGCACTGGTGTTCATGGCTAGAGGATTGGAACGTCTTGGGAACAACTTGCTTATTTTTTGTGCATGTGAATGCCTTTCTAAAGCTTTTATTGAGGGATAATATCGGTCAAGCCCTTTTCTCCATACTTGATGAAAAATTAGCAAATTATTTGTAGTGTGCAGCGATGCTGTATATGATGAAATGGTTTCCTTTTTCACACGAGTTTGGCTTCATTGGTTTGCGAGGCAAAGCAAGCCAAATTTTGTTATGTGGCTGCTCATGCGAAGGCAGCACACAGGCACAAAGATTAAGTACTTGAGTCCATTCAGATGTCCGACATTTTACTGCGGTGGTTAGTGGATGGTTATTTTGTGTCATGCATGTATTTCAGTTGCGTTAAATTTGGGTCGATGGGAACCTTACTGCCTTGGCATGATGCGTGCAAGCTGACTGCTGTTTGTCAACAAATCATTCCATCAAATACAATACGCTTTCATGTAATAGTGTATTTTACAGAGTGCTGTCATTAACTGCTGTCGAGGCTCCCGCACGTTCACTTTCATGCGGGCTCTCCTTCACTTGTATGCCCTGAGAAGTGTACTCTGCGGGCACATAGCTGTGGACAACTTATCTTGTAATTAACTATACAGACGAAAAAAAATATGTTAGCAGTACACGCTTTGTTATGTGCCTGTTTCATCTTGAAGCTTGGCTGTACTGCTGCTGCGACATACTGCTTTTTGTTATTATTGTAGCTGCATATTCCATCTTATTTAAAGCCTTCTGCTCCATTTACTGCACATGTTACTGCTTGATCACATCCGAGAGCTGACATTAAACTGATGTTGCTTCTCCAATACTCCTTTCTGCATTTGTGTTTTTCGTGGTGTGCAAGCACTACAAATGCATTTGTCACTAATCAGGTCACTGCATGCCTGAAGAATAAAGATCATTGTAAGAAGCGGTGTAAAGCTGCATACTTTTACATGATTCGCACTAAAAGGCAAGACCAACGACGACGGAGACGGAACAATGCTTGGACAAGTCGGCTAAAAATAGACCCTGTTCAACATCAAGAATTGGCTTAACTTCAGTCAAATTTTTAGTCGAGTTAAATTGCGCGTCAACCGTTACGGGGTAAATTTTTTGCCGACTTGGCCGAGCATCGCTCAGTTTTCGTCGCCATGTCTTTCGTAATAAACGAGAAAAAAAAAAAAATTCGAAATCCGCTCCGAGCATACGTCACTATGACATCATGATTTTTCGTTTGTTTTTTTATTAGCACTACTACTAAGAACAGTTCTTGGGGCGGCAAAGAAACTCGTGCCTCCCTCAGTCAGTTCCCATGGGGCTCTGTGCAAGTTTCCCTACCATGGTATCAACCTTGGCCGAGGCAGAAGACAGCGAGCCGCGACAGCGGGAAGACGCCAGGTATATACTTCGCTCATTCCCTTTTTGTTGCCGCCATCTTGCCCTCATCAGCCGCACGACAAAGGCAGACGACAAGGGTACGTCGCTGCTCATCCTGGTCAGCACTCAGCGGTTTTGGGACACCCCGATAAACTTCTCGTGCCGGGCAAAGCGTCCTGCATTGTACTATGTCCTGCTTCGCATGACCGCTGTGCTATTGTGAACGGTAGCAGGCGGTGTGCACTACCGGGAGCGCAGAGTAGGCGGCCTCGGAGGAGGCTCGACCGCCTAGTAAGAGCCGCCACAAATGTAAATACGTATCAAGGAAACGCGCAGTATCTGTCACACTTCTTGGCGGGCACTTGAAACGTGCCGCAAGGGAAGCGAGGAAGGTGGGGCGGAAAGAAGCGAAAAAGAGAGTGCGGGGCCGTAGTGGAGGGCGCCGGAATAATTTCGACCACCTGTAGTTCTTTAACGTGCTCTGACATCGCACAGGATACGGACGCATTTTCGTTTTGCCTACATGGGGGTGTAAGCAGGCTCGAGCATTTTGGAATAGTTCAGGGAGCAGTAACAAGCCATTTTGGAGCACCTTTGGAGCAATAAAACGAGTGTTTTGAGCACAACATTTATGTTTTGGAACATGTTTCTAGGTTCAAACGCATTTATTAATAGCAAGTGGCGCGTTATCAAATGCTAAAAAATGCGTTCACGTTTGCTTGACCAGGAAAAGTAAAAATAAATTGTTATATCAATTGTTGCACTATGGAGAATTAATTAAATCAAAAGCGACGTATAATTATCTAGGGGTGATTTTGTCCGAAGGTGGTGCCTGGTCGGCGCATGTCAATAGTTTAGCAAGAAATGCAGGTCGATCCCTCAGTTTTCTCCAGCCCAATTTAGGGCACTCGCATAGGGAAGCTAGAGAGGTGACGTACCTAACATACGTCAGGCCCATCTTAAGAGTATGCCTGTCCTGTGTGGGATACGGTTTACAGTATTCATGTACAGATGCTTGAGCGCATACAATCTGCCGCTGCGCGATCTGTCCTTGGCCTCTACGACCGCTTCCTTAGCACAAGTAAAATGAAAAAGGAATTGGGCTGGGTTTGATTGAGTGAACGCTTCAGGGCTCTACGTTTAAAGCTCGTTTATACAATCTATCATGGTCAAACAGGAGTTTCATTCACAGCATATTTGCACACCTCGCATTATGTATCTTCACGAATTGATCATAGTCACAAAGTGCGAGCTCGTAGCTCAAGGACAAATATTTTCCAGTATTCTTTTTTTGTACGAGCCATCAAGGAGTGGAATGCACTGCCAAGTGAAGTAGTGCGACGAAGCACGGCGGATTTGTTTTATAAAGACTTGTATCCCCCGCAATAATGCCTTATTGCAGCTGCGGGTTTTTACTGAATAGAAAAAAAAAAAAGAATTTTCGTTTCCTGACGTACAAAAAATCTAATTGATTGCTTATTATCGTGCAATGCTTCACCGACTACGCACGCATCTCTGACAACACAGGACAAACAGCCAAAACATGTACTGATCCTTAAAATAACAAAATAGACCTGAACAACAATTTGGAACAGACTAGCAGTAAATTTAATGCTTGCTTCTACACGTCATCACTGAACATCAACCTTAAATAAGCCTTTTCACTATTTCTACTCGGTAGATTCAAAGGTGGTGTCTACCACTTTGATGCGCTCAAGTACCACCACTACTTTGGAGGTCATATGGATGATCAGCGCATATCTGCTCACTATCTTGTGCATATCATTTTTGCTCCTACACCTGTGCTGCGACATTTCTAGGCACTGGTCAATAGTGCCTTCCATGAGGATAGTCGGCATCGAAGGATAGCCTTTTCCTCCTTCAGATTCCTCACTTCATGGCCTTCTGCCAGCGGCTGCTCACGTTATCGCGCGAGTTACGCTGGGGGTTGCTTAAATTCAACACGCGGGCAATAGGCCCTGTAAGTTTTCCAACATTTGTGAAAACGCTTTTAGTGATTGGCACCTAAATCGCGTCACCCCCTTAAGATTTTCAAGTATACTTTTGTTCGGCGTAGGTACGGCAACCACTATGGTGAAATACCTGCTTTGTTCACAGTAGAACCACTAGAACAACTCGTGTATAGTTATTTGCAGTCAGACAAGTTCTTTACCGGCTCGTGGTAGTTTGCGGTGCCTGCTTCCCTCACTTCCCTCACCACGGGTGATTCAAAAGGCTGGGAGAAAGCGCTCTGTCGCGTGCTCAGAGCGTTTTCTTTTTTCTTTTTTTTTTTCAATCAATTGAATCCGCCCTCTTGTGGCTCGTTTTAAATTTACTTGTGAGCAAACATTTGTCATGCTTCATGTTCTTCTAGATTATGAAAATTTGATATGTATCGGATCAGCACGAGATGCGTTATGCGTCTGCCACCAGTGTGCTGCCATCGATATACGGCGGCCCGCATACCGTGTACACGCAACTCACAACACGCCGACGCCCTGCTGCGCTTCTCACAGTCGCCTCATCAAACTGCATCAGATCGCATTTCTGTAGGCAATACTATTAATGGTCCACTGTGCGGCGAAACCATCTCCCGCTGAATTTGATGGCAAAGCATCGATGCAGATAATTTAGAGCTGTTTTGGAACAATCGCGTTTTGGAGCAAGGAAAGCATTTTGGAGCAGAATGAAACAAATGGAGCAGCACTTCCACGCCTGCACAGTGCATGAAAGAAAACTGGTTACGTGCAATCGTAGAAAAAGTAGGCAGAATCTATGCCCAAAAAACTCGCATAGTGAGAAAAGCAACAATTTATTGTCACTGAGCTTCATCTTCGGACGCGTTATGAAAAAATAATGCTTTAAAGGGGGCTAGTTGGTTGTTCATAATAATTATAAGAGTGGGCTAACTTGACAAAAGAGAACAAATGGGAACAAAAATAACACAACACGATGTACAAAGCACAGTCGTGTTATTTGTGTTCCCCTTTGTTCTCTTTTGTCAAGGTAGCGCACTCCTATTATTATTATTAAAAAATATTTCCGGGTTTCTCGCGGCAGCGCTGCTGAAGCACTTTCGACGCGCTCATAGTCGTTGTGATGATTGTCGCTGTGCTTGGGCGCTCTTGCGCACGCGGCAAAGCACACGCAGGAACGGAAGAAAATTAGCGCGCAGAAGCCACCAAACAATGCTGTAAATCGTAACTAGAAAAGTGAGTCGGACTGTCCTGGCTTGTCTTGGCAGTGTGCGAAAGGGCGAGGAGCGCTGATGTTGGCATCTTTTGGCATTTCGTACTAATAAGGCTTCGATCCTGCGAGACAACCGTAACAGTTGTAATCGCAGACGTCGCTATAGCCACCGTTTCATGATAAAGTTCGCCTACAAACTTCGCAAATCGAAAAAAAAAAAAAAAAAAACTCACATAAGACGCGCCGCTGTATAGGACGCATTGCCAGATTTTGAGGGGGAAAACCGCGTCTCATTCACCGGAAAATGCGGCAGTCGTAAAAGTGGTTTCAAACACCCCCGCACAAACATTTGTGCAGGCGTTAAAAAAGGCACAAGCGAAAGTAGCGCCTCCTATATGAAAGTCAACAAGGCACTCATCCATTGCGGTAATTTTCTTGGCGCAATGGTCGATTGTCCATTTTGTTGGACTATTTCGACATATGAATAAAGGGCACATAAGTGCACTCATCAGCTCATGGATATGAATTTGGGCACCAGTTTCACTGCGCCGAATATCGCAGCCTGTTCCGCCACCCCCCTACAACACAGCTCACGTATTGTTGCAACTCAAGCTGTGCGATGCGCTTTCAAGTCAATAAATTTTGTTTTCTATCTTAGCAGAGGTGAAATTCAATTGCCTCACCATGTTCCCCAGGGAGGAAGGTAATCAGCTGACAAGCATGTCTACAACAACCGCCCCTGTGGATCGGTGGCTGTTCAGTTTGGCCACAGAGCACGTTTTAGCTAGTGCAATAATGGTCATGCACAGTGCAGTAACGCTTCTGCACAGTGATTTCGGAAGGTAATAAGAAATTTTATGTAGCTAAAATTATTTCAATTTCGTTGATGCAGCGTTCCTCGATCACGATTGATATCAGGTTAGTTTATTTTTATCACGCAAAGACGCGGTAATCAACCGTTATCAATTAGTCACTTAAATTTGTACTCCACGTGGCCTGTGGCTCTACTAACGTTGGTCTGTGCCACAAAAGGCATCAACCTCTTGGCAATGTGATCGATTAATTGTTTTGAGCTATTCCGAAGATCACAGGATCACTGTCGTCTTTGTTTCCTTGCCACATTAAACTTGTTGAGATGGAAACGATTTGAAGCATACACGAGTAAGTTTGCACTATTTTATTTCTGATCCTACCCGCGGATAACTGACAGCCAGTCCTTTGAGGGAGGCAGTGCAGTTATAAAGTGGTCAACACCATTGCAAATTTTGTCCCGCCAACACTGCCTCAAAACCCGCCGGTACTGCGTGATGGAAAAGGCAGACGTCCGGACTGATCTCTTGCTGTTCACGCGTGATGCTTATTGCCTACCCACACCTATTAGCGAAGATGACGCCAAACTCGGGGAATGATGTATTGCAACACACATATCGTGCGGCAATCATGTCGTGTCGAAATTCCGCCGCTCGTGCGTGCGTGATTCCTAACGACGTCAACCTTCACGTCGCTTGCGTACAACGATGCGTGCCACATAACAGGCTGTCGACACGTTCTGAGTCTGTCCGCGATTTATTAGCGTTCCCACGGCAGCATTACGAAAGTGAAACTCATGTCGGAATTGCGACAGCGGTCGTGTGAAATAAAACAAGATCAAAAAGAACTTCGAGAGCGCCAACAGCTTGGGGGCGCGCTGATCGCAATCAGCATGTCCTGTGACACCGCTTTCGAGTATACGTCTTCTAAAGACAAGACAATGAGGCAGGACAAATTGAAAGCCACATTGCTGTAGAAGGATCAGTGGGTAGACATGGTGCAATCGTTTTGTTCTTCTGCGTTACGAATTCGAAAACGAAGCAAAATGGTGCGAGGCATCTCGAATGGTACAGTTTCCTCTTCTTTCCTTCGAATAGTGGGAGAATCGTTTTCAATCAAGATAAAAAAAAAAGAAGAGGTGTATGGAGGTATTAATTTCATTGCAGGTGTAATGCAGCACATTGCATTACATACAGTGCTGCCTGATTAGGCGAGAAAACATTTCGGGGCATTTAACTGCGCTTCAACGCTAGTACCTAACACTTTCACGCTCTCTATATGAGCGGAGAATAATCAATGCGCGTTCCTACGCGTTCAGAACGCTGTTCGTTTCCTGGTAAACAAAAAAAAAAAAAACTGTGTACTGGTGAACTCAAACTACGGACTATTCCGTTTTCGTATCTTTATCATCAGTTTGGTAATGTCACAGCCAAAACAGGCGCTTCTTGTACCATCGTAACGCATCATTACGTGGCGCATTTTTCTTGTTTTTTTTTATTTAATGTGAATTTTTTCTCAGCAATTGCGTCTACACGAGGACACGAAAAGGAAATCCGCTGGTACCGCTCCGGGAGAGGAATGAATTGTTCGAGGGGGGTTGTGATGGCCAAGCCTCCCACGTCGAATGATTCATTGAAAAATTTCCATGCGAATCTGCAAAGGTTTGTGCGTGCGGTTATACCTGACACTCACTTGGCCTCACCTGCCAATATTGCGTTTTCCTGCCCTCTAAAAGCATCATTTCAATCGACCTCTCATGGCGGTAAGAGTTGTGGTGCGTTGTATCTGTCACTTAACCTCTCTGTCAAGCCGTCACCATTGAGATCGTGACAAGGCCAGCGCACCCCAGCAGCATACGTCCTAACTGCGCATGGGCGATAAGGGGCCAGCAAATGAAGCTGTGAGCGCATCTCAGTCGAGTCACTTGGTGTCCACTCGCCCCCTTTACCCAATCGCGTACGCACACATTCATTTGCTGACCATTTATTGTCCATCCGCTGTCTTGACGTTCGCTGCGGGGAGAGAGCGTCATGCACCGACTTCCTTGCCGGCCTTACTAATACCTCGGTGGTGACGGTCCAGCACGTGCGCTCTGGTGGCGGCGAATTCTATTCGCTCGAGTGTCGCCTTCGACGGCCGGGCAGCTAGAACTTCACTGCTCAGTAATTTTAATAGCAAAGAATTCAGTTCGAGTAGCGGGCCTCAGCCTCTCCACTCACATGCACCCTCTCTCCCCTCCACGCCTCAACTCCCTGAAAGAGACGCTCCGAAATAGGCAAAAACTGCCGTCTGCCGGGCGCTTCGCTCTAAGCCATCTACCGCACAGGCGGACGTGTATCGCTTCTCACACCGCGGGTGACCGGCTCCCGTCACGTCGGGAAAATGCGGTTAGCGCCACCCTTTGGCTGTCCTCGGGCTGCTGAAAGGGTCCGTGCAGATCATGACGGACAAGCACGTGACAGAAGCAGAAGTCGACGGGGGCCACATGATGTCTCTTCGGTCGTCTGTCGAGCCGGTGAGCCAGAACTGCTGGGGCGCCTCTGTAATAACTTGACATGGACGTACGTGACGCTAATGCTGACAACTTACTGTACACTTGCCTCGGCTCCGACTGCGAGGCCCATCCTTTTCATTGCGCCCGCTTCAGTGCCAGTCGCTTCTGCACATTTTTTTTTTCCCCGTTTGCTTCAACATGATCATCCTTTACACATTTCTTTGTGTAACTGCTTGCTACTGCCCATCCTATTTGATAGTTGTTTTTCATTCATGAATAGAATTTATTGGTCTTTTTTATTATACAGAAGAATGCCCAAAAGTCTAAACCACAAATAGGGCTTCCTCTGCCAAGTCTGCAATACAAGCCTGACGGTGCAATAGCGCGGACTAGAATAGTAACACGAAATGGGCACCTTGAAAATAGTTGCATTGTATCCATATGGTCCATTCAAACTTTCATAGGAAGGCAAGATTACGTTTCTATTGAGACAGCTGCGTTTACGTGACAGGAATTCAAGGACGAATTTCAGAGCTTTGGAGCTGGCGACAAAACTGGGCATTAGATTTAATCTTACATATTACGTGTAATATCAGCCGATGGTTAACTAGAAAGCTGTTGAACTATTGCAATATGTGCTTTCTTTTACTTGATATCTGATAGAGTCATGACTATGACCGTGCTTCAGAGACATGATGCATCAAACATTTCAAGCATCTGTCTTGAATTTTATTGCCCTTGTATACGATGGGCAACAGAAAGCTTGCCTCGCTAACCAACTGTCTTTCTTTACTTCACTTTCTCTCTACTAGACGATTGTAAACTTTAGAATCTGCAAAAATATTTTCGGCTCATATCTTGATAAGTGCACAAGTGTTGCTGGCTGCGTCACGCAAAAAAAAAAAGAAAAAAAGGAGGGGGGGGGGGGGGGAGATAATATGCAGAGGTTAATAGTGCCTTTTGTACTGTTATATTTTGCTATGTAAAACCAACCCTAAAGCTTTTGAGACATATAATTTTTTATTCCCCGAATGTTTCGTTAAGAAAAAAAAAAAAACTGCTCAGAACTTTCCTCGTTAAGCGGAAAAGCTCTTGATTACGATGACTGGCAGGGCTCTCGACCTGAGTTTGATTATTTTACGCACATTTGAAGCCGGAATAAGAAGCCTAGCTTTCCATGGGAAATATGCCAGTATAAGATGCACAGTATTTCTCTGCAAACTTTCTTCTTTCGTGACACAACCAGCCGCACTTAAGTATTTTTCTTGGGTTCAGTTAGTTAACCCTATCCCCCCCCCCCCCCCCTCCCAGAAAAGTAAACAGAAACAACGCGCTAGTTTTATCCGATAGTCACTAGGCCCCTTTGCTATGGTTGGTCACGAGTGTTATTTTAAGAGAGAATATAGTGAGTAAGTGGGAACGAAGCTTATGAAGCTGACACAAAGACAACAAATTTATGGACCAATGCTGCTAGCTCCGCCTACACCACTGCGGTGTAAATATATCTATTCCATGAGGTGCGTGTTCTCGCTGTTATTCTTCCGTGTATATTAGTAATAACGAGAGAACCATGTACTTTAGATCGCTTTGATTTTTCCCATATAGAATCCGCGCTTAAACTCAGCCAGTGGAAGCTTGCCACACACAAAAAAAAGCAGTGTCGTTATACTCGTGGCGGTGACAGCACTCGGTAACGTAGCTGCAAAGGCTAGTATGGAGAGCGGCGGAATCAACCCTCGCATCGAGGTGTTATCACACTTGACAGAAATCTCTCTATGTGCAGCCTGCAATCCCGATGAATATTTATGTGCTCTGGAGCTTCGTTAACTGTGGCGCTGGGCTTGTTCACGGCTTGATTTTGGCTCCACTGACCCGCACCACCATCATCAACAAAAAGATGCATGCGTGTTTCCTCAACTGATGCCATCTGCCAAAGGAGTCGCCCAACGACGACCTGCCTACCTCTGACACCATTCTGCGCGCACGCGTGCGTGTGTTTTAAAATAAAACGCTACGGTTAATTCTGGTATTCGAAGAAACTGTAGTGCTGCTCTCACTGGGGATCTATTTTCTTCGTCGGTGACCTACCCTTCCTCGACTCTTTTTTTCTGAGTCTTCCTATCATTTTCTTTTGTTTGTTTTTCAGCCGTGTCTTGCATTAAAGGTATCATCAAAATATCCCGAGAGAAGAGAGAATCGCGGAGTTAAAACTGCCGAGGTCAATGACTTTTCACCATCATATTTTTTTCGGGTGTTATTGGAAAAGCTGTGCTGTTCCTGGCGTGCATATGCTTGAAACAGGTCAAAAAGAGAGCGCAGAATCAAAGAATCAGAGCAGAAAATTTTTATTTCACTTCACTCGGCCTCGCCTTGGTGTGTGCGAGCGGAAAAGCAGAAGGGGGGAGGGGGCTTCTATCGCCGCCGCCACCACGTGCAATAATGCCTCGGAGAGCGCGCGCACACCATATTGATGCGGAGCCTCGAAACGAACGACCAGAAGGAAATGCAAGGTGAAAGAGAGAAAGAGATTAATGAATACTTGCACTGGGCCAAGAACGCTGCCTCGCCGAGTGGGGGGAGGGCGACCGGATCAATAGAGCAGCAGCGGCCCCCGTCTGGCAGCCGCGTGCGCTGCATGCCGGCTGCCTGCGGCGAAGCCAGCCACCCAACAGTCCAGCAAACGTCTCCACTCAGCACCGCGGCGATGCGCTCCGCCATCAGGGCCGTCAACATCACACCCATCTCTCTCTCTCCTTGTATTTTGTATTTTTTTTTTATTTGCGTCGAGAATAAAAGCCGCTCATCAGATTTGTTTCTGCGCGCCGATAGAGGAGCAGCAGTTTGCATATTCTTGGGCGACGCATTCCAGGGGGGCGCGCGTTTCGAAAAAGAGGATGGGGTGCAGCCAGACGCGCGTGTATTGCGCGCATGATCGTCGCTCGCGGTACGTGCGGCGCATCCAGCGGTGCCCGGGACACATTTGGCCAGGCGCTACATTTCTGCGGCTGCTGCTGCGCCGCCAATGGACAGGCGACCGACCTATTCCCGCGGCTGAGCACGTTGCCCGCGCTGCACTGCCGACAGATGGGCGAAAAGGAATTCTCGGTTGCGAGCGCGCCTGGACGAGGAGTGCCTGCTGCGACCAGCATAGTCGAGGAGGCTCTTCCCTGCCATCCGCGACGGAGTACGCGAGACATGTTGCGTTCTCCGAGCTGCTGTGTTGATCTTGCGTCCTGCTGCGGCCTCCTGTAGTTGTGTGCCTGGATCTGGGAGACAATGAAGAGAACACAATTTATATGCTGGCGTAGTAGTCGCTTCGCCAATTATCACTTTCGTCTTGATTATATTTACATCGTATTACACTCGAGAATTCTTTCACGTAGTTGTTTTAAATATATGCAGCTAGAACCAAGTAGCCTGGGAGGCTGAAGTTTTTGAAGTGATAAAAATGAAGAACAATATCGCAGGAACGCTCTAAGATATTAGCAGCCAAATTAGCCTCAGAACTGCACAACTAACTGTATCAACAGTGCTCACCATGTTGCATGCTCAGAGGATGCTTTTCTGAAGCTGCCGAACCGAAAAACTTATTTATTGCACCCACATCATCTCCCCACATTCGCCCTTCGCTGCTTGAAGCAAACAATTAGCTATCCAGTTGGGAGCGCTCCTAGTAGCTTCATTTCATTATGCATCGTACTGAAAAGACGATTTGATTTGTTTACATTTTAATGTGTTGGCATTAGATGCCTCAGTCCGGGAAAAACTGTCCGGTGCTCTCTGAAGCCTCCATCTGCCACGGGAGACAGGGGTACAATTTAGAGATCTATACTTCTCCCTCAACTTGCAAAGAAGGAGCTTCATTGTGTTTCAATGTTCTTAGCCGCCAGAACACAAGAAATGTGTGGGCTAGGAGAGAGGGGCCGGAACGTAGCTGGCAGGAATAGGGCGGCGACTGTGCACGGAGGAGATTCCGATGCAGCCGGAGGAATACGCGGTTGAGGGTATGTTGCCACGAAAAGAACACGATGGGTGGCTACCATGGAAGGTAGGCGCGAGGAGGAAAGTGAGTTGATAATAGGAGTGGAGAAATTAGTGGTGCGCGCGCCGGATGCAACTCTTCGCTGAATTAGCTGTGCGCGAGCTTCCCTCGATTTAATGGCGCTGTATGATGCTTCCTAATGGATCTTATAAAAGCGGGGCCTTCAATGAGCGGCGTTCAAAGTATCGAAGGCTTGCGGTTAACCCGACAAGTCAAACAGCAACGCCTTTGCAGAATGCGTCAGCGAGCAGATAGAAAATCCTTCTGTCGAAGGGAAAACCAATACGACATTTGTAAAAGCTTCAGAAGTACAAAGCAGGCTAAATGCGCAATAAAGGTGGACGTAAAGAAATGTGCGTAAATTTTTCGAGTTATGCAAAAGGGAACAGAAGTCTAATTATGCGTAAAATCAGCTGGCCGATTGTCGCATATTTTTTTTTTTTTAGTGTTGTTGCTACGTTTGCGGTTCATTTTAATCTTATTTTGACGTTTTGTTACAAGTGAACTAAACTGCCCGGTGTCTCTCTACAATGCGGCTAGCATATTCGGATAGTATCTAAAACTATGGGCAGAGCTCTGATATAAGAGTATGACGCGATAGCAGCCTTGGGACCTCTCTAATTACGCAAATATAAATAAACATATAGTGCTAAGATACTACTTTACACACGCCATTACATATCAACCCCTGCTTGTTCTTAGGCCGTACAAGCATGCCTTGCGCGCACTACTCGGTGTCATGTTTGGCTAGCAGCACAGTTGTTGTGGGTTCTTGAAATATTCCTTTAAGCGAAATCAATTATTTTATGAGGTTAAATCATTCGAGGTATGTGGTGGCCTTTATTTCGCATTACGTGTTATGTTTTACTCACTTTCACGGCCGACACCGACGATGACGTCGGCTTGTCGGCGACGCGGCACCCTTACTCTATTGCGGAATATGGCACCAGAATTGGTCAACACCAGAAACATTTTCACATATGGGTGCGAATTACCTCCGAAACTTTTAATCAGAATGCTACTGTGAATCAGTGATAGCGACCCACACCCATCACGTCGCTTCGGCCATGTTTCGCTTCCTTTGGCTTTAAAAATACCGACCGGTCGCTAAAGCTGCGGGATACGGGAAGCATGTACTTGATAGCGATCCCAGCACCTCTCGCAAAGGCCCGCATACGAACTTCTACACAAGTCAAACTCATGTTTAATCAGAAGAGAACAAGAAGTCGAAGCAGTACACTGCAGCGTTCGACTTCGTTCGCTGCTTTCAAAACAACGACCTCATACGAACCGCATACGGCCCGCGGTCTTCAGTAGAAGCGTCGCGAACGAGCTCATAGTTTCAACTGTTACCGCGGATTTTCCACTGTGCCTACGTTGCGTCAGCTAACTCTATAGTCGTCCCCTAGTTAGCGGGAGTTAGCTAACCGCACTCTGTCGGGCGCTGAGATTGGCTACTACAAGACTGAAAAAGAATGTCTCGCCATTATTCGGGCTGCGGCGAAATTTCGCTCCTATCTTTATACGATCGCCCTTTCAAAGCTGTCACTGATAACCCCTCGTTGTGCTAATTATTAAACCTGCGTAAGCCATCTGGGGGCCTGGCGGGATAGATCCTTCGCCTTTAGCAGTTCGACGCGATCCTCGTCTCTAAGTACGGGCATACGAATGAACTCACCAACAAGCTCTCTCGTGCACCTGTCGAGCTCCCTCCATTCGACATTGACGACGCCTACAGCTTCCTTGGAACTGTAGATGCTTCTGATTTGTCGAACCAGCAGCAGGCAGATGTAGAATTGCCATACTTCGTCGATTTAAATGTTCAGCCATCCATAACTCTTTTTCTCGGCGCCTCTCGCCATTTTTAATGCAAAACAGCGTGCTCTATGAGCACAATTCCCGCTCCGGCTCGAAGCTTACCGTGTCGTCGTACCTACCAGAGGAAATCCTTTCCGAGTGGCACGATTAACTAACTTGTGGCCACTTGGGATGATCTCACACTCTTGTAAGAATATGAAAAATGTTCTCCTGAGCCAAACTTGCCGCTGATTTTAAACTTTATGTCCAGGGCTGTCGGCATGTCATCATCGGAAGGTCCGCAATCGAAGCCTGCAGGCCTCCTCAAGCCAATTGCACCACCGAATGCACCGTTCAATGAAGTTGGCATGGATCTTCTTTGCCCTTTTATTTGTCCTCAGCTGGCATCGTTGGATAATCATCGCCGCCAAAGACTATCTCAATCGCTACGCCAATACCAAAGTGTTGTCTTAGTTACAGCATCTGAGGCTGCCCGTTCATCTATGCCCCATGTTGTATTTCGGCCAGCGCCACTACCTACATCATTAATGAGTCTGATATAAGGACTACCTTTACTTCACAAAAAATGGCCGAAATTCTTTAACTCAGTGGTACGACCTACGGAAAAGCAACTGCTTAGCCCCGCAAACAAATGGGCTGACAGAGGGTCTTAATAAGACCATGGCGGACATGCTGGCCGTGTATGTCGCTGTCCACCACAAGACTGGGCGTGATCCTGCCATTCGCGTACAATACGGCAGTCCAAGAGACGACACGTGTCGCAC
Source organism: Amblyomma maculatum (assembly GCF_055883805.1). Taxonomy (NCBI): domain Eukaryota; kingdom Metazoa; phylum Arthropoda; class Arachnida; order Ixodida; family Ixodidae; genus Amblyomma; species Amblyomma maculatum. The sequence continues at coordinate 232,602,477 of NC_139344.1, forward strand.
CGTTTTGCCTCCTCCACGGCAGATACTCTCGCTATGCTCCATTCCGAAACCAATGACCATTATCGGTGCAGCGCATAGGGCGAGGATGACAGGAGACACCAATTTCTTTCTTCCATCGAGCAGTTTGCCTAAGATGCCGAGCAAACACGGGAACTATCGTGCGTCCATATCGCCCAGCATCAAGACAAAGACTCACGCGGGTACAACAGACTCCTCAGAGAAGCTTCCCTATACACCAGGCTTAGATGGGGACTATTTTTCCACGCCGAGGCCTGTCTTAAAAGCTCAGCTGCCGCTATTTCGGTTCTTATAACATCTTGGAGCGAATAAGCAATGTCAACTATGAGGTGCTCCCGGACGTTCCAGAGCAGAGAGTCTGTCGGCTACCCCGTCCAGAGACCATCAGTGCGTTGCACATGACGCCGAATTCGCGCGGTAATCTAAGGCTGCATCTTCGCACTTTTTCTTTTTTCGTGCCCGCCTATGTGTACCTGTGTCTGTGAGCACTTTTAAGAAGAGAAGAATGCCCGTGGGCACTCGGACGAAAAAGACGTCGAATTTGGTCGGCTTCTCGTTCGCAGGCCGAGCAATCAGCTGTGACCCCGGTTTGTCAAATGTGCCTGCGTCTCATAGGCTAACCCTAGTCATCAACACCGTCACAATAATAGGTCACTGTTATTAAGGCTCGCTAATGTTAGTGTGAACAAAAAACGAAACGAAGACTTTACTATATTTAAAGCATCAAAGAAACTCTCCGCGGCACTTTTTAACAGCTATTAAAGACTGTTGCGAAATCCGTCATTGATGCATCCGTTATCAATAGAGAATGAACGCGCTTATCCTTCAGTGTGAGCGGTCAGCACACTTCAGCCACGAGGTGCTTTTAGGGCTTTACTTGTGGAAAGTGACCCTAAAAATAGCTCGGAAGAAACTGCGATGACTGATGCTAACGACACCGTAACCAAGGGTTGCGCTTCAAGGGTTGGGTGCCATACTTAGAGCAGTGGAGCAGATTTTCAGCACATCAACGACCATGAAAGTGAATTATTAACCTTAATCGGCGGCGGAATTAGCTAAAAGATATTCAGTCGGTACGAGTTCGAGGCGACCGTCTAAAATGTGCATCTCTTCTCGCTGATTGCGATGTGCACCAACTCGCTCAACATCGCACCCTGCTGAAGGCGCACCTCTGCAGTGATGCAAATGGATACATGCTGCGGTAGTACAAAAAGTCGTTGTCCGCAGTGCTATCGTTTTCCTCCGAAACACCCCCTAGCGCGCAGCCTACTCGGTTTTTATTGGGTCGGAATCAGATCGTGGGCTCAGCTAGCAATACTGCTAAATGAGAAGATAGACATCAAACTAAGTACACAAGTACAGACCAGGGACTTTCTCTAGGCCACTGTCACCGGTACCCATTTCCCGAATGTAGAGAAGCTTCTAAAGGCAGATATCCAGCCTTTGTAGGAGAAAAATGTTAGTTCGGCGTACACGTTCGGACAGGCGTCTGTAGGAGAAACGAGAACTACAAACCTTCGTAGGAGACGTTATTAAAATTCAATAAAAGATATAGAGGCCCCCGTAGTTTACGGCGCATTTTAAGCTGGGCCAGTGACGCCTGTGCTGAAACCCAAATGACGCACATTTTACGCAAAGAAGCCCGCAAAGTGAAGCGTTAGAGAAGCTTAGGTCCACACGCGGTCACCTGGTTGGCTAACACTGAAATTTATATCGCTGCAAGCATCGTAAGCTTCTGTGCTTAGCGGGTATAGGAAAAAAAAAAAACGAATACAAGAAGTGGTGTAATCATCGCTACGCCTACACTACCTCATGACAGATATGCATGTGTTCGGCCCCCTGTTTTTTGTCGTAGCAACGCAGTTATGGAGTGAAATATTTAGAGACCAATAAAAATGGCGCTTCCATTTCGAGTGCCTGGGGGAATCTGGAGCAGTTACGACCAGCGCGAGTTTGCAAAAAGCGTATTACGTGCGGATTGTCTACTGGGCTGATACCGAGCACGTACCGATTGAGTATATCAGGGAACATACACAAGAGAGAGATGGGGTGAGATGGGTCATGGAAAGGTGACGTTACGCGAAGGATGATGCAAGCAGGGAAAGAAACGCGGACGTTAGTGCTAGCTATATACCGCGCACCGCCAGTCCGCACGCGCTGTTTGGTCTCGACGCAGCAAATGGGATATATTCACAACCACGAATTGCCGTGAGCTGCCATCTGCGGCTAACGGTGTTATTGCAGCTAATAACCTAAAGCCCTGCATAGTTATGGGCACAGCTCAAATCGACGAAGATGTGAACTAACATTTACAAGAAGCTGGAAACGAGAGTATTTGACCAACCTTCTTTTAGTAGCACCTTCGACTTACGAATGTACCGTCTTTGCCAAAAGTAACCAGGCTGCAAGTTTTGCTTGTCGCTTGTATTCTAAAGCCAACATAGACTTCCAGAGGATCAAAACTTATTAATAAGTGAGGACAGGAGTGCGCCTTTAATTTGCACAGATTTACAGCTTCAGAATTGCTACGAATTCTCTACTACCCGTCTGAGAAGCGGAACAGGCAGCCTGGTTACTTTTGGCAAAGACGGTACATAGAACTGTTAGGATGCATATACAAAACATGTGTGCAAAGAGGAGCATTAATTTCATTCCTGCAGCAAGGCAAGCGGCTTGAGTAAGGAACTGCGGCCAACGAGCTGTTAACAGTTGCATTGAGTCGAAAACGCTGCCCAGATATAATGCAGCAGCAGTATCAACATTTCCCAAGCACATTTTGCTGCAAAATAAGACCCTCAGAATTTTTCATTAGAGACAGTTTACAGCACAACATATTCAGTTAGTCGCGCACTGCATTCATACAAGCTGCCTGAGGACAACTGTACAGAGTGATCAGTCTTATGCCCTTACGGTCCTTAAACCAAACAAGGCGCTGCTACCATTCACATCGACTTCGAATAAAGAACACGGGACACCATGGCGGCTTGAGCAATAACCTCTAAAGCCCTGTGGTGCAGGACACGAAGCACCAGACAGTCTATATCACAGACCGGTAGGGAACCCATGACTAGCACTCGACGCTAAGCTGGCCGACACTGGAGGCGCAGCCAGCGCCGTCGACAACGCCAACACCCACTGCGTAGCAGTCGGCTACTGGTACAGGTACCAATCAAATATATGCCATACAACAAGACAACGCGGTTATCTAATCAAATCACGTTTATTCTTTATTCAAAACACTTTTGATGGCGTCAATTTGAGCGTATGCGTGCCTTCCTGACTGCTACACTCCGCCGCTTGGACTCTCGCCCTCTTACACAAGCTAAGATTCTGGGCCCTTGGAAGACACGTTCATCAGAAAGGAAAGCAGTGAAGGGGCATAAGTTTTTAAAGGACTCGGGGTTGAGTTCAAGACTTTCCTTTCCTTCTTTCCTGGTTCTCCCTTTGCTCCCCTCTCCACGTGTAGGGTTGCCTACTGAGCATCGCCTAGTTAACCTCCCTGCCTTTCTATTCTGTTCTCTCTCTTTTGATGGCGTTCCTGTCAAAAAGCTGTCAACACAGCTTGGCAACGGCGGTGTAAAATGTATAGTAGTATGCGCTACGAACAAGATGGCAAATGCAGTGTAAAGTGGCTTGTAATAAAAAAAAAAAAGCGCCTTGTAGTTGAGCATCTGTCTCACACTCGGAAGGTGCCAGGTTCGAACCCTGGTGCGGCGGGTGTCCACCAGTTTTTCCATGCGTACAAGATTTCCACCGCCTTGGTGCTCGGCTTTTTAGGACTTAAATGCTTTGGAACAGGGTCTTACTAAACCATTCAGGTGAAAATGCGAAGAGGTACGTGCGATTCAGAAGGGAAGATGTTTGAGCGTGTTGGGTCATCGTCACAAAAAAGCAAAGCGCAAAAAAAAAAACGACATAGGACGGCACTTTTCCAGTCCTTACCTCGCCCTCTGTCGTTTTTTTTTGCGCTTTGCTTTGTGCGGCACGTGCGATTACTCGCTACAATCCACCCAAGCGCATCATGTCGATACAGAGAAAGTATCTAAAGCTTCCACCGAAACTTCGTAGTTGAATTAAAATTCGTCTTCGTCCGGGGCCCAACACTCAGCCAATATCATAAAATACGAAGTTTTTGTGGAAGCTGTGTAGCTTTTTTTTTTTTTTTTTTTTTTTTTTTTTAGCCGCGTGGCAATACACCTAGGTGTATGGTTACGAATAATTACTGCTTTATTACAAATTACACTCCACCTTGTGAGTTTCATCTTGACCAGTATGATAAGTGCAGTTCGCATACTCATCAATATAATTTACGTGACGAAAGTACTAAAGAAAGTGAGGGCAGAGCTTATTCTAAAGAATTAGTAGACTATACGTTATTGTTTGCAGAGGGTAATTTGGTGCGCGGTCACGGTATAAGCCATTTCTCGCATGCCTTCATTCGCTGCGTGTCAAGCTGGAATATAAGAGTGCACAACCTTTTTTTTTTTTAATTGGTGGTAACACACATATTGAAAAGTGCAATTGGTACAATATACGCTAATAGTAAAGTTTCTCTGTACTGGGACTGAAGGGGGGAATCATAGACGAAGTTTGATGTTACCTTGAGAAACGTTTCGAGATAGGTGTACTAAGCCAACAGACGAATATAGCTGTTTGACTAATAGCTAAATATGCGTATCCTAGCTCACGCGGCCCGAGAGTACGATCTCTGAAACCTTGTGCTTCCAGTGACCATATTTGGAAGCAGGCACGCGCCCGCCGACCAAAAAAAAAAGGCGGGGGGGGGGGGGGGGGGGACAGGGGGGAGCCTGCAATGATATTTTGTACTTTGCGAAAGTCTTGGACGACTAAGCGAAAGTGGATTACCCGGTCTTGCCCGGCAAATAAGCAGCAGGATCCCATCGATGTCGCGCACGCACGGTAGTGATTAATGCGGTGCTCTTAAAGCCTTACTTTACGAACTAATGGACCCCAATGCTGCTTTGCACGTTTTTAATTGAGTATCTGGGAGCCCTGCACATTTAAGCATTTATGTTTTATACTACGCATCAAGTCGATGCTTCTTTAAAAGAGCTAACGCGATAGCGTTTTTTCTTTCTCACTCTTGATAATGCCGCATTTTCCTGATCCGCTTAGCGACACGGTCCCTTTTTTTGTGCGAATGCCTATGTTTTCGTGCACAGGGCGGGCTACCTAGTGTATGCTCTATCTATCTGAGTGATTTAGCGAGATTGCTCGCCATGACAGGAATTATTTGTGATGGCGCGATCTAGTTTCAGGAAATTTAATTGTAAACTATGCCTTAAAACTCCAGTATTTCGGATCAAGGACTCCTGCCTGTGCGTGTCGCTTTCACTGTTGCCAATTGTGTTTTTTAAGACAACACGTCAGCCAAATACCAGTTTACTTCCGTCGCCATTGTTTGCTAGCATACCTCTTCATCGCCATATCGCCAATATCGAGCACCGTGTACGCCTGCTTTGGTTTTGAATTTCGTTAGCCAATGAATGATACATACTTCGTGCGTTGAGAATTAGGTCCTTGGACAGTTCAAGGTCTTTCCTCATTTGAAACTGCCTCGTTTCACGCTTGAAACAGGTTTTTGTTCTCAAAACGGTTACCCTCTGAGATAGCCGTTACTTAAGCATTACAGATAGCGGCAGGGGGTACACATCTTTTCTCGTGACATCGTTTAGGCGCTGTAATCCACACAGAACCTTAAGGTTCCATTATTTTTCATAACAAGAACAACAGGCGATGTCCAGGGGCTTGTCGATGGTTGGATGACGTCGTCTTGGAGCATTTCTGTAACTTGGCAGCGGATGGCATCGTGTTCTTTTGAAGATACCCAGTAAGGACGCTGACACAGCGGTCGTTGCTTGGTTAGGGGCGTCTGTCGGACCTTGAAGATTGACGCAAAACAATTAAGGAATTGAATTTCTACGGAGTGCGTATGAACGGGCAAGGGATGCGGTTTCACGTCGGTCGTAATTACTGTAGGCGTCGCATCATCGAGTCCCGACGTGATGGATAAAGAACACTGGCCCGTACACTTTGGAAGTTCTTCAAAATAAGCGACCATCGCGTTTGCCATCAAATGTTGGGGTTCATACGTAAACTTGTCACTAGAATTTTGGTTCGCCCATTTGCAAGTGCGACAAGGCCTCGAGTTAAAAAACTTGCGAGTGACAAGCGGAGACATCTTCGCTTCAACTAGGCCACCATGAGCACGAGGTCGTTATAAATACGCGCAACATTGCTCTGTGGAGCTCTGTGTCGGCATCAACGACTCGCTCGACGGAAAACGATACCAGAAGCTCCCGAAGGTCGATAACCGTACCATACTCATAAAGAAAATCCGTGCCGAAAATTATATCTTTCTAGCACTCTTCTAAGACGGCAAAGCTGCCAGTGAAAGTAAAACCGCTGATCTGTATTCGGCAGGTGCACACGTCAATCGGTGTCAGCACGTAACCACCGGCGGTGCGCATCACTGATCCAAATCAAGGCGCCAGAACCTTACATATAGTGTCTTGGCTACCTGCTAAAGGCTGAAAAATCAGCGCCCGTATACACTAGTGAGGTCACGTCACAACTGTCGGCGGTTACATAAATGTAAGCAGAAACCAGTCGTTGCAGCACGTTGGTGAGGTCCTTGGATCGGGTTGTCGCCGATATGGCCGTCGCGTCAAATCTTCGAGTGGAGTGGAGGCTGTTGAATCTGAGCAGTAGTGGCGGCCTCACCCCCGGAGGTGGCCATGTTTAGTTTTCCCGGCGAGAGGACTTGCCTCTGAATTGACCAGAGGAAGTGGAGCGACTGGGTGAAGCAAAGCGCTTCGGGGAGGATGATCGCGATTGCCGTTGCTGTGACGTCAGGGGTAGCTCGTGAGCGTCTAGGCAATCCTCAATGTCCTGCGGTCTGTCCCCATAGTGGAATCGAGGCGCGACCGGTGTGAATCCTCTCAAGCCCATGCTCCGGTACGGGCAGTCACGAATAATATGGCCGGGCTCCCCGAAGTGATAGCAGAACGGCTGTCTCTTTGGCGTGCGCCACAAGTGCGCTTTGTTTATAGTAGGGCGCCGGTCATGTTGCTACTCGACGGGGCGCAGGATACCGATGAGGAGGTGCGGCAACGGGTATAGGAACGCAGGAGGCTCGGGGGCAGGCCGGCATAGGACATCGCTGTGTATGGCTGAGGTATTAGTGCTAGTGGTGACTGCACCACTTGTCGTATTTCGTCACGGACGACGTCCCCTGTAGAAGGGATGTTGGCAGGTGGAGAATCCAAGCGGAGGTTTAGCACTTCTTCACGGACAATGCTCTGCACAAGCTCTCGCAGCGTCTCGTCCCCGGTGGCTGGCGTAGACGCGGAGTGTGGGCCACTACAGTTTGCTGACGGCCGTATTGTGCACTTCGCTGCTGCAGTGAACGTTCCATGCTAGTGGCTTTCTTGGCGAAGGCGACACGGTTCTTGAAGGGGCCCCAAATGAGGTCAAACAGTTGCTCCTTCACTCCACGCATGAGGTGCCGGGCCTTCGTTGCCTCGGGCATAGCAGGGTTGCCAGATAGAAAACTCGGGTCATGTTCTCTGAAAACATGGCTATGTTCTCGTTTGGCCGCTGTGACCCGAATCTAATGGCAATCTCTGCGTTTTCTTTTCGCGCGCTGGAGCTGAATGTTGCGAGCAACTCACGACGAAAAGCTGCCCAGTTGGAAAACGACGCCTCATATATGTTCTCCAATTATATCTTCACCAATCCTTGCAGCGCGAAGTACACGTTCATCAGATTCCGATCGTCGCCTCATTGTTTAAATGCGCCAACACGCTCAAAACTGGCCAGCATCCTCGAAACGATCAAACGGTCACCGCAACTGCTTTGTTGTTGGTTCTGATTGTTGAATCCCTATACCCAACCCCTCTGTAACGCTAAAAATGTATTGAGGGTAAATAAACAGACGATGGCGGGGATCGTCCGCTGTTATGTCCAGAAGGGGCATCGCTTCAGGCCATCTCGTGAACCTGTCAATGCAGGTTAACAGGTAGCGGTGGTTCTCACAGGGAGGAAGGGGACCGACAATATCGACATGCAGATGCCGGAAGAGGGCGTCCGGGGACGGGAAGGATCTAAGAGGAGTAGCAGTATGTCGGTGCACTTTACTTTGCTGACAGCCGAGGCACGTGCGCGACAAGCGGCGAACGTCGACGTTGATGCGAGGCTAGATATAACAAGAAGCGACGAGGCCCTGAGATGTGCGGATGCAGGATGGGCCAAAGAAATGAGGGAATGAAAGATGGTTTGGTGGTATGATGGAGGCACGTAGGGGCGAGTGCGACCGGTCGACATATCGCAAACGAGAGGAATGGCGCAGTCAAGGAGCAAGACGTCCTCCAACACTAGAGAGGTGTCACGTGTGCGAAGCAGTTGCAGCTCGGCATCGGCTCGTTGAGCAGCCGCCATAGGCGTGAAGTCAATGATTGGCCGCCCATTGCCCGTCGCATTGACTGCAGCGCGAAAAACAGCATCGGCAGCTATATCCGACTTGCCGCTCACGGGAAGAATGTCGCAGGTAAACTCGGAAAGGTAGGCCGAGCTCCCTGATTTCGCGAGGAGCGTAAGAGGAACTGCTGGATGCCAGCGCTGACGTCAGAGGTTTGTGGTCAGTCAGGATATGAAAAGTGTGTCCTTCGAGAAAATGGCGAAGGCGCTTCACAGCTGATTATATTGCTAGCAGCTCTCGGCCGAAGGTGCTGTAGCAGCGCTCAGGGGCGCAAGCTTCTTGGAAAAGAAGGCACTTGGCTGCCAAACACCAGTGACGAACTGTTGCAAGACCGCGGCTAGAGCAGTGTCCGATGTGTCAAGCATGACGGACGTGGGCTCGTCACATTTGGGATGAACTAGGAGCGGGGCACCGGCATGGCAGCTTTGATGCCGCTGAATGTGCGGTTAGCGGTTTCGCGCCAAGCGGCAAGAGCTGTCGGCTTGCTGTGGCCTGAAAGAAGGTCGTGAAGAGGCTGCAGTGTTGCAGCACAGCGAGGAATGAAGCGCCGATAATAGTTGGCGGAGCCAAGAAATTCGCGCGGTTGCCTGGTGGTGGTGGGCTGGGGAAATTGAGTGATAGCGGTGACACGGACCGGTAACGGGCGCATGCCAGAGCGTTCACGCGATGTCCGAGAAAGTCCAACTCTGCACAGCTAAACTCGCTTTTCAGACCACTGACCACAAGATCAAAGCGGCTGAGCCTTTCGAGGACTTGACGCAGTTGGAGCTTGTGGGCCTCTGCCGTAGGACTGAAGGCGAGAATGTAATCCAGATAGGCAAAGCAGCACGTCAAACCACGTAGAACTTGGCCAAAAAAAAAAAAACGCTGAAAAGTCTAGGCCGAATTGCGAAGACCGAAAGGCATCCTCAGATATTCAAACATGTCAAAAGGCGTAATAATGACGCTCTTCGGGATATCCGAAAGCTCCCCAGGAATCTGGTAATATGCCTTCACGAGATCAACCTTGCTGAAGATCACGCAGCCGTGAAGTACCGATGTAAAATCCTGGATATGGTGAATCGGGTAGCGGTCAGGGACTGTGGCCTTGTTAAGAGCCCGGTAATCGCCGCACGGGTGCCAGTCGCCGTTCTTTTTGGGCACCATGTGGAAGGGCGATGCCTAAGGACGAGAGGAGGGGCAGATGAAGCCAAGCTCCAGCATATGCTCTAAGTCTTGTTTGGCGACAGCGAGGCGATCCGGTGCGAGGCGACGAGCGCGAGCAAACACGGGAGGCCCAGTCGTCACAATATGATGAGCCACGCTGTGCGCGACCAGTGCTTGAAGGAACGGGGGTCGTAATACATTGATTAAGGCAGACTTGCGGAAGAAGAAGGGGTTACAGCCTGGTACAGGAGGAAGTGGAGTGCACGCATAAGAAACAGCTATCCTACATGGACCAGTTGGAAAGTTGAAGTTGGAAAAAGAAGAAAATTCCTGAGAACCTAGAGCCATCTTGCCAATCTCGTTACACAAGGGCGCTGCAAGTACCCAAGACTTTCTCGACTACGCTGCGGATGATCACCGTAACGACTGTGGCATGTAACTGCCAACAAAGCGCCACTGGAATATGTCCACGTGTGCCGCGCTACAGTCCCAATAGGTCATTCATGAAGTGCCCTTGGTGTTTCTCGTGTGAGTGGGAGCGCCAGTGTGGGCTCAAGTCAACCCACAACCGCCCCTGTCTTCGTTCTGAGCGACGTGAACCCTTTGAACTATGCAAACGTGTTTCAATAACGAATGATTTTTTACTCCATGTATAGAGAGTTACTTTCATTAGGTATTAACACAGAACCACTACTACCCGCATTCCCGAATTTCGCCATGGGCGGCTATAAAGCATTGTTTAGTCAACCACTTAAAGAAAAAAAAAAAAAACAAGAGGAAGAAGAAACATACTTGCCGCCAGTGGGTTTCGAACGTAGCCCGAAGCAAATCAGCTTCGCTGGTTACTGCATTAGACCATTAGACCATATGTCGTGTGCTAAGCTGCCAGTCTTTCACGTTGCGCTTCAAATATCATCATATTCATCGTCTTCATCTCCTCTGACAAAGTTGCACTAAAGACCGTAATTAGGCCTTCTTCCCCCTAATAAAAGCCTGAAAAGGCGTGCGCCTTCCTTTAAAACCCTCGCGCGGGACCGGTTATCCCAGAACAAGCGGGGAGAGGGAAACAGGCAGCGCACAGGGAATGCTGGGATGTGGCGCGGCCTTTGAATGTGCGGCGCGCCACGGGCTCGGCAAAACACGTCACACGAAGGAAAACTTAGCTATAGTCGAATACAAATCAAGTCTGAAGTAACCGCCGCGCACCATTTCTCCGCTGCAGGAAATAGTTCGCTGTTAAAGCGTTTTCGGTTATCTAAATAAAGAACTCAGCGCCATATTACCGCCTCTAGAATTTCGATGCCCCTGGCTTCTATGGTATTATGAAATTTTAAAATCTCATTTTGTTTACTGTCCAGCAGAGTAATACGCACTTCATATACCATCGCTCATATAGTTAGGAACGGCTTTTTTTTTTTTTTTAACTGTATCGTGCTATAAACGAGTGATAATGATTCTGCATGTATACCCGTTCTTAGCCAATCTATACGCCCCCTTAATTTGTTTTCCATGAATGAAGAATGTGAATCGTTGCTTTTGATAGCCTTTAAAAAATAAACTTATCCAATTTAGATGCTTTCTTAAAATATTAAGGAGAATGTAATGCAGTGTTTGTATTTCGTCTATAATAAGCAATGCGAGTTTCGCCTGATGAACGAAAAAAAAAAAAAGATTAGAACACTGTCGAAAAGAATTAATTATTTTTGTAGTAGAAAACGTTTCTCAACTTATGTTGTACTTTGCTGAAATTAATCGACCTTTCTTGAATATATGAGGATTTCGTTTCATTGCCCTGACCTTTGTTACCTGGCTCTGATTTGCTTTTGCGCAGTTTCATCAGGATACCTGTAGAAAATGAGAGCTTCAAAAGATCTCTTACTTTGACACCTTGGATTTAACAGACACACCCGAATTCGCCTCATTTGAATAGCGCAGGCTACATATTTAGTTAGGGTTACACCGTTATGGTAAGCTAATAAATCTAAAAAAAAGTATGGATTCAAGTTGAGAGCGCATTGACAAAGCGGTTCGTTTTGTGCTCTCCTTTTTGTAGCGGACTGGTTACGTATTAGTTTTCAATGACTTCACAAATGGCGGTACCTATAGTTGGCCGTTGCCATGACGTGATTGCGTTTCGCAGCCGCCGACTAGCGCATGCAGAGCGCCGGTGGTGCTAACCTAACTTGAACCGCGAACGCTGTTGGGTGCTTCCCGCGGGACAGGGGAAAATGGTTTGTATGTATCGATGTGGGTTCCGAATTTCGCTTTGTTAACTGTGTTACGTGATCCACTGCAATTCAGTGAGAATTCTATTTGTTTACTTTGACTGGCGTTAACGTTGATTTCTTCTGCTCAGTAAGTGGAGTACAAAAATAAAAAAAAACTAATTTCGCGTAAAGGCAAATGAGCTCCAACAAGGTAACTTCACTTTCACCGTCTCGTAACTAGGTCTTCAAAATTTGATCCTCTGTGGATGGATGCAGGTCTGCAGAATTGCAAAAGTCGAAAGTAATGAACGAAATTGACTTCCGCACAGAGCGCCAGTACGGTTTAAGCAAACGCCTTCACTTTCCGGTTACTGTTATTTTCTGCACATGGTTCTTGTCTGCGAAACAAGGCGTTTCTCGCGGGCATAACGACTGACAGTTTGTTTTCTCCTAATGAGTGTAGCTTTTCTTCCCCATCTCTCAATTTAATTCTCCATGAACGATTCTTTGCTCCAGCGTATATGAGCTGCGCATTGTCTGGCCGTCTATCCTCCGCGTGAAGGATGCTTATTAGCGCGCAGGACAGAGTCATTAATCAAATTTGCGTGCCGCATTTCAGCCCGCGCGAGAACAATGCGCGTCGCGCAGTGCGTTCTTAAAAACCAGCCGGCTGCTGCTTGTGCTGCTCTGCCTGGTGCCGGGCATGCTTTGCAGCGGCAGATATTCGAAGGAGGCGTCAGCGCTTTCTATGTGGCAACTGTGGGGACGTTTCTTTTTCTAATCAGCGCACCAGGCAGTTTCTACGTTTCATATGCGCGCTTTCTCTGCTCTCCCCAGTCTGTCCCCGCGGCCGCCTGTCGTCGTCGGCGGGCCCAACTTTTTTCTCTGCCGCCTTGTTCGCTTCGTTTCCTGTCTGCGCCGCGCTCCGAAGAGGTGGAAATGGCAGCGGGCCGCCGCTGACCGAGTCCGCCAAATGCGGCGCGTGTACACAGGGCCGTCCTGCTTCATTGTGCCAATTACGCGCCATTGCGTCGCAATCCGATTACGCACGCCGCGGAGGCTAGCACTTTCTGCCTTTCTTGTTGGACCACTTTATTCTTTCGGCAAGGCCGCTCTCGTGCGACGGCAAACCAGCCAGCGGGAGAAAGAAGTCTCTATGAAGGCGTAATGAGCGATTTTTGTCCCGAAGGCTCTCTCCTCGCTACTCTCCCACTCGCACGCCTCCCCTTCGCAACACAGCCTTTCCTCGCCACTGTACGCGTGCCCCTGCAGACTCTATCCTCGGAGCGTTCAGCCGGTAGAGCACGGGAACCACTCGTATGAAGCACTTGTACTAGGGTCGTTGCGCCCTTACATAGGGGCGACGATCGGGTTCACAAAATGAACTAGAAAACACACTTTGCGAAGCTTGTTTAAAATTTGTCGATTAACTTATAGGCTTCGTGACATTCGAAAGCACCTGCGTTCAACGCAACAGCTACTCTCAAAATAAAGGCTTAAGGTTGGTCTTCTCCCCTCAAGTGAAGAATTGGCCTAACCAACTCCTCAATAAAACATGCGAGATGGTGCGCACCGTTCGTAGCACAGCGGTTGTGGCACCCTCATTGAAGAGCTACGCTGCGCTCGCACCGTTGCTGAGTGCTTGACTGGTTTGCATGCTTTCTCAAGGCTTCTCCGCCACTTCACGACGCAGCATATATTTAAAGGGTGGCATTCCACCCCTGACTTCACTGCTTAGAATGCACCATGGTACGGACGCCTTGGATATGCTACAGCTCTTGGGCTACCGCAACCACCTCTGTGTTCCTCATCATCTGGTCTTCTTTCTCAGCAATCATATGCATGATTTATCTTCTACATGATCTTTCACATCCTACCGCCTGATCGCTCCTGTCTTCCTTCTCGATCTCGAGAGGGTTGAGATGAGCACCATTCAGAGAGGTGGTTATGATGCCCGCAAACACTAATTATAATTTTCTTCCTCGTCGAAAAAACAGCTCTTCGTGGAATGCTGCGTGTGTCTGCAGCATTATACTCACCACCCTTGTGTCTAATTCTAAGAAAGGCAGTAGCAGAATGTATTCATATCTTAGAATGCATCTGAAAGTTACTATCAGAAAGTTACTAGCAGAAGTGATATTCAATGATAACGTAGAACGGGCGACCGTAGATGTAAGGGCGAAACTTGACAGTCGTTCATTAGGGGCTACACTTTGCTTTTTGGTGACAGAATAGTTTATTACGCTTTGGTGAGGGGGCGGCTGGCTTAAATGGCAACGTATTCCGGATAGCTAGACTTGCGTTGGGCAAGAACAGCACCCAGGCCCACGCCGCTTGAGTCAGCATGAATTTCGCGAGCGCCTGCCAACGCGCAGCCCAAGGAAAGCCGGGAAATGTCCAAAGACGCATTGAAGCTTTGAAGAACTGTCTCTGCCTAATGATGTTTAGAGAGCGGAAGGTCGGTAGCGATGGAGCCGTGAAAAACATTGACGGAAAGCGAATCTGTCGCAGTCGCACAACATTTCATGGCAGTGGCCTGGGAAAGACACGATTGTGGCTGAATTTGTAGCCAAGAGCAGGTTCTAGTTCTTTAATATAGCCGAGGCATTCGCCGCAAAAGACAGAAGATGGGCAAGAAAATGGATTGGGGACAGAGACGGCACAGTGACTATCGCGAATCGTGAGTACGGTCATAGGAAACTGATGACGGTGGCTGGAGGCTGCAGTGTGTAAAGAGAACAGGATTAGCGTGGGCAGAGTCAGAATGGAGCGGAACGAAGGCAGAAGAAGAGAAATGCCGATGTTTGCAGCTATTGAAGGAGCTCAGCGGAACGCACAGGCAAATCGCGAGAGAGAACTTTACACACAAGAGAAATAACAAGTTCAAAACGTGCAGAATCAGAGCAATAACAGGAAGTCTCAACCAAGCATGACAACTTAATAGCAGCTGTGGAACACAAAAAATTAGTTGCATACGAAACGTTTCTTATAGAATCTTGTACTTGCTGCGATGGATGGATGCGCTGCGATGTGTCCGCACGGAGTGTAAAGTCCGAAAGTGGCATGTTCACCTCGCAAATTTGCAACAAAGGGCATTATTGATGGCGGACACGGCAGCACCCGCGTCAAAGAGCGGGAGAACAGGGACGCCTTCAACGAACACTTGAATTACGTTAGTGGGAGAAGACAGAAGGCTTAACGAGTTCAAAAAAAAAAAAAAAAAAAGACGCAGTTCGTCCTCCGGAACTGCGGCATTCCATTTTCCCCTAGATGGAAGCTGGACACCCGAGCAACGGTGAAATGGAACATCGGCAAGGTGAAGGCAAGAGGCGAGTGGAGTACAGAAGATGAGGGGTAGGCGAGTCAAAAGAGATTATGGGCAAAGAGGGTGTTGGGGGGGGGGGGGGGGCGGAGGTTAGGTATTGTATCTGTAGGGGCGGACATTATCCAAACAGCAAGACGTGGGCTGACGGCAAAGACGTGCGACGTGCCCCGGAAGCCCACAAGCATAATATATTGGGTGTTTGTCATCGGTGCACCAAGGGCTACTCGTAGGATGTCGTCGTGGTCAAGGAAATGAGGCTGGCGCTGGAGGCAGACTATTGACGGAGGGGGGGGGGGGGGGGGGGGGGGGCGCATGTTGGGCATGACAGCTGCTGTACGCTGTAAGGGCAAGCGGGTGCTGCACCTGGTGACTGCTTCGGCATAGGTGAGTAGCGCTGTCGCGCAGGGCCTGATGGCATGACTTCAGCGACCTGCTCCTGGACAACACGGCGGGTAGTCGGCGCGAGGGCGCCGCTAGGTCGGGAGTGGGACAAAAGGGATCTTTAACGTGACGCATGAGAATAAGCTTGCGCTTCTGCTTCGTGGATTAGTTCTTTCATGCGCTGCAGGAACAGGAACTGCTCAGAAGACGACGTACCAAGGGGCAGCTAGAAAGGCCCTCGGCAGCCCG
Organism: Amblyomma maculatum; assembly: GCF_055883805.1. NCBI lineage: Eukaryota > Metazoa > Arthropoda > Arachnida > Ixodida > Ixodidae > Amblyomma > Amblyomma maculatum. Next base: position 232,618,303 of record NC_139344.1, read on the forward strand.
TTATACTGTCGCGTAGAAACAGGTTGCTTCCGTAATTCTTCACAGCTTTGGCAGAGCATAATGGCGTCCCCGACGGAATTAATATCCTTCGCCAGGAGCTATTGGAAAGCGTCATCGGCGGTCCTTTCAAAAATGGGACTAACTTTTTCCGTCTCATGCAGGCAGAGACTGGTTGACAAGCTTGCATAAGCAACGACGTCCTCCAAACAGGTATAGGTTTTGACAAGTAGCTGAGCTCGAGCCAAAAGACGTTTGTTGACCCAGAGTTTGCACACGGCGGGCCGACCGCCTACAAAAGCTCTTTTTACGTTGAGAGATCGGCTTCATGGTTACAAAACATCAGGCTAACATTCGTGACGTATAAAGAGATGTTACTCTTCTTTACAAAATCGCCCCAGCGATTGCAACTGCTGACGAATTCGTAGGAGGTCAGTACTACAGAAAGGCGAAAAATCACGCTGCTGTTGCACGCGCCCGGCGGTTGGCTGGTCGCCGATGGTTGGCTAGTATCATCTTGCACGGTGGCCGGGGATCATAACGTTCGGCTTCGGAGTTCAAAATGTGAACCGGGCACCAGGGTACCTCCACCAGGTGTAGATAAAGGATCGTCAAAACTCATTAGCAGCACGTAGACCTGCGCACTGCGCTGCGTGAACAACTGCCGGTTTGTCCAATACTGATACAATTTAGCACAAAAGGCTAAGGACAGTAGATACAAAAGGAATGCGGGCGCTGCTCACCAACTGCTTGTTGAGGGTTGGAGCATATGACATATACCATATATACGTACCCAGTAAGCCAGGAGACCGAAAACATCGAAATAATAGTGACGATGCACATCTCCCTGGGCACCGCAGAACTTGCACCGAATGTAAACCACGCGTCAGTGACCTGAGTTGTCTGGGCAAAGGCGGGGAAGAAAAAAAAAAAAAAGCAGCCCGTGAAACATTTGAGTTTTTCTATACAAAAAACAAATAGAGAGATATTGACGATTACGATACTCAATAAGGCGAAATTTGAGCACAGCTGCTTACGTCAAAACACCTGGCGTCTTCGTAGTAAAGGTAGTGTGGACAAGCATTCGTTCTGCCAAAGCTACAGTTACACAGTTCACAGTGATAGCAGTAGTGCAGCGTCATCTAGCGCGATTCCCACAATTTCCGGTTCAGCACCGACATCTAGCGGTAGATCGGAGAAATTTTACGAAAGTGATTGAGGGCGCTACACCTCAAAGGACCCGCCTCGGTGGCGCAGTGGTTAGGGCGCTCGACTGCTGGCTGTGCCCAAGGCTGCGTGATTGAATCCCGGCCGCAGCGGCCGCATTTCGGGAGCCCGTTTGCTGTGGGAGGTCAGCGCACATTAAAGAAACCCAGGTGGTCGAAATTTCCGGAGCCCTCCACTGCGGTGCCTTTCATAGACTTTGGGACGTTAAAGCCCATAAATCTAAACCTGAACCTAATCTTCTCTATGTTTATGCGGCGCAGTGTATTAACGCTCCAGTTTTTAAGTGAAAAGCGGTAGTTATAATCAACTTTCTTTGTTTTTTGTTTTTTCATGTTTTTCTTGATTTATTTTATCGGATACTTTTCTCAACATGCAACAAAACTTCCTTACCCATGGTCTTTTTTCTTACGCTGCTTAAACTCCACGATGAATAAATAAGGCTTTCTCTGCTATATGTCGTCGTGTCTAACTCAATAAAAGATGTGCTTTTCAGCTCGTAATCATGTGCACACTTAAGAACTCCAATTTCTATAAAGTTAAGTGATTGAGAGGCAGTTCCGTCACGTGTACTGTTTTGTACTTTTACAATATCAGAATATCACGAAATATTGTGCATTTGCGATATTGCAATATTTTATTTGACATCATGAGCTTTTCTCCTCTCAGGTATCCTCTCAGGTAGAATTCAGTGTCGAATCCAGGGCGCGGCGACCGTTTTTAGATGAGGGCGAAAAGCAAGGCGTCCATATGCTGTGCAATGTCAGTGCACGCTAAAGAACCCCAGGTGGTCAAAATTATCCGGAGTCCTCCACTAGGCGAGTCCGAGTCGCTTTGGGAGGTTAAACCGTAAAAACGAAACTAATGCTCTCAGGTATCACCACATCTTTGAGCCGCCGCATCTTGACGTTCTCGCTTCTGCTATAAGCCCAGCTAATAAAGCCATCTCATTCTCAGATCACTGCATAATATATTTTGGTCGATCTAGAATGTCCGCACATATCTGTATCCGTGCCAGTCCGTTTTTACCGTGGGTTTAATCATGTATTTCGTGTGGTTACCTTGCTCATCCGCTTTTAAAATCTCAATATTGGGCATTAAAGAGACAAGCTACATGATTAGCAACGGCTAAAGATCACACGTGTGTATTTGCTGGTGTTTCATTTTTCTGTAATGTGCTTTTCGTAAACTGTTATATTATTACGTCCATGTTTTCTTGGATCTCGTGTTCACAAACCTGCCGACAGAGCGGTGGCGAGGCGTTTTATCATTCTGGAAATTGAAACTTTCTGCGCCTTGGGCGGTTTGAAAGTACTTTTAACAGCAATACACGCACACGTAGTATTTGAGCGCGAGCGCTCACGTACGTACGCGTGCACGCACACACACGCGCACGCACACACGCAGAGGCATGTACTGGCGCGCGCGACGCACAGAACAGGTAGAGGTCGTTAAATTTGCTCATTATGGAGGGGAGGCGAACACGTACAAATGTTCAGTTTACGTTTCTCTATGCTTACATTACCGGATGGATGCTCAGGATTTCAACAAAACCTTACACAGCAGCAGTTCCGTTCTTGCCGGAATAATGCACGTCTATTTTTGCTGGCATTGCTTCGACAAGCTGAGTTGTAATAAGTATACGTGCTGTGCAAAACGTCTTCTTTCCCGCAAATTAATCATAGTTTCACTCGAAATATAGTCCTGCGTTGAATCCTTTCCAGGTAATGAAGCAGGACAGAAATGCGTTTCTTTTTCGCTCTGACAAAGCATGCGCAGTGCGAAAAGCAAATACAGGGACTCGCTAACACGCCTTCCTACCCCGTACGAATGTCAGCTACGCTCAGACATGACAGTCGGTGTACACCTCGCAGCAGCAATGCTATAGCTCTCTTTTCCTGTCAGCACGAAGGAACAGATATTTTACCTAAAATAGGTCCCAAAACAAAACAAAACAAAAAAAGGCCAGCGGTACAAAAACAAAACAAGAAGCAAGAAGGAACAAAGAAGCTCACGCCGCCTAGGGAAGGAATCTAGGGAGAGGGGAGACCCACCCGTAGTTCGGCGGAAGCGCCGAGAAGAACGAGCTTGCGGCGTTCCGCGCCCGAAATGAACTGCTCCGGAGAGCCTACAGTGGAAATGAAGATTCATGCCGCTCAGAGACGACGGAGCGCGGGGGTTCCTTTCAGAAAAGCAAAATTCAATCAAAGGTTCGGCGCGGCGGCGCTAATGAATACAAACGCGCCGCTTTTAGCGGCCTGTTCCTGCGCCCTGGCGCGAATTACGGCGCGTGCGTTGCTGTCATCAACTTCCCCCAACGGTAGGAGGGTGGAGGTTGTTTTATGTTATTAGCATCACTTTTGTATATCGCTCGAAAACTTTGCCAGAATTCAACCTGCAATATTAGGCGTGGTGAGGAAGGAGGCTTGTGAGTTTAAGGTTATTGCGCTCAAGGCAGCGTTTCCAGCTAATGCGCGTAATGCGCCTGCACCTAATGTGGTCGCGTCTAAGGCTAGCCAGGAAAAAAAAAACCATAAAAAGAGATTAAATGAGCTGGTTGCTCTTTCAGTAACTTCGCAAACTCACCGCTGCAGAAGTAGAGCCGTCGTCTCGCCGCAAAAGTGGAATACACAAAGATATATATCCTATATTACGCCATGCCACCCACACCTCCTCCAGCAGTGGTTTCTTGTACTAAAGAGATTATGTAATGATACGCGAACGTGTTATGCTCGATCTCGTTAAGGACTTTGAAAAATGAGTTTTCGCCGTGCAGAGTGAGTAGATGCGAATGTTTTAACACATTGACACCCTTGGCTGCGGAGTTATTCTTTTCCTTGCTCTTAGGCGCTATACAGAGCACCACAGGCCTGCCAAAAGGCGTTAAGGTTATATTTAAATAAAGTATAAGCCCCTGCTGATAATTTTCTGGTAGATATTAAGGTCACGTTCCAGGGTTTCTGTAACTGTATTAATGACAGCCTTCAAATTCGTAGGCAGGGCTTAAAGGCTCAGTTCTATGATCACCAACTTGCTTCAAAGCCGTCGCTTCGGGTTTCAAAACATTCGTCAACTATAAGGTGAGGTGAGGCTCGGTGCAGTTCTAAAATCAGTAGGGACAAGTGTAAGATTGCGCACACGTTTAAAATGCGTTTCTGGTTGGTTAGCGCCATAAACAGCGATGCAGCTTTAGCATGCGTCCATAATAGCATGCACCCGTAGACCACAGAGGCAGCGCCCGTCATTATTATTTTTTTTTTTTTCAAACGGTGATTGGCAACGTGGTGCCCACGGCAGAGCATGGAAAACTTTGCACGAAACTTGGCCTCTCAAGATTAGGGACAATAACCTAGAATATACTTTACTGCGATCTCTTTTCATTCCTCCTTTGTCCTATATCCCCTTTGCGACAAAGGCATCGATGGCAATACGACAGGTGCGAGCACTGCACAGACGCATACATGCATGTCGTTGATACGGTGCATGCGCATAAAGCTTCCGGATCCGCTCAGAGGCAGTAGCTTCCATCTTCCCGGCACAATGCTCTGCCGTGATTTCATTTATTTTCTATCTTCACCACTCTTGAGAAACCTGCATAGTGATCTTCCGTTCAGTTGCCCAGCGAAGCGCGCACGCAATACGCACGTCGCACTCCAGTCGGGTTTCTTCGATGAATTTGTACTCAATACTTTATTTTTTTTTTCAAAAAATCCGCCTGCAATTGAATGGATTTTACGTGCATAGTTGCCAGAGCGTGTACTTCTCACGGTAGGTTATTGTTTTTTTTTTTTTAATATGAAAATATGCATTCGACACGAGAGGTAGAAAATGAAAACGGTACATACGACCGTACTTGGCTTGACCGTGTTGGGCAATGCAGTAGCAAGCGTTCCTGTGCCTGCTCTATTTTTCGCTTATCTCTTAAACAAGCGAAGCATTCCGGATGGTGGGCAACGGACGTGCTCCACCGCGAGAGGAAGTGAATTTCCTGCTTACCGCAATGGCCGAGTGAGCAAAGATTCGAGGTGCGCGCTACTCGAGCAGAACAGTAAACTGTAACGAAGGCTTGCTGCTCTATGCTCGTGGCACAAAACTGTGGGCCCCTGGTTTGTTCTTCACTGTATATATTTTTAATGGTGCAGTTCTCATTCTTAACCGGCCAAGGCATAAGTTTTAACTTTATTTGGTTCCTTTTCGGCATTCGCTCACGAAGTGTTTAGGATCCTGAAATATCCTTGATGGTCTAAAGCTGGGCGCAGCAAAGCAAAAGTGGCGGTGCATGCGGGGGATACCTTGGTGATCTGTGCACGTCTTCAGCGCTCTTGAGGCTCGAGCTTTGAGAAATGTTTCTGAACAATTCGCGTGTGTTTGTGTCCTTGCTTGTATTCCTCTCCATGGACGAAAAGGAAAACAAAGTCCAGGGGCCGTAATCTCCAAGAGCCCCCCATTACACACTTTCAATTTCATTTTGGCGTTAAGTCACGGTGACGGCAGCATCAGACGTAAGCAGCAAGCGGCCAAGCACAGAAATCACAAGGTATCGGGTCCGATTACCTTCGCCACACACATGGGCTCACCATTGGCTGTGATGTGCAGCGAATGGTGAGCTTTCGGTCGCCAGTGAACCAATGGCATGGTCGCTGGGAACCAGTGATGGGAGACCAAATGGATACGAAAGAGAACATTTGTAAGGCGTTCTTAAAGAAAACTGTCCCAGGTATTGCATAGCGTTGTTAATATCAGATGCATCCGGCGCGAACTCTGTGCGTGAGTGTGTCTTATCGGCGCACCTGTGACGTCCCGCAATGAAAGGGGAACCGGCAACGCTCGATAAACACCCTTCAATGGCTGTGGACTTAGCTGAGCTCTCTAGCTATAGAGTTAGCTGGTGCATCGGGAGTTTTCTGCAGTTACTGATCCCCTGCTGCATGGTACAGGGAGATAGAAGTATTTCTCTTTATGCCTGCTCTCAACTCAGATGTGTGACATTCCGCCCGCGCACTCTGTTATGTAGTGATACCGCTAATACAGTCATATTTTCGAGACTCCCGACTTTTTGTGCCATGGCCCCGCAGCGGAATGTAAATGACTTTAATTTTTATTCTTGCATGACATACATATATCTAGCATGGAAGGCACGCTAAGACGTACGGCCAGTAAGTTATGAATGTAGCCAAATGTAGCCAAAGCAATGCAAGCAAAACTGCAACGCCGGAGTCAAGAAGTCTTCTTTTTCGTCGTACGAGATGCAAGTTTCTTCTACTTGTTTTCTATATATTTCTCATTTCTGTGGATATATATTCTCGACTGTGCAGACAGGCTTGAACTTCATCCTGCGTTCCTCCTGTCTTGAGAAATGTCGCTCATGATGGCCCAAGAGTTCAGTACCTGGTAACACTGTCGAGCGCGTAAAACGGCAGGTGACATTCTCAGCATGTTCCCTGTCTCCTCACGTCGCAGCGTGACGACGTAACAAAGAGCCCAAAATTTATCGTGGTCGACCGTAGCGCACAATTTCGGCTTTAAATATTAAGATCCATCGTCTGAATCGTCTTTTCGTCGCGAACGCTAGTGCGATTCAGCGGTTGCCAAGTCTTGCAATCGACCGGCCATGACTCAGCTAAAGGCCTCGGCTCCTCTCCGTACGCTTTGCAGCGAACTGTCACCCAAAGACGGGACAGCCAGAACAGCTCAGAGCCGCATTTCAAGAGCCCCCCCCCCCCCATGATCCGTAGCCTGTCGCTGAGAACAAGCAGCGATCAGCTTCACGGAAGCCGCAGTGTCCTTCCATGCATGCGCGACGGAACAGCTCGCATGAAGCCGGCGCTCTGTTCTCTGCCTATATAAGGCTTTGACTAGAAAATGCGTTCTTACGTTGGAATAGACGTGGACATTTCGCCCTGAATAGGGGCGACAGGTGGCAGCGACATCGGCCGCTTTGAACTGTCGTTCTCGCTGCCGGAGAGGGGGAGCAGGCTCACCTGTCTTTGACAGCCGGGAGAGACGGCTCTCTTTTTAAGTGTTCTCCAATTCTTTGAACCTTTGCCGTATATACGCGAGACCCCGCTGAGCGCGTGAGGTGCGAGTATCGAACAGCCGGGGTTCAGCGCGGCCTCGAGCGCTTACTTCTTTGAGGAACATGAATTATTTAAGATGACGCACGTTTCGCTCCCATGCCCGGATACGTTTTCGCAAACATTCATCTGTCTCATAGGCGGGACGATGTGGCAGTTACGGCCGAAGTTGCAATAGCCGTTTTCCTACGCTACGTCTTATTGACCGTGCGGAAATCGTGCCCTTCTACTTCCGGGAAGTATTTCTGAGATACGTGTAGAGGCCCCATTTAATCGGCGTCGCGACGGTGAACCTACAAATAGATTTTTTTTTTTTTTTTGTCGTAAAGTCGGTTGGATATTGCTGATTTCCGCACGCTACTATTTTCGCAGAAATTGAACAATGAATTGTGTTTATCTTTCCCGAAAATATGCAAGGCGAGGGAAAATAACAGTTTATTTTAACCACCTAAACATTCAGACTTTTGTCGTGAATATGTTGAAACTCAACCTTCCTTCTAAAGCTTGCGGCAGGGCGTGCACGTTCAGCCCTAACTAGATCAGTAATCAGGTATGGATTCCATTAGGCTTGACCCTTTTACCACCCAGCAGTTACTTTTGCGGCCACTATCTGAAGTATTCACTTTTTCACTTTAGAGCACAAATGTGAATTCGAAAGTAGAGAGCGCCTAAAGAAACCACCATTCCATTAATTGCCATAAAGAAAGTCTCACGTGTATCTTTTTTCCAGAATCAAAAGAAAGCCCTCGGAATACGAATAAAATCACGTGGCTAGCACATTCGCGCGCTACGATTGTGGTGCCTGTAGTCGTGGGTTTAGTGAACGCAATCAACTGCGGCTGTGTCTCTTCGGCCCCGTTACAGCGGCAGGCCGAAATGAATGCGATGGTTTCCTCGTCCGCACCCAGTGACGGTGAAAGTTGCAGCGAGCGCTGAGAGTTCGCTCCAACCATCGCCAACATGTCAGCCTGCCGCTGCAACGGAACCATCGAGTCACGGCCGCAGCTGATTTCGTTCGCTCAAATCACGACAGAGAGCACCACAATCGTAGCGCTCAGATGCGCTAGTCACCTGATTTTATTTTCATTTCCGGGCTTTCTTTTGAGCCTGGACACAAAGATACACGGTATACTTTCTTTATCGCAATTATAGGATTGTAGGTTTCTGAAGGTTCTCTCCAGCATGCCAATTCACATTTATGGTCTAAAGTCAATATTTAGTCAATTAAAAAATAGCATAATTAGGTAATTAAGGAATTGCAAAACAACAAAAGAAATTGTCTTTGGTGCACAAGGCGGCTGGTAGTTGTATGCAACTGGTTTTCCTGGCCTACCTCTCATAATTTATTTTTTTAACCCTTGGTTCAAGTTAGCTGTGACACACGATATATATATGGGTTCCTCCACAGAGCTTGAACCAATGATTTAAAAAAAAAATGGTGCAGCGAAGCTTGGTGAAACGAACGCAATATAATTTTCCATCATCTAGTACTCCTCACAGTATTTTTACATTCTTTTCAATTAGTTCATTAAAAAGATAAATTTTGCGAAATACTTGTTACTCCATTTTGGGGCCAAGTGGCTTTCAAGTTGTGGAGGGGATTCGATAACAAGATATCCAAATTTTTTTTTCCAACATACCTATGACACGGCCGTTTTCTTTTTTTTTTTTTTTCAGCATTTCAAGAAAGCCCGCGAAATATAAGAAAATCTCCCATGACTCCGTCCGTGCGTTATAATATTGCAGCGCTCCCAAAAACGTTTGGACGAACGAAACGTACGTGGTGACCGTGCCCACGTGAGTGGCTCCCTTTCATTTTACCGGCTATACCATGACCACAAATGTAAAAAAAAAAAAAAAAAAAAATGTCATGCCTGCTTTGAATTAGGCGTCTTAAGCGCTTTTTCCCTTTTGTTTGGTTGGTGTGATAGCTCGATAAAATATCCGTCTGCGATTGCTGTCGGTGGCCTGCCCATCGCTTATTGATGATCGTGGCTCGGGCTGTTTGCTCTCTAGCATAATGTGCTGACGCAGTTTTAATGCGAAAGCTTTTAATGGCTCATACTCGCGGTCATGACGCTGTTCGTCCGGCACGAGATGTCTCCCACATCTTCGCGAGATTCCGCAGGATACCGCGAGTATGTGACGTCTTCCCTTGGTGACGTCATCTGGCAGTCTAGTATGAGGAAGATAAATAAAAGTAAATAAATAAGGCCTGTCTCCACCGCGAATCGAACCTACATCTCTCGGAACCCAAGCTGAGCGCTATAACCAAATGCGCCACGCCCGGGATTGTGAAACGCACGTCATAATACTCCTTGTCTACCGCAAGGATGATAGTAGCGAGATTCCGCGAGTGACAGATACTGCCCCTTTCCTTTCCTCTAAACCAATTATAGAACGGCAGTGAACTTTGATGCGTTCAACGGAACGCTGGTTGTGTTCGACAAGGAGCGCGCGATGTATTGTCACGAGTGGTCATGACGTCACCGGGCGTCCGGTCCAGGCGTCCGTGCGGCGCCTTTCATTTGGAGATTCCTCGAATGCCGCACCACACAGCAAACAGAAGTAGACCCAGTACAGCAAGCATCAGCGGCATTTCAAACAGGTTTACAGGAAAGAAAAGACCCACTATCTGTCACACTTCTCCGCGAACACCTGACCGCTCCGTTAAAAAAGGGAGGAAGGTGGGAATGAAAGAAAGGAGGGAGATAGAGGTGCCGTAGTGGAGGGCTACGATCCACCGTACTATAATAGGTTTCACCTCATCACACTTCAGTTGTCCAAAGTGTCCTCTAGAATTTTTGAGCCTATGCTGATAGTGGGCGTCCGTCGGCCGCTCATTTCGAGACGGGGACCGTGCTCGCTTCCTTAATTCAAAACGTGTTTGGCAGCGCTGCAATACGGTAGCGCAAGGCCTCGGTAGCTTGGTATTTTTTTCATATTTCGAATGCTTTAAATGCTGCAAAAAAAAAAAAAAAAAAACGATCACGTAGGAGGTAGGTGAATAGAAAAAACTCGGTCATTCGTATCTTAACCCAATCTACAACTTAATGAAGTGCACTTGGTCCTAAGGTAAAAAAATAAATTTTTTTTCACAATACATCTTAGTTAATTAGCTAATTTTACGGAATAATAATAATAATAATTGGTTCGCAGGGAAGGAACGGCGCAGTATCTGTCACACTTGTTTCTGTGGACACCTGAACCGCACCGTAAGGGAAGGGATGAAGGTGGGAGTGAAAGTGGAAAGAGAGAAAGGGGAGCCGTAGTGGAGGGCTACGGAGTAAATCGGACCACCTGGGGATCTTTAACGTGCTCTGACATCGCACAGCACACGGACGCCTCTTCGTTTCGCCTCCATCGAAACGCAGCCACCGCAAAAATACTCTAAGGAGCACTACATGATGACAAACAATATGCCGTCGGTCTCAGCCATGTTATGACCGAGATCCCAACCGAGGTTCACGAGGCTGGAACACAGGAATCAAGCGGGTCTGGCGAGCGGCAGCCATCGAAGACGTCCAATCTGCGGCGACAACGAAGGGTTCCATTGCTACCAGGTGCTGGCGGGCAACAACCTCACCGGGTTGGAAGGATGGAGAGCGACCCATCCATAAATTATTACCCTTCGCCGAACGGGAGTGCCCGCGACGCTCCGAGAATTAGGTGCCATGGGAAGTGACCTTTGCCAGGGACGGACTTCTCGGACATCCCGAACTTCTCAACTTTGTGCGGCATTTCCACTGCCAGCTCAAGATCGCCATCAGCACCAAGGAAGCTCACCCTCGCCACATGAAGGTGTGCGAGGAGGCTCAAGTTCCACCGTCGAAAATGGGCGGCACCTCGAATGCTCGCAAGTGTCTCCCTGATTGGACTGCCCGACATGAACTCTCTATTTCCCCAGCTGCCTAGCTCGGGACAACGGCAGTATTTAAGAGGTGAAGCTGTATCCACCAGCTCAGTCCTCTTCTCGTCTCTCGACCTGTACATACTTCACTATGTAGAGTGTGTACATAAACGCCTTTTCTTCGCTCTCCTCCATGGCTGATCTTGTCTCGATGTCTCGTCTACTACTACTACTAATACATACATACATACATACATACATACATACATACATACATACATACATACATACATACATACATACATACATACATACATACATACATACATACATACATACATACATACATACATACATACATATACACACACACACACACGCACACACACACACACACACACATATATATATATATATATATATATATATATATATATATATATATATATATATATATATATATATGTTAGGAGCGAAGTTCTTAACGAGGAGGTCATTGCTTAAAGCGAACGACGCCTGAACACAACAGGAGGGGAAACGGTCTTGCCTTCCAAGTAATCGGCCAGGTCTTTCACCCAGGGTCTGATCGCTGGTGTTTTGCGAAACTACTGGCGCTTACCGGTCCCAGAAAAGCGTCGTCGTCTTTCGGGGGAGCGTCGACGGGAGCTCGTGATAAGCAGTCTGCGTCAGAATGCTTGCGGCCAGACTTGTTGAATATAGTCACATCAAATTCTTGAAGACGTAGGCTGCATCTGGAAAGGCGGCAGGGGGAAGGGGGGGGGGGGGGGGGAGGTCTTTCAAATTTCCCAGCTAGCAGAGCGCGTGGTGATCTCTTATCTCCTTGAATGGTCGACCGTATAGATACGGGCGGAATTTTGAAGTGACCCAGATGATCGCGAGGCACTCCTTCTCGGTCGTCAAATAATTGACTTCGGCTTTTAAGTGCGACCTGCTAGCATAGGAGATAACTTTTTCCTGTCCGGCTCTTCTGGACGAGAACGGCGCTTAGGCCCGCACGGCTTGTGTTGGTGTGAATATCGGTCTCGGCGTATTCATCATAGTGGCCTAGGAAAGGAGGCGACTGTAAGCGGCGCTTAAGCTCGTTGAAGGCTTCTGCATGCGGCGCTTTCCATTTAAAAAGTACGCCATTCATTGTACGCTGCGCAACGGTCCGGCGATGTGCGAAAAGTTTCTGACAAATTGGCGGTAGTAAGCCCACAGCCCAAGGAATCTGCGCACAGGTTTCTTGTCGACAGGCAGTGGAAACTGTGTGATCGCAGCTGTGTTTTCTCTTGGTCCAGGCGAACACCATCCTTGCTAACGATGTGACCTAGAAACCGCAATTCCTCGTAGGCGAAATGGCATTTTTTTGGTTTCAGTGTTAGCCCTGACGACTTGATTGCATCGAGCAATTTCCGAAGCCTTTTCAGGTGGTCTTCAAAACTCGAAGATAAGACAACGATGTCGTCTAAGTATACTAAACAAATCTGCCACTTTAAGCCAGCCAGTATGGTGTCCATTACTCGTTGGAGTGTGGCTGGTGTGGTGAACTCGAAGAGGCCGTGTGGTGTGATGGACGCTGTCTTCTCGCAGTCTCTTTCTTCGACCTCAGTTTGCCAGTACCCGCTCTTCAAGTCCATAGAAGAGAAAAACTTAGCGTTGCAGAGACGGTTAGAGTGTCATCGATGCGAGGGAGCCGGTAGACATCCTTTTTATGCGAAGCATATTAACGTAGGTTTCGGGCCTTCGCGCGACGCCCGGCGGTGGCCACCATTCACCCTGCAGTGGGGTCACGTGACATGACGTCACGTGATGACGTCACACCGGCTGCAGATGGGGCCTCATATCGCGCCGTCGGTCGCCTCCCGGCGGTGGCCACCATTGACCTTAAAGTGAGATCACATGATGTGACGTCACGTGATGACGTCACACCGGCTGCAGATGGGGCCTCATATCGCGCCGTCGGACGTCGCCCGGCGGAGGCCTCCACGCTTCGGTTCGCGCCGCTGCATCACGTGATATGTGACGTCACGCCAGGGATGAAGCGGCGCGCGCCCGCCGTCGCGTCAGTCTCTGTGCCCGCAACCGCGCCAGCGTCTTTGCGCCGGACGTGTATGGGGTCAAGATGCCTACGACGATTAACCTAAAACCACGTTTCCGTTACTTAGCCCCATCCACACTGAGGCAGCTGCTTAACATGCTACGCATCCACTGGGCTTAACCTTGATAAGCCTCCAATTTTTTTGTTACTTTGTTAAACCGACGATAATCGACGCAGAAGTGTATTGTGCAGTCTTTCTTCTTCCCCAAAGCAACTCGCCCAGGGGCTCTTTGATCTCGGGATCATGTCATCACGAAGCCTTTTCTCAACTTGAATGCCTATGGCTAGTCGTTCTCGCGACCATACACGGTAAGGGCTTTGATGACGAAGCGGTCGCGCATGTTCGTCCGTGATGATGCGGTGTTTTGCCAACGGAGCCTGCCGCACAGTCGAAGCTGAAGAAAAGCACTCGGTGTAGCTTTCAAGAAAGGTGCGAATTTGGTCTTGTCTCGGGGCAGTGCTGCGTTGATGTCGAACGTGGGCTGCTTGGCTCGGTTGGGTGCATCGTCTTCAGATTGTCTGGGGAGGGCGAAGACATTTCGGTTGTCTGCTAGCTCGTCGAGGAAAGCGATCGTCGTGTCCTTGTTAAGATGCCGGTATTCTTATGGGAAGTTTTTTACCAGCACCTGAGCTTGTCCTCTCCGGAAGTTGGCGATACTTCTTGCGATGCCAAGACAGCGTTCCAAGACCAACTGGGGGTTTCCTTCGACAACTCCTTGGGCGGTTTCGACGTGCAGGCTACCCAAGCAGACTGCGACGCTTGATCTGGGCTGTTAGAGCGACGTGTTGCGTCGTAGTCGTCGTAGACGGTATGGATTTCTCCGTCTAGGGCTTTGATGAGCTGGGATCTGAAGTGAATTATCGCCCTATGTTCATTTAGAAAGTTCATGCTCAAAATCACTTCGCGCGAACACTGCTGTAGAACCACGCTCGTGGGGTAAGTACGCCCATTTACGGTTACTCTTGCAATGCGCCGGCCTGACAGATTAATGGTATTACCAGCAGCGGTGAGAATCAGAGGACCATCCGAAGTGGTTGTTACTTTCCTGAGCTGGGAGGCAAACGGTCCACTGACGACTGAATAGTCGGCTCAGGTGTCTACTAGGGCAGTGATTGTGCAACCGTCGACAGCAACCGTCGCATTGCGGGCCTTGGCATCCGATCTTGGCTCCGTCTTTATTGAGGTCGGTGTCGGGGCACACCGCTGTCACCTCGCTGGGCGGCGGTGTCGGCTTGCACTCTGGTCGTATTGTCGTCGATATTGTCATTGTACGTAGCGGCACTGTCACTTTAGAGCCTGGGCGCGTTATCAAGGTAGTCTTTATAGGGTGCGTCGTCGTAAAAGCGGTGTCGTCGTCTATCGTCGGCGGAGGATCTTCGGTTTTTCGCGTTGAGCAACCTCACCTTCCAAAGGGGGCTGCCTTTAATTTCTCGTAAGGGGGCTATAGGACCTTCCTTGCATGTAACCGCGGCCCGGCGACGCAAAGCGGGAGTTGTACGGCGATGGGCAGCGTAGCAGACGTCTTAGTGATTCTTGCTCGCCCTTGCGCAGGAAGTCGTCGATTTCCTGTGGTCGCTCACCAGAACGGGGTCGTGGGGCGTCGACGGCGAAACCAAGGAGGCCAATGTGTCGGAACGGGCAGTGGCGAAGAATGTGTCCAGCCTCACCACACTGCAAACAGAGTCCACAAGGCGTCGAATTTCTTTACGGTCGTTCGTAGATTTGGCGGGCGGTGGCCAAGTGGCAGCGTTCGGGAACATGATGGTAGCGGCGAGGGCTTGGCGTCTCACGTCGTGGAGGCGAGCTACGTAGCACGCCGGCGTAGCTCACGGTCGGTGGCTGTTCGGGAGCGGCATGCTGAACCTCTTCGCGGACGATGTCAGTGAGCATTGCTACTTGAGGCCGCTGCAACGATGGCAGCAACCGGTTTCGCTCTTCTCGGAAAATCTCGCGGCTAAGGTCCCGAAAGTTGTCTCCACTCGCCTGTGCGTTGCTGTACTGGCTTTCGCAGGCCGGTTGAAGTTGCCGGTCCTATAGCGCATCCGGGTATCCATCGTCTTCTCCTATGGTGGATGATTCACTTTCAAATTCCGCTACGGTTTTTGAAGGATTTCTGACAAGCCCTGCGAGAATCGACTCTTCAACACCTCTCATCAAACATTTCACTCTCTCTGCTTCGGTCATGTTAGGGTCTGCGCGGCGAAAGAGACGCTTCAATTATTTACCGTAAGCAAGGACTGGATCGTTGGGAAGTTGAATCTTTGATTGGAGCAGGGAGTGCGCTTTTCCTTTTCTGAAGACACTGGTGAATGTCTTCAAAATCTACTGCTTGAATATGTCCTATTCCTTCAAAATGCCCTCATGATTTTCTAACCAGATTCTCGCACAACCCTGAAGTGCAAAGTACAGGCTGTCAATTCTTGAACAGTGCCGGGCGAGCGTCGACTGCCCGGCGCTGCTGCGCCGGAAGACGCAGGAGATAACAAGGCAAGCGAGGGCAATGGCATGCCCACAATCCCTGCTGCTGCGGTGAGCCTCGCCTGCTAGGCTGTTCTGATCAGTGCAAAGCAACCCCTGTTCACAACCGGCTGGTAGGCGTATCGGTGCACGAAGAAGCTGTCACTGCTTGTTTTTGTCCGCCATGTGTGCATATAATGCGAATAATATCTCGAAATTATACACATTTGCAATAAAAAACCTAACATGCCCAATACTTCTTTGCAATCGTTACCTTGTCCAAATTATTGTCGAGAACAATAAATATCGTCACCTTGATTACTTCCAAAAGAAACCTGCTCGAGACAGTACCAGCTGATGGAACCAGGGACGAGTAATATTTGGAACCTTACAAGTTAGCGTCAATCGCAACCACAAGCATACAGCAGTTAGAACAAGCGCTCGCAGAACACGGGCATGAAACTCTGTTCAAGGGGTGGCTTCTGGCGGCGCGGAACAGCCAAGCAGACGACACTCGCTCGAGCAGCATGATTACGCCCCCCCCCCCCCCCCTTGTTCTTTCCCTCTCCCGATTTCCGCTTTGCCTCTGCACGGCGCCGCTGCACCGGGCAGTCGACGCTTGCGCGGTACTGTTAAAGAATTGACAGACTGTGCACTTGCCTCAACTTTGCAACACCGTCCTAAGTGGTGAATCTTGCGACGCGGTCGTAGAGCTCAATCCATTCTTGCGCATCTTCATTGGGAAGTCCTTGAAAGGGAGGGGAAGGGGGGAGACGTTGACTGGGTCCCGCACCTCCACCAGATGTCACGTAGTGGTGACAATTTCGTAGGCCACAAATGAACAGACAGATAGGTGTAGCACTGTAATGAACTCTTTATTGGGCTGACTTGCGCCCGCAAAATAACTAGGAGAATCGGCGGCGGCGATAACAACAAACGGGCTCCTCGGTCGTCCAACTAAGAATACCCGTTGCACTCGTGCGCGCTTAATTTAAAAGCGGCGTAGAAACGTCTAGATGAAACCGCGAACAGTGATTAGTATAACCGGGAACATTGTAGAAATGCAAGCGCGTGGTTGGAATCCTTCGAGATATGTCTCGAATCATCTATCACAACAAAAGAAAATTATAAAGCCGCGTCTCACGACAAAGAGCATGAACAAATAAAGAATACAGAAGTGATCAGCGCGCTAGATTCACCATTTGTGTTGATTGATGCCTTCATGAGAATAAAAGTGCAAAAAAAATTATATCACCGCATGCTGGCGGATATCGAAAAAGAAGAAATAAAGATTTGAATGGTTCGCGGTAATTACAACAGCCGTGAAAGGATACGTATTCTGCGTGTTCTTTGCGTTGCCTTGCAACTCTTTCAATAAAGCCTTTCACAAAATATTTCTAGGTTTCGTGAAAAGCTGCTGTTGAGTCTTTATGCACCGCGAGGGCTTATTAGGACCAAAGCGGGCGTCAGTGTGTTGCTGTGAATTAAAAAAATAATTCTAAATTACATACAAAAGAGAAACGAGATCAGAACGAACAGTGTGTAAAAGAGTCACTGAAAAACCTTTTAATGGCTAGGTACAGCACATGTGAAAGTGTCGCAACTTGTACCTCATTCCACAGGCCATGCCACTCAGACGTTTTAAATGGGCGTCATAGTTCTGCCCACTGAACTTTCCATTTGTTTATTAGGAGTTCAGCTCCGTACTTGCTTCAAGAGCCGGGTTACGCGCAGCAGACATATACAGGTGCGGACATAAGTAAACGGAGCACGCTTTTCCGTTCAAATTACAATCACGTAATTTGTATTGGAGATAACAAAAAACTACTTTTGCAAGTGAGTGTGCACTGACATCTACTACCAGCCTGCGCATAACATTACTTCCAGGGTCGATTATGCAACACGCGAAAATTTTTACAAATAAATAGCCTGCTCCGTTTACTTTTGGCCGCACCGGTACATAAATGTGGACATGGCCCGAAAATGTGCCCACCAGCGCGCACTATGAACGACTCCAGGAGAGCTCTCATATTTAAAATCTGTGCCGTATTTCGATGGGCCATTAACTAGAAGGTACAGAAACCTCTAATATGAAAGGCCGCGAGCAGTTAGCACGAAAATGCCAATTGCTTTTTTTTTTTTTTTCGTTTCAATGTGACTGCTGAATATTATACTAGAGGCAAGATAAATAAAAAGCAAGAAAATATTTGTATTCCGCGCATAAGTATGGAGCAATCATTAATGGTATGCTCAACTCTATTCATTTAATATTTACGGACCCTGTGCGTTAAGCGTTAGCAGAACAAAGACTGTGCTCTCAAAGCTTAAGGCGGGGAGACTACCGGCGCTGTGTAAAAACGAGCGGGTATGGCCGGCGTGCGGTGGCAGCCAAAGCGAGTGCAGAGAGCGCCAACGTCATCATGGAGCCAAGGCAAGCTTCTCAGGCTGCTCTGCCACCAGATGGATAGCTGCCGTCGGAGTCAGAAAACTGACTAAAACTTTTCCTTCCATGTTTAACAAACCCTGTGGTAGCAGATAATTCATAATAAATTATTTTTGAGGTTAGTTCACGAGTACTGAGTTCCTGGTAGAACTGATAACTGCGATAGAAGAAAATTTCCTTCCAAAGCCATTTTGCGGCTGGGGCCTGGTGCAGCTGGCCTGGCGTCTGGTAGCTACAATTTTCAAGTCACCGCAGAAATTGATAATATCTTCATTTTATTACCGCATGCTGTTCGCAGCAAAGTGATAGCGAGGTTGGTACTTTTATTACAAAGCTTCATCGTGGATCACTGAAAAAATAAGACAAAGAAAAGGAAAGAAATATTGGCTGTGGGGGTTTAGCTCTGGTTAAATCTGGTTGTGTTGCGGAGGCAACGGCTGCTTGGCTACGCTTATGATCCGCTTTGTGGTAGATTGGTTGTGCTTCGGTTTATCGACGTAGACAAAGTATAGCTTATGTTGCTTGTTTATTAATCCCAATGAATACGCCCTTGTGGTTGGTAAAGTAGTGTGACTTGGTCTGTACATTATCGATTTTGTATGTTGTCTCTGGTGTAGATCTTTGGAGCACGAAGTTCAAGCCAACATTCCTGGTAAGCCTAGGCTCTGTAGAAGTGGGATCACACTGGGAACTCGAGAAGCTAGCCTCACAGTCGTCATAGTCAGAATTTGAAGCGGAACGCTTAGCTGCATACCTCTCACGGCGTTTCTGCAATCGGGAGGCACGTTCTTCGTCGGTTTCATATGCACGTTAGTCCTTCCGCTTTCAGCCTGTTTTCTGGCCTTTTCTTTGGCTTTGACCATGGCAAAACTGATCAACCGAGCCCATACACTATTTTACAAAGGAGTGAAGGTTGCTGCCATATTGGGGAGCTGGGCTGCTCTCGTAGCACAGGAAAGTGTTGACGACTGACCCCCTTTAACAGCCCAGTAAAACCGGTTTCTCCAAGGTTTGTGTAATAGTCACCCTTTCGGCACGGAGCGAACGCAGCGGCGAGAGTGGAGCTAGCTTGCGTCATGGCGTTGCTAGGCGACGGAGGAGCAGCTGCTAAGCGAGGCGGCGGCACGAGGCCTTGGTAACTACCGCGCGACGGCGCGACGTCGCTACCGCGAAGAAACGGTCTAGCAGGCGTAGTGTTGCTTCCGCAACAAAACAGAACTGAATCATGGACAAACATCTGTCGCTTTCACTGTGATCAAAACGCAAACTAGAGGCGAAACCAACGCCCAGCTTTTCGGAGCTTTCTTCACCATTTGAAGCCACCGAGACAAGCTATTTATTGCCACCTCGGTGGTCTCAGGAATCGATCTCTGCAGCCGGCTTTCGTTAGTGTATGCACCGTGTGCATTTTTGCCCGTGGTCCTCGCGTCATGTAGAAGCTAACGTAACCCTGCACCACTCTACAGCCTACGTAACTGCTTCGGGCGCTCCTTACTAGTTTCAAAATTTTAAGTGTGCTATCTGGCTTTTTGTGTCTCCAAGCACAGCCTTTCATTTCGCTGCATGGGAGACGTTTGAGACGCGTGCACCCTCTCCTACTCCTCGAATACCCACAGGCAGTGACCCAACAACAAAGGACACAAGCGGTCTCGACGCACGATCCCAAGCAATCCTTTCTGCGCCTTGTTTCTGCTTTCGAGGTGCCCTACCGGGCGTACGAGAGACCAAAGCTTTGTCGACGCAAACTGCAGTGGTGCTGTTTAGTGAATCTAATTTCAAGAGTAATTAATTAGTTTTGCTCTGAAATTTCTGCCGCAAAGGAATACATTATTTCCTGTGCTAAATTACTAGAGTGGAAAATACTCCTTCCTTTACAAATTACTGAGAAGCAGAATGAGATTACTGATTTTATTAGTCATTATATTATCTTCATCTTTCCTGCATACATGCGTCCTATATTGCCAAATAGTACACTACACTAATACGAATATGCTTAGTCGCCTATTTTCGCTACTGCCTCATTCACAATATGGTCTGAGATGGTACGGGCCACGCATACGCCATTTATTGCTATGTCACTTTGCCTTGAAACGCGATTTTGCAACCTGTGATGTAAGTTTCATTTATGCGCAACAGCTTCTTGTGCATCAAGAAGTGATATGTAAGGAAAATATTGTCACGCTGTGGTGATGAGGCCAATGACAATAAATGAAGAGTCTGGAGTGCACTAAAGAAACACGTCATTGGGCTGACTTGCACCCACAAAAGAACTAAGCGATTTGGCGGCGGCGATAACAGCAAACGTGCTCGCTGGTTGTCGAACAGACAATGTCCGTTTTACACGTCAGCGCTCAATTTAAAGGCGGCGAAGAAACATCTAGATAAAGCCGCAAACGGTGGCTAGTGTAACATGGAACAATGTTGAAACACACGCGAGTGGCTGGAATCTTCGGGATACATCTCGACGCATCTTGCGCGGCAAAGAAAATGATAAAGCGTCGGCTAACGACAACGAACATGATCAAACAAAGAATACAGACCCGATGCGCGCCCTAGGACCACAGAGATAAGGCCGTATGCCGGTGACTGTCGAAAAAGAATAGATAAAGATTTGAATAGTTCGCGGCTATAATATCTCGACCGCAACAAAGAACGAAGAGTGAGGACATAAGTTTCCATATAAATATCTGTTCTCGCACAAGAAAAAGGAACGCTAAATTTGTTCATACGGTATTCACAGTGATCATCAGCGTTACAATCATTATCAATCTACAATCATTATCATCATCAGCTGAGTTACGCCCTCTGCAGAGCAGAGGCCTCTCTACGGTTGTCCTCTCAAGCTAGCATGATAATGACATCAGTGCGTACTGCAGTGTTCTCTCTGTGGCACTCCAGAATAATGAGCTTGACGCAGCTAATTACTTCATAGCCAAGCATAATGCTTGTGCAGCCGTCACCTGTTCAGTACAGGTGTAACTAATCCCAGCGGGCAGCAGTACGTTTCAGTAAAATCCACATTGTAAAACATTGTAAAATATTGTTCTTGTTCTAAGATTCCGAGCAGCGT
>NC_139344.1:232644519-232694519 GCF_055883805.1 Amblyomma maculatum
ATGTGTTTTGCTGAAGCGTTTGTTTATGAGAGACACTCTTGAGGATGAAGAGCGAAGTTGTCGGCACGAAGATACCTGTTGTAACTAAACACTCCATCGGATTCCCAAAATAAAGTTGTCCACAGGTCCGCGAAAGCCTTTAGAGATATGTGAGAAGGGAGGGGGACTAAGGAACTTTTATCTCTAATAACATTATCTTTGCTGCGTTCATTTGTGAGTTTCGCGTTATCCCGACCCCTAGAACTTCATGCGTTCCACAGGCGGCGCCACGTACTTGTGCGCCACTTGTTTTATCTCGCGCTGTGCAGCACACATCGTTGTCTGCATCGCCGTACTGAGGCACGACAGCACTCTGCAATCACCGCTGCCGATCACGCCTCGTATAAAACTGCAACACTCTCTCACGTTGTGCAGTGAGCATCGTCGTCTTCATCAAGTTCCATCTTCTTCATTTAACATTGGTAAATGCGCCATACACATAATCCACCTAACTAAAGATAGAGACCGCAGCAATGCCAGAGAGGCTGCAGAGACTACCGAATGACGAGAAGACAGACTAGCCCGTTACCGAGAAGCTTACCAAGCGCGGAAGCGAGACAAAATCGACACGGCAGCAGCGACTGCGGCCGCAGCGGATAGCTGCTACCGCTCGTGAAACTTGGTGCGAGGATAGTTGGACCTCTACCACTTTTTTCTTCGCGTCTACCGTTGGCCCCTCTGTCAGCATCGCATTTCATAGCAGAGTTTACATACACCGCCAGTTCGCTCTCAGTGCCGGCATCGCAGACATGGTGGTCAAAGGAGGAGAAGCAAAGGTATCGGGTAGTAATGCAGTCCCATTTCCTTACTGCTGTGCCCTTGCCGTACATAATACTAAACAGACGCTTCTATGTTACTTGTGCATAGAAGAGCCGTGGACATTCAGATGAATGGGTTAATGGATATTGGGGTGCACGCGAAGTTTGTAGTGAAAGTGGCTGCGACTCCTACTCGCGCAAAAGTCATTGCAGGGTTGCTTCAATATTTATTCTTTATCAAATTAATTATCGCCTAGAATAGTTGAAGCGCAATTATAATTTTGTCGCACACATCAAGTGTGTAGCAAAGAGGCACTGTTATGTAAATTAAATAAAATGGTAAATCATTTCGACAACGTAAGGATGATTTTATTTGAAGAAAGCAATCTACCTGTTTTGCTAAAAGCGAGCTGTTCTTGCCAGTTATCGATGAACAAGCAATTATGAATAATCTGGTAATAATAGTAGTTTTATGGCAAAAAAGTAGAATGAAACAGTTATTAAGTATTAACGCATGGAACCAGAAGCATCCGATAAAAAGATAGTCTTTTATGCTCGGTTACCCGCTTTATTGAAATCAAAATCTAAGTCAGTTATATAAATTAACCTTTTCACAAACCGGTATCTTCTCTTTTACGGGCATATTAAGATCTTTAGTTTTCTTATCTTTAGATAATCAATTAAAACGCGAAATTTTGAGAACTGTATACGAGCAATAGCTTTGTATTATCAAATCTGCCTTGCACTTACGGACTTCACGTTTTCTTCTATTTTCGCGTGAGCCTTTAAGGTAGATATGCCTCTGTATATTTCGGGGCGCTGCTAATTAAAGGCACGCCTAATTAGAGCCTTCTAGACGTTTTTCATTACTGTGTTTTGTATTATTTACCTTATAAAAAGCTGCAGAGCCACGTTCCTTTTACAGAGCAGTCGTGCAATTTTTACTTCAAACTGCGTGGCGCTAAGGTCCATGAGTTAGTTAAAAAAAAAACAATACGAAACAATATCCAGATGCATGTAAATTCGGAGAGATGAAGGGCAGATGGTGCCGTCTGCTTCTCTGGAAAAAAGTCAACAAACGGTGCCGAAAGCCTTTGTCTTCTTTTTGCTACGAGATGCGGTATGGACTGTTTTCTTCTATCATAAATATGAGGAAGCGAAGGCTGCCGATGTATGCGCCGGCCTAAAAGGTTAAGGTCCAGATACAAAATAAGAGTTTCAAAATATTGACGTTTGTATTTGCTGGCGTTTCTAATAATGCAGGATGCAAGTAATTTCCTGGCTAAGCACAAAATCTAGTGGTATTAGGTCACAACCTTGACATGACAAGAAAGTGCTAAAGATCACAATGACAGTAGGGAACTCGTGCAATGAAATCAACCCACAGTTTAACGGCCGACGCCATTTCACCTGCGGTGTCATTGTGCAAGCTTGGAATATCGGGTCTTTGCAATGCACGGATGTAAACTTCGGGTTGCGCCGTTCGAGCTTCGAGCCTTCTATTCGGATTTAAAGGCGTGTTTGGCTACTCAGGTGTTATGCGCGGCAATAACACAGTCTCTGTAGTCGCTAAAGAACATACGTTTTTAACTATAAAAGCTGAATAGCACCTCTTGGTTACATATTTTTGTCTGGTCCTCTTATGCAAAAAGAACAATTTAGAGAAAAAAAAGATAGTTAAGCCTGCATGCGCATAGTAGTGTCATGCTCGTGATATCTCAAACGTCAGCAAACCTTCACAATGGGCTGATTGGTCTTCATTCAACTTGCACTCACAAGATGAATGACGACCAACTAGCCCAGCTGTAAAGGTGCCTTTGTATCTTAGTGCTCTTGCTTTTTGGTATTTTGTAACCTCTTAGTCTAGAAGCTATTTTCAAATTACGGAAAGGGGCTGCAAATAGGGATTCTCATGAATAAAAAGAAATACATGTAATATCACCGAAAATAATAAACGAAAAATTACGTGGGTTTAAGCATGGCATGAAACTAGTGATACAAGCGAAAGATACGTTGGGCATGGTTATGCATGGTTTAGCAATGTCGTACATGGTTGCTAAGTAACTAAGGGGATGAACTGCAAAGAGTGATTGATGACCTAGAAAGGAAAAGTAGAAAGGTAGGCTTGAAAATCGATATGCAAATGACTAAGGTAATGTTCAACAGCCTCAGGAAAGAACAGCAGTTTACGTTAGGTAGCGAAGCACTGGAAGTAGTAGGCTAATATTTCTACTCAGGACAGGTAGTAACCGCAGATCCGGACCATGAAAGGGAAATGACAAAGAGAATAACATTAGGATGGAGCGCATTTGGCAAGCACTCGCAGATGATGACTAGCAGCTTACCGGTATCGCTCAAGAGGAAAGTATACAACAGTTGCATCTTACCTGTACTCACCTATAGGGCTCAAACGTGGAGGCTAACAAAGAGGGTTCTTCTTAAGTTGAGGACAGCGCAGAGGGCTATGGAACGAAAAATGGTAGGGGTACCATTAAGAGATGGGAAACGTGCAGAGTAGGTCAGAGAAATAACTCAAGTACTGACATTCTAGTGGAAATCAAGATGAATAAATGGACATGAGTAGAACATGTAGAGCGAAGAGAGGATAACCTATGGTCGTTTAAGGTAGCAAACTGAAATTCTAGTGGAAATCAAGAAGAAGAAATGGGCATGGGCAGGACATGCAGTGTGAAGAGAGGATACCGATGGTCGCTTAGGGTAACAGACTGGTGGGCGGCAGAAAGTTAGGTGGGCGGATGAGGTTAAGAAGTTCGCTGGGGTCAAGTGGATGCCGCTAGCACAGGAACGGCTTAATTGGAGGAATATGGGAGAGGCCTTCGTCCTCAAGTGAGTATAGTCAGGCTGATGACAATGATGATGATGTACATGGTTTGACAGTTTAAATTAGGGGGAAGCTCAAGCTTCGTCTTGAGAGTAGACGCATATTCCCTGTGTAAAAAAGAAGACGGGCTTGCGCTCGAGTCGCATGGTCTTCGCCTAGTTAACGCATCTTGCTGGTCTCGCTGATCGGTGACCGCTGTTACGCCTTCTTCAGTCCACAAGCCCCACCTTACATTTGATGCCGGTGCCCAGTAAGATCCATCCTCTCGTCCTGGAACACCGCAGCCGCACGCAATACCACCTCCTGTGATGCCTGAAGACGCCAATCATCAAGCCGTGCAAGTTCGCTCGGCCGTCATTTGTTCCAACTCCCTCCTCCAGCAAGACCCCGCCATCTTCAGCGGCACTGATGACCATGACGTTGAGAATTGACTCACGTCGCATGGGCGGGTGAGCGCTAATAACAAATGGGGCGCGGAAATCAAGCCTAACAACGTGATTTTCTATATCACCGGCATAACAAACCTATGTTTTCGGAACCATGAAGCGGACATCCCATCATGTCCGTGTTCAAAGGCAGCTTATCTGAAGTCTTCTGCCGTCCGGCTTTGAGAAAACTCCGCGCTGAATAACGCTTGCGTGCGCGTTCTCAGTAGGTTGGCGAGAATTTTTTCTGTTTCATCGAGGACGTCGTCGACCTGAGCAAGAGCGTCGACGCGCAGATGTGAGAGGCCGTCAAGATTAGGCATCTTCTGAACGGAATCGATGACGCCTTTCAGATACTTCTAGCAGGAGATCTGCGCACCGTCGCATAAGTTGTCAAACTATATCAAAGTTTTGATGAGCTACGCATGCAGAGACCCTGACTCGCAAGCTCACCACGCGCACTGAGTCGCTTGCTGGCTTGACAGATGCAGGTAAACAGTCTTCGCTCCTGCCGCTGATCAAGATCTTCGTTCGGGATGAAGTTGCTTGGCAGCTCTACTTTATTTCGAACCATGAAGAGCCTTCATCACACCTAGCTCCCAATCTATGCCAGATTATTCAAGAACAGATAGCTGAAGCTCTTCCTCCAGCCCCTGTCTCTCGCGGTCCCGTCGACATATGTGGCGGTTGTTGTCCGACCACCGCCTACATATGCTCCGCCTCGACCACCTGCCTACTTTCAGCCTCCTGGTCGAATAAACCTGCACAGTTTATTCGACCGCCTTCTCAACTGGCAAACTCCAGGCGTACGACTGACAATCGTCCCACCTGCTCCTTATGCGCCTTGCCAGGTCTTGTGGTGCGGAACGGCCTCGATGCATGAGCGTCCTTCTTCCGCCTCCCGACGTTCCGGCTGCTGGAACCAGCGCCAGTACTCTCATCCTGCTGAGCCGTCCAAAAGCGATCCACTGTCTCCTGATCACATCGCCTCTGGTGGCCGTTCACCTTCTCCGCGTCTGCGTTCCATTTCTTTGATGCGACGTCGTCTCTCGGCAACTCAAGAAAAAAAACTAGGTGCCGCAGTTCATGAGGCGAGAACTGCTCTGTCGAAATTTCAAAGGCATTGGTTATCTGCAGCTAATTTAATTCAAGTTTTTGTAGATGGTGTTTCTTTCATGGCGCTTGTCGGCACCGGTGCTGCGGTCTCTGTGATGGATGCAGCGCTTTGCCGCTCTTTGAGGAAAGTGAAGACGCCCCTTTCTGACCTGTCGTTACAAAATGCGAGTGCGCACCTCATTCAGCCATCAGCTCCGTGTACTATACTCGTACTCATTCAGGACATTTTGTATACAATCGAGTTCGTTTTGCCGTCATTTTCACATGCGATTGTCTTGGACTGGGACTTCTTATCGCTTCACGATGCAGTCATAGATTGTGCCCGGGCTCAAATAGCCCCCTCTGCGCTGCCCAATCCTGTGCCGGACGCTGAACTTTTCGATGCCTCGGTTTCTGCCAAAGTTCTTGACGCCGATAGTACTGAACTTCCTGCGGGCTCATCTGTGATTATGTCTCTCTCATGTCACTCTGTTCGCGATGTAAGTATCATCTTCACACCATCTGATTTTTTTTTTCGCCGCCCCTGTCTGCCCCTGCCTTACGCCCTACTCAAGATATCCGCTGACCTCACCTCATTATGGGTCTCAAACCAGTTTTCAAAACCCTTTGTTTTGCGCCGCGGGGAATGCATCGGTATCTTCAGTTCTTTCAACACCAACGGCGCCGGAGGATCACCTCCGCTCGACATGAACGCGCGCAGACCTACCTACTCCTGCGTCTGCTGCGTTGTCACCAGATCTCTTTCTTCGCTCTATTGATGCCTCACTTCCTCCAGCTCAGCGAAACCAGCTTCTTGCGCTCCTTGAAGAGTTCCGTGCTTCCTTCGATTGCCACCAACCTGTTTCGGGACGCACGTCAGCTGTCGAACATCACATTTACACCGGTGCCCGTGCTCTTCTGCGTCAGCGTCCATATAGCGGTTCCGCCACCAAACGCAGGGTTATTGAAGAACAGGTGGACACAGTGCTTCAAAGTGGAGTTATTCAGCCCACCAATAGCCAATGGGCTTCACCTGTAGTACTAGTGAAGAAGAATGGCTCCATCAGGTTTTGCGTCGATTACCGCCGTATTAACAAGGTCACGAGAAAAGACGTCAAGCCTCTGCTCCGCATTGATGACGTTCTGAACTGCCTCAGCTCTTTTCGTCACTCGACTTGCACTCTGGCTATTGGCAGGTCCCGATGGCAGCTGAAGATCGGGCCAAAACCGCGTTTTTGACCCCTGACGGCCTTTATGAGTTCACTGTGATGCCTTTTAGCCTATGCAAGGCTCTAGTAACATTCGAGCGAATGATGGGCACATTTTTGCGTGGCCTATGGTGGAAGACGTGCCTGTGCTATTTGGACAATATCATAATCTCTTCGCCCGATTTTGAGACGCATCTATGTCGCCTGAAGCATGTTTTGATAAGCCTCATAAACGCCGGTCTACAGCTGAACTTTTAAACAAGCACTTTTCCTGCCCATGAACTCACAATTTTAGGTCACGTTGTATTGAAAGATATTGTGCGCCCTGATCCCTCCAAAGTTCGTGCCATGACTGCGTTTCCCAAGCCGTCCTCCACTAAAGAACTACGAAGTGATCTAGAACTTTGCTCTGATGTTCGGCGGTTCATTCGCAATTTCGCATCAGTTGCTGCCCTTTGACTGAGCTGTTCGGCAGTGACACCACCTCATCAGCTTGATCATCTAGACGACGCCTTGCGTTGTCTCCTCACGACCCCTCCTGTTCTGTGCCATTTCGACCCGGCGGCTTCGACGGAAGTCCACACGGATGCCTGTGGTACTGGTCTCGGAGCAGTTCTTGCCCAGCGCAAAGCTGTATTCGACAAATGTGTCGTTGCGTATGCCAGCCGCATACTTACCAAAGCCGAGCAGAACTATACTCCGTAACAGAAAAAGAATGTCTCGCCATTGTGTGAGCCATCGGCAAGTTTCACCCTTACGTGTATGGCTGTCCTTTCGAGGTCGCTACGGATCATTATGCCCTCTGTTGGCTTTCTTCATTAAAGAATCCTTCCGGCCGCTTAGCACGTTGGACGCTGCGGCTCCAGGAATATGGCTTCCATGTCGTCTACCAGGCGGGCCGCAAGAATCAGGACGCCGATGCCTCGTTCCGCTTCCGGCTACCAGCTGAAAAGCCAGTCTTTGCGAAATCAAGACTCTTGCACCGTCTGTCGCCATCAGGGACATGCGTTGTGAGCAGCGCAAGGATTTTTTGGTTTAGGGCTCTTCTCGACTTTCTCTCCGAACCCTCGGCGGTTAGTTACACAATCGCCCGCCCTGCAGCATCAAGCTTCACATTTTGACATCCACGACAACCTGCTTTGCCATCGGAATTACTATTCTGATGGAGGAAAATGGCTCATCATCATTCCATGACACCTACGGGCCTGCATTTGATCATGTTTTCACACTGACAAGCAATGCGTTCACGCGGGCCTCTCACGTACACTCGTGCGTCGACTGCCAACGCCTCAAGACGCCCACGCACCGTACTTCTGGAGATTTGCAGACACTACTGGTCCGCCTCGCCCTTTCGACCGCGTTGGAATTGATTTATACAGGCCTCTCCCGTACACGTCATCTGACAAACGATGAGTCATTGTTGCACTAGATTACCTGATTTGGTATGCTGAAATCGCCGCTGTCCCTGCTGCGACAGCCCATGATGTGGCATCCTTTCTTCTGCGACGGTTCATCCTTAGACACGGCGCCCCTCGTGAGCTGCTCAGGGACCGAGGCCGCGTCTTCTTGTCTGACGTCATTCAAGCTCTGCTCCGAGAGTACAACGTAATTCATCGGACTTGCACTGCGTACCACTCTGAAACAAACGGATTCACTGAGCGTTCTAACCGCACTCCGGGTGATATGCTGGCTATGTAAGTCGGCTCGATTCACACGAACTGGGACCTGGTTCTTTCCTACATTACATTCGCGTACAATACTGCCACACATTCTACAACCAGGATTTTCTCCTTTGTTCCTTCTGTATGGTCGCCATCCATCCGCTCCCGTCGATACTGTGCTACCCTACTACCCTGGCATATCTGAGTGCACCAAAGTACGCCGAAGATTGTCGCCAGATCGTACGGTCCCTCACGACGGCTATCCAATGCCGTCAACAAGCTCGCAACGATGACAATCCACCTGCCCCGCCTTTCACGCCTGGCTGTACATGACCATGTACATGTACATCTACATGGCTGTACAGTACATGTCCAACGCCTCAAGCCTTACTATGACCCCGTGGTCTTGTCCATCTCGTAAGTCGCCAGGTTGGCTACTTTGTGACCGGGACCATTGTAAAGAAGACGGCAGGCTTGCGCTCGAACCGCATGGTCTTCGCCTAGTTCGAGCACCTGGCTGGTCTCCCTGATCGGTGACTGCTATTACGCCTTCTTCAGTTCACAAGCCATTGTTTACATAAACTCCCACCTTAGACCTGTAAGACCACATTTTCGTTCCGCGATTCGCTAAATATTTTTTCTTTATATTATTTTTTGGGCAAACGTGTCTCACTTTTGGGTGGGTATTAATATGTCCAAATATTAAACGGCGCACATCTGCAGTATGTTCAGATTCGGCCTGGCGTCTGTGATTTACAGCCCAACGACTTGTACCTGCAACCGGTTCTTCCATAGCTCTGCGAGAGAGAGAGAGAGAGAGAGAGAGAAATAACGAGGAAAAAACTTAAAAAATCAACAGGTAAACGATGAGCCACGTGGTTAGGCGCATCCTTTCAACGTCGCTGGTGCGGAACAACATGACCTTGAGCTTTTCATGCTAGAAATGGAGTTTCCGACAAAGAGAGACGAGACAGAGATACAAAGGCAGAAAAGGCGAGAGACCAAAAGTGTGGCCCACCCCAAACTGAGGTGCCTGGAAAATGTGCTTTAAGAATGGTGAACCGCCAAAGAAACCGCCAAACGCCTCTCACATCCAGCAAACGCAGATGACAGGAATTCATCTCCAACAGCGTTTCTCTCGAGCTTTTCTTCATAGCTTTAGTTTACCGCATCGCTATTGCAATAAGCTTTGTGACGTTTGGCTCGAATAATGTTGAATGTCAACCGGCCACATTTTCTAGGAAGCAGAGCATACGAATATTTAGTTTGCGGCCGATAATTATGCGAACGTTGCTGAAATTTCTCTGAGAGCATTGGCCATGACATCGTGCAGCAGTTCCATGGAGGATACAAAATAGTCCCGTTGTGTCTGTTCGCATAAATACTGCGCCTTGAGAAGTTCCTTGCGCGAAAGGCACGGCACTCACTCTGTTGTAGCATCCGACTAAAATGCACTACGCTGATTTCTCTGAAGCATGCTTGTCTGCGAGCATAAAACCATCGTAGCAACAAGTGGAATGTTTTGTTCAAAAATGAGGCGGTACGAGGCATTTTGTATTTTAGATGAAGTGGGCTGAGTTGCACCCGTCACTCTTTTCGCAGCCTGCAGGCCATGTATGATTCAAAGAGGAAAACAACGCGCTTTGTACGCCACTGCTAGCTGCCGCCATGGTGTTCAAGTATGCAGATGACAGGACATGTTTTGGGTCCCGCTTGTGGGCACATGCTGAACTTGAATATTTTATGCCGTACAAGCAGAACCACTCTGTAATAAGCAAACATGCTTCTCCTGTTATACTGAGCCGCCATATGTTGGCTGCTCTGGCATGCATTGGCAGTAGAGACTGGCAATTTCCCTGAATGGAGCATTTCTCCGGAAAATTTTACTGGGACGCTGCGATAAAAAAGAACGATAATAGAGTAGTTGGTGATATCAAGATCATAAGGAACTATTTTATTCAGATGATAAATTTTGAATGTTAGACTAATACTTTCTGAAAGCTGTTTCTATCAAGCTATTGAACACAGACGTTATACATCATTCGCTGTTTCCTTTTTGTGGCATCACAACGGACTTCTCGGTCAATAGCCACTACAAAGTGGTTTCGACGATCAATGCAATTTTTCAGTGCTACTCATATTGCTGCCGAACAAACAATACGGGTAATGCAAATATGCAAGGTCATTCACGTAACATGAGAGAAGAACATAAATGCTCCGAATCAAAATAAATATTTAGTTTCCCTCTGGCTTTACAACATAAGAGAGTGCACCTGTTATGCTAGTTTAAATGATAGGCAAGATCGTAAATACCGACGCGAAAATTTTGAATTACAGAGCCTTTCGGCGGACTATTCAGCTACAAATTTGTTAGCTTCGTATTATAACACAATCTTGTTTGAATTTGTGGCTGATTTAGTGGAACTGAAGGGCCCCATCCCATGTACTACATATTTTATTCGGAAAACAATAATTTAGGCCTCGTTCAAAATAAAAGAAAATAATGAGATCAGACCAGATTTTAGCTGCCTCGGCAAAATCACCTGCACTGGAGGCTTACAACTGCGACGAAAACTAGCAGTAAATACGGCTTGAATGTGATTGCATACCATCAGCTTTGCATTCAATCCGTGACGTTCGCTTAATTCTGTAGTGCAATTTCAAAGGTATCTTGGTGTAAACGAAAGTAACAGAAGGACAGAAGCTAGATTACCAACAGTTGATTGATCAGACGGCTAGTCGCTGAAATTCAGGCCTTCAATGATCTGTTTAGCTTACTTTATCCAAGGCGTAGTGCAAAGGGACCTGCAACACTCTTTCCGCACCAGCCGTGATGCACCAGACAATAATTTTATATAGCCTTAGCCCGATGCATTTATTGCCGAGGCGGATCTGCGAAGCAGGTCACGCGGCACCTCGCAAAATAACTGCATGCTTTACCGTCTTTACCAAGAGCAACCAGGCTGAGAGGATTTCTCATCAGCCGTGCAAAGAATCTCTTGACGGACGCCGAAGGGAAAAATTGCTTCTAAAAACTATGTGCGAAGTCCTTTTCATACTTGTAATTTGAGGCTTGAGAGGCGCCATAAATGCCCTACTAGAACGCTGAGAAGCAAATGCTACACTGGGTACAGAAATGGGCTATGGACCACGCGGCAAACTATTTTCTTCAAGCCCTTCGTGCCCAATGATTTATATGGCATCATAATGTTCTTTGCATTGGCGGAGCTAAAAAACGCCGATACACTCGCTGGCACTCGGTCTTGTGTGAGATAGCAGAGAGTCTCCAGTAGGTAGTCTGTGGCTATAGTGGGTGGGATCCTTGCCTTCTCATTATATCTAATATAGCAAAGACCACTGCTTGCTTCCTGCCTCCTGTGGGTGATTCCCACAAATAGAGTCTTGTATGACTGGTTCAAGTGCGAGTTTACTATTAGCACTGTGAACCTGTCTGGCGCAGGGTAGGCCCTATGTTCGTATATAGAGCGTGTAGGTCTCGCTCCATGCTTCTTCTGGCCTACCTTTTATCTTGGAGTCTGGCAGATTCATGTGGGATTACGGGCGCCACTGTTTTATTTATTTATTTATTTATTTATTTATTTATTTATTTATTTATTTATTTATTTATTTATTTATTTATTTATTTATTTATTTATTTATTTATTTATTTATTTATTTATTTATTTATTTATTTATTTATTTATTTATTCATTCATTCATTCATTCAATACTGCAGGCTGTAAAAAGCCCAAGCAGGTGTGGTGTAACGCATACACAGATGACCAGTGCGACACAATGCCAAATGCAGGTTCTTGCACAAGCAATGAAGAAAACACAAAGCATAAAAAGTTGTGGCAGATAAGCGACAAACGTCATGGGTCAAATGCCCTTTCAATCACAGCAAGAACATTACCAGATGTAAACACATGTGGGGGTCGATCGTTCCACTCAGCAATTGTCATGGAGAAGAAGGCATATTTGAAGTTGCTCGTGCGGGCGAACAGCGGAGATAATTTGTGCTGTCTGACGTTCAAGTTCAGCGACTCTTCACCTTAGACAGCCTGGAGAACTTGCTGCTTTCCAAGCCTGCAGAGCAAGTCCTACCTGCCGTTGCTACAAGAAGTCTTAGTTTCCGGCTGGTGATTATAGGGATTCCGATTCCCCGAGCTCCTCAAGATTGTTATGGATTCCTAGACTTAGGAACTTCTATGTGGCTGTCTGGCTAAGGAGCCTTAGAGCCACTTTGACTTAAAGCACCCTTAAGGAGTGTGTTTTTAACCTTGAGTTATGCAAAATTGAGACAGTGGTATGTTGAGCTAGATGTAAGGTGACTCATCGCTAGTGCAGTCACTAAGCTCACAGTGTCTTTTTCTCCCATACCTGTTTTATGGCGCCTTACCCTGGCTATCATCCTGCAGAACAGGACAGAAACAACGGGAAAGCAAGTTAGTCAATAGTCTGTGATACGCACGACACGAAAGAGGTACCAGCCCTAACTCAATAAACGTTGAGTACAAAAAACATGATCCCCCCCCCCCCCCCTCCCCGGCCGCATCTTCTCGAAAGATTAAAAACTACGTGGAAACCGTTTGCTGAAGTTTTTAACACTATCTCTTGTAACACTGCCACCAACAACTGTGACTTTCTTGACGCCAATTCTCAGAACAGTGGCTAGATTTCTCCAGCCTGCAACTGCTCAGGAAATATACCTTTAATACGGAACCAAGAAAAGTGTACGATATCAATGACCGTCTCATGCGACCCGTGGTATATGTACCGGATATCATCACGCCAGTTCTTACCAACATATTTATTGCATGTTTACCAAATAATGCAGATGGTGAAGATCGTAGCCGTATGGAACAAAATCAGTATAGACATTTAAGGTAGTTTATGTGTGAAAATGCGAAAACAACAATCACTATTTATGTGGCCGCAGTTATCCTTCCAATGTCTCTAATTTCCTTAAAGTTCTTTCTTATAATGTGTTAGGGTGTTTGTTGCATACCAGACCGGCAATATTCGGACCTTGTCGCTACAAAGCGACGAGAGTTTCCGAGTTCGTACAGCCGGGTAGCAAGACGTAGTGGAAGGGCATTCCAGGTTTCGTCTCTGTTTATTTCACTAAATGCTTCAGGGCATCGAGACCTGTCGTCATCAAACACTGCGTAGAGGCAGCCACCATTGCACGCCGGTTGCTTTCGAAGATTATTATTACTGTAATTTCAGAACGCATCCCAAACGCGCGTTAGCAAATTTCGCGCACCACTATCCACAACGCGTTCACTAGGTGCCCCCTAACACTGTTGAAGCAAGCAGCCTTCCTGGCTAATATGTTTCACGCGCTCCTGGAGCGCAGAGCGCCTGCGTCAAACCTCAGTGCCGACCAATTTATTTTATTGAATTACTTATTCTTTCCGCCGCCCCCCCCCCCCCTTTTTTTTTTATTGGCACCATCGAGGCTAACAACGGATACGACTGTAACGACAACGCAACAACTCCAGACGGGCTTCCGCTGGGAGCAGTAAAGTGATCTCATTAAAAGGCAGCCGGAACTATATGCGCAGTTATAGAACGGCTCTTTTCTGCCTCGGTTCTCGAAGGTTTCTAAAATATTTTCGCAAGACCGCTTGTCTAAATTTAACCGGAATTACAAACTGCTGACTTGATATTGCTTTGACTTTAGTAAAACAAATGGCCTGAGCTGGCAGCTTTGAACAGGCATAATTCGTTGTTGACGAATTTGAAAGCGAGTCAATGGCATTTGCTGCAATGTCGATTTTTCAAATGCTTTCAATTTGGCGTATTCGCGAACAGGCTTTAAAATTAATGAACTCATTAATGCAGTTAAATAAAGTGATTTAGTTAACTAATGATTACTGTGCAGTTAAATGCAGCCATCCTGGCGTGCCAAAAGGGAATTCTTGTCCCAATCGACAATATTAAATATTGTCTGTTGTGAATCCTGGTCTATAATATACACCTTACCTGTGTTGTAAGTGTAAACCGCAAAGTAAGATTTACTATTTATGCAAGTGGTGCAAGCAAATCTGTTTGTCTAGAAAAAAAATAGCATTTTATATCTACAATCTGCATGAAACAATACCATGGCAAGTCATGGGAAAATAGGTGATGCTAATCTTCGTGCGCATAAATGAACAGAAAACTAAGGCGGTCATTTTCCGGCCAATATACAAAATTATTCCGCCACATCAAGATATAGTATTTAACAACCGCAATTCAGAAAATGTAAAGATTTTAAGATGCCTTGGTGTTCTTTTTTTTTTTTTCCTGGGGACGAGTACATAAACTACTTGACGACCAAGTTCTTTTAGAGTCTTGGTAGGCCGAATACAGCGTTACCTAACAATGTGGCCTTATATATGTGCTGAAAAACTCGCTTTTTTACTCTAACTCTCACTTTACCTACTTGTGGCTTGTACAGGGGACCGCAGCCTCCTTTAACCTGCAACCCATTCTTCTCTTGCAGCAAAGATACCTTCATGTTTATGAATGCATAAGAAACACATGGATAATGCATCATACCAATCACGCAAAGTTAATCATTTTCAAAATGACAGAATAATCCGATACAATGCATACAAAGATATCGACTGAGTGTGAAATTAAATAGAGCGGAAAATCCAATCATCGACAAACACTTGCAAATTTGAAGAAAAAAATAAACAAAATTACGTTAGTTGTTACGTGCTAGAAAGAAACATTGGGGAGGCAACAGTGTTTATCCAATACATATATTTTCTTTTGTTTGCCTACAAATGGATGGTTTTGATTGATTTTGTTGTTCTTACCGGAATTCCCGCCCTATGTATACGTCTAATTTTGAATATTTCCTTTCTTTGTGATTTTAGGTTATTCCATGGCTTCTATTGCTATGTACTTATTTTTATTCTGTTCAGGGAACGATAAGTATACCTCGTCCATTCTGCCAACTTTGTGTACATTTTGGATGGGGTGCTGTGCTGCTTTGGCCGAATAAACAAACCAGGGGCTGCGGGCTGGTCAGCCTGCCCGCCAGCAACTTTTTTCCCGTCGCCCTCCCATCTAATATACATATATATATATATATATATATATATATATATATATATATATATATATATATATATATATATATATATATATATATATATATATATATACCAACCCACCATGGAGCACAGCACCCGAATAGCTGCCAGCTGTTTTGAGGTCCCATCCCAAAACAGTGAAGATGCTGGTCCACCCGCAACACCGGATTTCCCAACCATTGAGGAAGCAGAGCATCTGATCAACCAAGGACGGACATCTGGGTTGAAATGCCGCCGTGCCACGCATAACCTACCACCAAGTGGTTCAGGCTACACTACACTCACGAAAACGCCCCTTCGCCAAGCTCTGCTGCCAACTCCAAGATCACCACATTTCACTGCGCCTCCAGCCGCCGCCAAACCATCCAGAACAACAGGAAATCCCACACCGAATAACCCCACCTGCCCATCATTAAACCGCCCGTTCCTACTACCGACGCCTGCTGTGCAAGGCGGTACATCCCCGGTCTCCACTTCGACGAGGCCCCGATCCCGGATGGATCCACTCTCAGCTGCAACACTTGGATCCCAGCAAGCTTCATCCACCATGCAGGACATCGGAAATGACGTCAACACGCCCACTCCAGGAGACCCAACGGGACACCAACAGCCTCCTTCCAATGAAAACGACCGTCCAGAGAGCGCCGCTACACCGAAACAAAGTGTTGCAGCACGAGACACCACACTCCGGCACCCAAGCTCTACATCGAACTGCCTGTCCCTACTGCCGACGCCCATGGGGAAGGGCGACACGTCGCCGGCTGCCACGCCGAAAACCCCGGGACCACGGATGGCTCCAATGTCGGCACCAATGGAGCCGGCACTTGGATCCCAGCAAGCATCAGTCACCATGCAGTGCTTCGGGGATGAAGCCACCACGCCAAAACAAAGGTATGACCTCAGACGACGCTGTGGCTCAGCCCAACGGCTGAAGCAATACTGACAGGCCGACCAGGCTCACGCGCCCACCAATTCTCCTTCTGGCGATGACATACACTCTCGAAATTTTTTAAAGTTAAGAAAAATAATAGACAAAAGAATCAGGCACGAGCTCCACGTAAAATCCCTTCGAATATATCTGAAATCGGAAATTGTACCGAGAGGACTTACTCTATCTCTAACCCCATCGATGAATAACCTTTCGGAATCCCATCGACTAGCATGGACCAAAGAACTACTCGGGGCATCTTTTAAACTTTTGAAAATAACAATTGAGCACTTCGAACAAACGTCGGCATCATTAAACTTCGAGGAGAGGCGGGCGCGTCACAACATGTTGCTTTCAACATCACAGGCAACCGAGCTTGAGGTCTTCCAGTCTTTCAAAATTGAGCAAATTTTGACAAAGAAACTTAAAAAGTTCTCCCGGGATAACATAATTGTTGATGCAAACATAGACCCTACAAAAGAAATACAACCAGGGAGCCACATACACCCATCCAACGAGAACCTCAAAACCGTAACCGAACACCTAACCACATTAGACCAAACACCCGAGGAACCACACCTTCCAGAAATTATGATTAACCTCTCAAACTCTCAACTCACCTCCGATGAAAAGTCCCTTTTGTCACGCGGCCTAAAATTCTGTCCAAGTAATAGAAAGTATAATGAATTTCAATTATTCAAAGATCTGGATAACTTTTCTCGAATTCTTAGACTACGTGAATACTTTTTCGATAAACCAAACTCGAGTAATCCGCACTTCCCCCGACCTCAGGAACCGTGGACGCCCAAACCTGGTAGGGAAAAATATCTTGACATGTATATAAAAGCAGTACAAGGGGATATTCTTCAGGCCTTTGGGACACGCAGATCTGGCCCACCTAACCTCACAAGGAAAGAACGTAATGCATTAGGCTCACTCGGCAAACGAACTGACATTGTTATTAAACCCGCCGACAAAGGTGGAGGTATAGTCATTTTAGACAAAGACGATTACATTCAGGAGGGCAACCGTCAACTCAATAACCCAAAATTCTATAAGAAACTCTCATCGAACCCCACCGCTGAACACCGGAGCATCATAGGAAAAACTCTGACTAAACTAACAGATGAAGGTGAATTACCCCTACGTGTAAGTAAGGCACTGACGCCAAAAAATGCCTCAGCGGGGCGCTTCTATATGCTCCCGAAAATACACAAAGAGAATTATCCAGGGCGACCTATTGTTTCCGGTATCGGCACACTCACAGAGCCAATTTCAGATTATATCGATTCCCTAATCAAACACATACTCCGAAACATCCATCTTACATACGCGACACCAATCATTTCCTGAGAGAATTATCCAATATTACCTTCCCTCATGGCGCTTTTCTAGTCACCCTTGACGTGGTGTCACTTTACACTAACATCCCACATGACGACGGAATCCAGGCCATGATCGGAGCATACGAGAAATATAAAATTTTAGACTCTCCTAGTCCAAGTACCATCGAGACACTAGCCAATCTGGTCCTTAAACTTAACACTTTTGAATTCAACAACTCATACTATCTTCAAACTAGTGGTACAGCTATGGGCACCAAAATGGCTCCAAATTACGCAAACATATTTATGAGCAAAATTGAGTCCGACTTTCTGTCCTCATGTGCAATCAAACCAATTTTTTACAAACGCTTTCTGGATGACATATTCATGATTTGGACCGAAACAGAGGACGAACTCGTAAAGTTTATCGCCTCATTCAACAACATACACCCTAGCATCTCTTTCACACACACCTACTCAACTAGTAAAATCAACTTCTTAGATGTTCTGGTTCGAGTTGAAGGGGGCGCATTAATCACTAGCGTTTACAAAAAACCCACAGACAGACAACAATACCTTCACTTCAAAAGCTGCCATCCACGCCACTGCAAGACTTCAATCCCATACTCGCAAGCTATCAGATTCAAACGTATTTGCTCAAAATCCATAGATTTTCAAGAAAATGCTAATCGCATGCGAGTAACACTAGAGAAACAACACTACCCGCCCTCTATCATCGAAGATGCCATAAAAAAGGCTGAAATAAGTAATCGTCATCACACCCTTGCGGAATCACAGCCAACACCACAACACTGTAATCTCATTCTAACCTTCGCAGACAATATCCCAAATATTAACAAAATCCTTAAAAAACATTTCAATATCATAGAACAAAGTCAACGACTTTCCAAAATATTCTCGACTGCTCCTCAGGTAACATACAGAAGACCAAAGAATTTACAAAACCACGTTGTCCCCTCAACTGTCAATAAACCGAGACCTTTGGGTTGCACGTCATGCGGAAAAAGCCGATGTCAAATCTGTAAACACATGCAATCCACAGCACTAGCTAAAAGCACCCACTCAAATTT
Organism: Amblyomma maculatum; assembly: GCF_055883805.1. Taxonomy (NCBI): domain Eukaryota; kingdom Metazoa; phylum Arthropoda; class Arachnida; order Ixodida; family Ixodidae; genus Amblyomma; species Amblyomma maculatum. The sequence goes on from NC_139344.1 coordinate 232,662,983, forward strand.
CAAACATTTTATACGAGAAGATTTAAATTGCGATTCTAACAATGTTGTTACATGCTCGAGTGTGGTGACTGTGGTATGCAGTACATTGGCCAAACAGATAATTCCTTCCGATTGAGATTTAATAACCACCGCTCGCACGCTCAAACCCTTCCCAACCTCCCCCTTTCGAAGCACCTTCGCAAGGAGGGACATGAGTTCAATAATCTTAAAGTCACAATATTACAGAGTGGCTTCAAAAACACTCGTGAGCGCGAACAACGAGAATCATATTTCATTTTTAAATTTAATACTCTACAACAGGGCTTAAACGAAAACCACGGGGTCCTGTCCTCTCTTCCGATGTCACGAACACAGGAAATGTGCACACCTGGCCAAGTCGTCTGAGGTCATCACCTTTTTTGAATACCAAAGTGTTGGTGTGTTCTGGTCTTGTCAGAGCCACTTACCTCCTACCGCCCTCCCCCCTTTCTGTTTTCTTTCGCTTGCTTCCGACACTTTCTTTCGCTTGCTTCCGACACTTTTTTTTTTCTAAGCTAACACCTTTCCTTATCCACCTCCATCCCCCCCCCCCTTTTTTCTTTTTTTATTTTTTATTTATTCATTTATATTTTTTTCCCTACTCCCACTCTTCGGCCGTCGTGGCCAGGAAGAGTGAAAATAGCCCGCATTCTTTCGCAGCAGAGACTATGCATCCAGGCACCTGTGTCAGCGCAGTTCGACAGGCCTGTCCAGCACCTGCGATGCACCTGCGATGGCACACCTGGACATCATCCTTCCCTACTGTATCTGTCTCTTTCCTCTGTCTCCCACGTTTTGTTTTCCTACCCAGGTGTGGTCTATGTCCAAATGCTTAAAAAGCCGCAACACTATCCAAGAAGATTCACTCTTGAGAAAGATCGGTCTCCGATCGAAACGTCGAGTCTAATAAAATGTTTCTTTAAATGAAGCGTACCCTTCGCTCTATTATATATATATATATATATATATATATATATATATATATATATATATATATATATATATATATATATATATATATATATATATATATATATATATATATATATATATATATATATATATATATATATTTATAGATGCGGTGGCACTGACTAATTTGTGATAGCATTAGCATGTACGCGTACATTATAAAGAAGATAATAAATCAGAGGCCACATTATGATGTATGGCCTAAACTTGTAAAGCTACTTTGCCATAAATCCTCAGTGCTGAGAGCTCACTTGAGGCACCTAGATTTCGGACGTAATTCTTCAGTCTTCACCCCATGCATGTTCTGTGACCTTTCTTGACTTGTTTACAGCATTAAATTCACTAGTCAGATGTTTTCAATCGCGTTTTAAGCAAACAGCCCTCAAACAAAAATGGCAAGATCAGACCACAGATCCTGGCGCGACTTTGTCACACTTGTGCTACAACTCAGTCTTTCGTACGTATAACTTACGCGTTTACGACTATCAAATCGTCTCTTTTTGTTTGCTTGCTTCATAAAACGAACTGTGCAAAGATTTAAATGGTGAGCCTATTTAATATATCCTAGAGAATAGCGATGCCATTTTAGACTAGGCAATGCGATGAAATGCAAGGTTTTTTTTTTTTTTTCTAACCGAGGGGAGGGGGAATCAGGCGACGCATGATTTACCTACAATATTCTGATCTCATACGGTAAACTAAGCACGGGCAGTCAAGTAGCTTTACAAATAAAAAATATGAGAACATTTGAGAAATTGTTGGTAGAATATATACAAACAAAAAACCTAACAATTCACTGTGCTCTACACGAGTGTCATCGATTGTTTGGTGAGGCTAGTGCAATAGGATATAGAGATGAAGCTAGACAAAGAGATATCAAAGAGGTATATGAATTTCTTGAAGCAGTTCCTGAAAGCTTTGTTAGCGACCCTTCCATTGCATCCCACAAACGGAAATAGAGCTAATCAGAAACGGAATAAAGTCGTAACAAAGTGTTCGATGAAACAGAACGCTGATCGTCTCTAAATTACAATAGCAATCAGAGTAATACGAAGCAACTCAACGTAAATAAAACGAAGAAATTTGACAATTTTTCGAAACCGTAATTCAGCGATATTTCCGGTTTCGTTTCTACGTTTGTTTACTAGTACTGTGACAAACGGTCTGTGTGCTGTTTGAAGTAGAAGACATATTTGCAAGTCATTAGGTTGACTCCACTAGTGAATGCGGAGTCGACGACATTGTTATACCGTGGCGTTGGTATTAAGTCTGCTGCGTTTAGCGCCATATTTTGAAGTCCTGTTTCATGTACTGTAGAAAATACTAGGTTTATTTTATTTATTCATCCCATACCGCATGCCTGGCTTTGGTCCAAGCAGGGTGGTCAAATAGAACAATAAAGAAATAAACAATGCATCAAACAATGAAAACGGGCCACAACAATCATTCCTATCGGTTATAGCGCGGGGGAAAAAAAAATCGGAAAACATCCGTCTATGCATAATATGACGTAATTGAATTTGGATGCGGGTATCGAGTAAGCCTAGATGCTGAACGATGCAGATAGGATGAAGTGTTGATTCATAGATTCCCATTAAAAAGTATAAAAAATTACCGCAAATTTTTGTTGTTCCTCCGCTGCTCAGGAAGTTCAGTGCCAAGGAGTTCAGCAAGAACTTTTAATAAATCGCAGAGCTTTCCTCTGTACCCTTTCGAGACATTCAACGTTTTGTTTAGTAAACGGTCTCAAACAACACATGCTTATTCAAGTTCAAGTTTAATTAGCGAATAATAAAGAGTAAATTTTACGTTAAGTGAAGAATTTTTAAGTCAATTTCGCAAAAAAAAAATGTATATAATTTACGCAAGGCTGAAGAACAGATGTTGTCAATATGTATATTCGACGATAAATGTTTAGCAATTGCAGCGACGCCCAAGTACCCATATTCGATTTCTTTCACAAAGACAATGAACCTAATGTATAAGTAAGGATAGTGGAGCTTTTTGACGAGAGAAGCGAAAACCGTCTTTTCAATTTTGAGCCGCATTCCCCACATTTTGCACCAAGAAAAGTGCCAACAAGAGAAGCACTTAAAAACAGTTAAAACTCGATTTAACGCAGTTGGGGGAGTCGCGAAATATTTCGTTAAATCGAGAACTTTGTTAAATTGAGGAAGGCATTTCTCGGTATCTATTTGATAGTGATTTCACGTAAAAGCACATAATAGGTCGGAAACTACCCGATTTTCATAGGGACATTAATTACAGTAGTATTATAATCTATGTAAAGTAAAAAAACAATGGTCCTAGGACATTTTGTTGAGGTACTCCTGAGGAGACCAAAACATATCTAGATTTTTTGTCTATTAATTACTACGAACTGGCGGCGATTTGTTAGATTGATCTTTATTCATGCAATCAAACTTTCCGGAAGCTCTGGATATCGAATTTTTAGCATTGATTTGTCATGTAAAACTGGGCTAAAACCAAGAATTACAGAATCAATTTCACCATCTTTATCAAGTCTTGGGGCAAGTGAACGGATTACTATGAGTAGCTGCCTAACTGTTGAATAGCCTTTTTCAAATCCGTGTCGAAAATCAGACAGTACTGAGGCGTTTATCCGGAAATTTGTTAATCTGATTGGCAACAATATTTTAAGTTAACTTACAGTGATATTGGACGGTAATCTAACAATAAATGGTCGCCCTTCTTGAATACGGGCACAAATCTGGATATCTTCCAGTCATCTGGTAATTTTGAAGCAAAGAATAAAGCAGGAAATTTATTTAAAAAGAACTTTGCGAATATTCAGCATAACGTTTCAGAAAAAATGCAAGGTTGCCAGGACCACATAAAAAATTTAGTTTTTAAGTAGCATAGAAACTATACCAGGGTATAAAATAAAGTTTTCTTCATATGGGTGAAACGTTTTGTCCTTGGGTGAACGAATGTCGGAATTAGAAAACACGCGTTAGGGCGCTTTCCGTATACTCGTGTTTTACCATTTTGTCGTGAACACATGTTTCTTGGAGTTTCGCGTGCTCGTCGCTGTCGAGTGGCTTCCCGCATATGTTGAACGTGCATCGTCAGGTTCGCTGGAGGAGACAGTCGGAGTCTGCACATCGATGTTTTCTTTCGAAGAGTCCTTTCATGAGAGGCGGTCGTTGGTGTTGTTGGCCTCAAGATAGGTGGCGGTGGACACATGAAAGACCACACTTCGCCTTGTTCTTGCAACTCCGATGGGCGGATGAAGCACTTTTCATCCAGCTGCGGCGAGCGCGTGTGGCGAATCCTTTGGCTGCCCGCAAGACGAAAGAGCACTGGGGAAAGAGATACATCGTGAAATCTGGATGATGTAGCTAAAGAATGATTCGCATGAATAGAGGTACAGTCACAAGTGCATCCTCGTATCGAAACCGGACGCACCGTGCACGACAGAATGTTTACGTAGCAAGAATTACGTCTCTAACGAACACTAGTGGGCTCGCAATTCATTTGTGTACATGTCTGTTTCTTTGGTTTGTCTCGTCAATAGTTTTGCGTAAACAACGCAGAAACCGAAATGCACATATAACCGACCTCTGTTCTAGCGCTGCTTCTTATTATCCCTCTTAGAGCATTTAACGTTGATCAATATTTTCCCTCTCGTATTCAGGAGGTGCCATGTTCGATCACTAGTGAGGCCGGCCGGGTACAGCGGGTGCCTTATCTAAGGTGAAACACTTGGCAAGTGGATCGCCGATCCGACTTTGAGTAGAGCAAAATACCTTGTGTCATGGCGCTCACTTGTAAAAGTGCCCTTGCTCCATTATATCGATCGTGTCATCATCATCACCATCATCGATGTGCTCGATCTGCTCAGCTATAGTTGTGATGGGAGTTTTTAACCCTACAGCAGTTTCAGTTCAGTTCAGTTCAGGCGTTCAGTCGTGTCCGACTCTTCGTGACCCTATGGACCATGTCACGCCACGCTTTCCGGTCTCTCACTATCTTCTTAACATCACATAGCTTCATCTGCAATGCCTCGAGAATGCCATCTAACCATCGCGTTCGCTGCCTACCCCTTCTCCGGCGACCCTCAACCTTTCCCAACATCAAATCTTTCTCCAGCGACTCCTCTCTTCTCATCAGATGACCAAAGTAGCTGAGCTTTAACTTTAGAATTTGACCCTCCAATGAGCAGTCAGGGTTTATGGTCGACAATATCGACTGATTTGATCTTCTGGCAGTCCAAGGAACTCTTAAGAGTCTTCGCCAGCACCACAATTCAAACGCGTCAATTCTTCGGCGGTCAGCCTTTTTCACAGTCCAACTCTCGCATCCATACATCACAACTGGAAAGACCATAGCACGGGTTATACGGATCTTGGTTGGCAGACTAATGTCTCTGCTCTTTACTAGGCGGTCAAGGCTAACCATTGCTCTCTTTCCCAGAAGCAGGCGTCTCCTAATTTCATGGCTGCAGTCTCCTTCCGAGGTAATCTTGGCTCCCAAGAACAGAAAATCTGTCACAGCTTCCACTTCTTGTCCATTGATGCTCCAGGACTTGATAGGGCAAGACGCCATGATCTTCGTCTTTTTAATGTTCAGTTTAAGCCCAAACTCCTCACTCTCTTCTTGTACGCGCATCAGAAGTCTCTTGAGTTCCACTTCACTTTCTGCCATTAAAGTGGTATCATCCGCATATCTAAGGTTGTTGATACGTTTTCCAGCAATCTTCACTCCAGCTGATGACTCGTCCAGACCAGCCTTCCTCATGATGCACTCTGCATATAGGTTAAATAGGCAGGGCGACAGTATGCAGCCTTGCCTCACCCCTTTCTCAATCGGAAACCAATCAGTAAGACCATGCCCAGTTCTGACTGTGGCCTCTTGCCCTTCATAAAGGTTCCTGAGGAGACAGATGAGGTGAATTGGAACTCCCATCTCTTGGAGAGCTTGCCACAATCTGCTGTGATCTACGCAGTCAAACGCTTTTGCATAATCAATAAAGCAGAAGTAAATGGGTTTCTGGGACTCTCTTGCTTTTTCCATGATCCAGCGAAGGTTGGCAATTTGGTCTCTAGTTCCTCTGCCCTTGCGAAACCCAGCTTGCACGTCCGGAAGCTCCCGATCCACATACTGCTGCAGCCTACCTTGCAGGATTTTTAACATCACCTTGCTAGCATGCGAAATAAGCGCGATCGTGCGGTAGTTGGAACAATCTTTGGCACTGCCTTTCTTTGGAATGGGGATGTAAACTGACCTCCTCCAATCCTGTGGCCACTGCAGGGTTGTCCAAATCTTTTGACATAATGTATGCAGTGTGTTAACAGCGTCATGGTTGAGGTTTTGAAGCAACTCAGCTGGAATACCATCAATTCCGCTAGCTTTGTTCTTAGCAAGGCTGGCTAAGGCCCATTCAACTTCACTCTTCAGGATGCCCGGCTCGAGATCAGTAATCACAACCGTCCTATGTTGGGTTTGCACATCCGGGTCCTTCTTGTACAGTTCTTCTGTGTATTCCTGCCACCTCTTCTTTATCTCTGAGGCTTCAGTGAGGTCCTTGCCTTGTTTGTCCTTTATCACGCCCAGCTTAGCACAGAAGCTTCCTTTGATATCTTTGATTGTCTTATACAGAGCTCTTGTGTTCCTTAATTGGCTGTTGTCCTCAACTGCTTGACACTGTATGTTCAGGAAGGCATTCTTATCCCTCCTTGCTATTTTCTGAAAATCCGCATTGAGAACCTTGTATCTTTCTCTTTCCCCCATACCTTTTGCCATCCTCCTTTCCTCAGCTATTTGCAAAGCCTCTTCAGATAACCAGTTTGCTTTTTTGCATTTCTTTTGCTTTGGAACTACCTTAGTAGCAACTTCTTGTATTATATCACGAACATCAGTCCACATCTCTTCGGGCTCTTTGTCTTCTAGATCTAATTCTTGAAATCGATTCCTCACTTCCACAGCATATTCTAATGGAATCTGATCCAGATCATACCTGAAAGGCCTTCTAGTTTTCTGCGTTTTCCTCAATCGAAGCTTAATTTTGGCAACAAGAAGCTGATGATCGGTGCCACAATCGGCCGCAGGCCTTGTTTTTACTGCTTGTATAGCGCTTCTCCATCTCTGTCGGCAAATAATATAATCGATCTGATTCCTGTACAGACCGTCCGGTGAAATCCATGTGTACAGGCGCCTCTTGTGCTGTTGAAAATGAGTATTCGCTATGGTCAGGTTGTTTTCTTGACAGAACTCTACTAGCCTCTGCCCAGCTTCATTTGGCTCACCAAGACCGAACTTGCCTGTAATTCCGGATATTTCTTCACTCCCGACCTTAGCATTCCAGTCTCCTATGAGAAAAACGACGTCTGATGATGGGGTGCGGTCTAAAAGGCATTGTAGGTCCGCATAAAATCTCTCAACGTCAGCTTCTTCAGCAGCAGTGGTCGGTGCATAGACTTGGATAACTGTTATGTTGAAAGGGTGACCTTGGATCCGAAGTGAAATCATTCGGTGGTTTTTGGGGTTGTACCCTAGCACTGCTTTGCCCATTCTTCTGTTTACTATGAGAGCGACCCCATTCCTTCTCTTGGATTCGTGCCCACAATAAAAGACATAATGGTCGCCGGAGTTAAATTCTCCCATTCCGGTCCACTTGAGCTCGCTGATACCCAAGATATCAATGTTCAATCTGTCCATTTCTCGCTTGACGATATCCAGTTTACCTTGCGTCATAGATCTTACATTCCATGTTGCTATGTGATATATCTCCTTGCAACATCGGACTTTCCGGTCGCTTCCCGACACATCCACAACTGAGCGTCCTTTTGGCTTTAGCCCAGCCGCTTCATTCGTCCTGGAGCTACTAGGAATCGCCCTTTGTTCATCCCCAGTAACATGTGGGACGCCTTCCAACCTGGGGGGCTCATCTTCCGGCGCCATATCGATAATGGTATTGTGACTGGCCATTGGGTTTTCTTGGCAGGAATTACTGGAGTGGGTTGCCATTACCTTCTCCAGTGAATCACATTTTGTCAGAACTCTCTGCCGTGACCTGTCTATCTTGGGTGGCCCTACACAGCAGAGCTCACGACTTCATCGAGTTTCGCAAGCCCCTCCGCCACGACAAGGCAGTGATCCATGAAGGGGATCACTGCCTTTACGCCATGTATTTAAGCAGTATGGCTTGTTGGGCGAGTAGATTGAAGATTATTTTAAAACAGCGCTAGAACACGGAGATAGAAAGCGACAAACACACATTGCACTGTCTCTTTCTATCTCTCCGTGTTCTAGCGCTGTTTTAAAATCCTGTATTTAACTTCACAGTTGGCGACACTGCATTATCTCGTGGAGAACTTCCGCGTCCCTTTCATCAGATCCCCATTTTTTCCGAACCTTTCTCAGCTTCGTTCATCCGCAGAATCGAACGGTTTTAACGCGGCGACATTCTTTCCGTTTTCCTGCTTCTGTTCATTTGTTACATTCAACGGAGTGGTGCGTTCGAACTGTCGCTCAACAGCCCATTTGCATGGCGCCGTTGCACTCGACAAAGCAGCAACTGCGAGGCCCCATCGATAGCACGCAAAGGATCCTTGATCACTTAGTCAAGTTTCCCTCACAAGGATCGTATAACTCGATTATTTATCTTCGGTACTCTCTTGCTTGTCCTCGTTTTGCTCTGAGATTGATCCGAAGGGTGTCTTCTCCCCTGCGCTGGCGAAACAGTGAAATTCGAAACCCATTAGACTTGAGTCGTTAGTCGCCTTATCGACTGCCGGATCTGTCACGCTCCTTTATCTTCCTGCCTTCGCTCAAGGGCTCCACTTCCGTTGTTTTGCTTTCATCGCTGTCTTTCCAGCCGCGTCGCAGTAGCAAATAACTCTCATCTCGTTTTTTGTTTGTTTGTTTGTTTCCTGCACATCACGCGGCCCGAAAACGGCGCATCATCATCGCGGCGCTCAGGGGACATGCCTTCGAAACCAGCTACGCGCGTCGAGCTCCAATATATATTTATATATACGCCCGCACCACATACATGCCTGCCTCGCGCGGTCTTGTACACAGAACCGGCGGCGGACAAATAACGCTTTCGCGGGGCCGGCGCTGCTGGGTTTTATCCTTGTGCCATCGGCTGCCACAGCCCCGCTCCTTGCAGCGCTGGTGCGCTGGCAGCCGAAGTGGCTTCCCTTTCATAAGCCGCGCTTCTCTCTGCCTCACCGTCCCGTCCGAGTGGCACTTCCCTTTCGTCCTCCGCGCAGGCTCACCGCGCTGCTGGCGCGCCACTGTTCAATTAAACCTAATGGGCCGACTCCCGTTCCCGCGGCGGTCATAAGTTAACAAGAGCCAGCGGCATCGCAGCGCGCCTCTTCGCTTGCTCCTTCCATCAAGGACTTGTTTCGGTCTGCTGTGCTACCTCTGCTTTTACCTGCGCCGGCCCACTCGGAAACGCCGCCACGTGCAACACGCGCTGCGTGGCCGCCCTTCAGCCGCCTCATTCCTGAGCGCGCGCTTTTTATTATAATCGCGTGCCTTTTCTTCGGAATCCAGATTCTAGTCCAGCACTTCTGCACTGCTTGTTGGGGACATGAAAGACGAGGCATCAGTAGTTTGCTGCGAGACAAGAACTAGCACTTCTGAAGTTCCTGCCCCGCCCCAATCTTAGTTTACTATTTCGCTATTGTATATGTTCGCACACCCGTTAACTTTCGCTGAAGACTTGTTTGAAATCCCCGTGACAGCTGTAACGTGTCTCTCCAAAATTATATCGCACTCAGCACCAGCCATATTGCAAGCACACCTGCCTACCTTTCCCTACAGCATAACTGTCGGCACTTTATTAAAAAATGCCTGAAAAGCATCTTTGAAATTTCGGTACATTTGATCTGACTGTCGTTAAGGCAACTTTAGTCAACCTCTCACTTCACAGAGTTCTGTTTTTTGTAGCACGCAAGTATAAAAGTACCTACCCAGTGGTTTAGCAGGCTCATTGAGGCACGAATTCACTCAGAAAAACATCCATGTTTCGTCGTTGTCACCTCTTTTGTTTTCGCCCATATGATGTTGTTTTACTTCTTCGAAACAGAATCGCCATAACTGGGCAGGCAACACTTTTAATCGGTTTTAACGTGGGCGACTCATCCTCGAGCATCGCCCAATTACCTGCGCTAAAGCTTCTTGCTGCTGCTTATCTGAGCCCTTTTGAAATAATAAAAGTCCCGCATATTCAACACTAATGCATGTACTCATGTGCTTTTTTTTTCTCTCTCTCGTTTCTTCGCTTTCCTTACTTTTCTTTTCGCGGAGCCCTGTGCAAACGGCATCGCGCCGGCCGTGCTTCTTCCGCAAAGAAGGCAGAGCGGAAGCCCAGCCACGCGGAAGCGGCGGAAGCATGGCTTTGCGGATAAACCGGCAAGGACCATAGCCCACGTTTCTCACGTCCTCTTCCAGAGATATGGTTATTGCTCGGCCATGCCTATGGCTGTAAACAGTAATGGGGCCCTCGGTACAAAGGCACTTTGCGCAACGGCGGCCCAAAAGGGAAGTTAAAAAGTGCCGACTCATAACGAGAAACGTAAACAGTGGTTCTTCTGGCCTTCTGCCTCAACTGTTTTTGCCATTATGCATTTCTTTTCTTTTTTGAAAAATCACCGGTGGAGAAAGCTGAAACAATGAAACGCGCCGCGCGTACACATGGGCAGGCAGTGGTGGACATTAAGGCTACCTCTTCGGCCGCAGCCGTGCCATAACACCATATTGCACCTGCTCTGGCGTCGCTTTTTTATCTTTTTTTTTTATATTGTTTTGTTATCGTTGCAGTGAGGCTGAACGCAGCTTACTGATCTCGGCAGCCACGGTGGAGACGTGCGTTGCAAGCGCGATCAGGATGCACACTGATTGGTTGGCAGGGAGAGAAAGGCGGCGCCACCTCGCTGCTCTTCGGTCACTGAAATAAGGAAAGTTCCCTAATTAAGTTTGCCCGCGTCCTGGCGTACAGGTATCGGCTTCCGTTGGCGGCATTTCTTGGCAGGATGCTGATGTCACTGCCGTGGCTTATGACGAGGCGCCAATTGACACGCGGTCGCAGATTGAGCCACTGGACCACCACGATTCGCCGGCAGTCCTTAATTCAATAGAAAAAGAGTACTGAGCTGCACCGTGCCTTGAACTTTAACATTATTTTTGTCTTTGTTCTTTCTGCATCAATTTAGCATCTAGCACAACTTCACTGTAAAGAACAGCTTCAGAATCGAATCTGAGAGATTCATTGCACTCTTACTTTGTGTTGTGACCTTTGAGGTTGCTATCTTTCGTTCAATTGAGCTGGGCATGCAGTCACAGGAAAAAGTTTGTGTGAAGCGGATTGACGGAACACAATTGAGCCTTGGGTTGCGCCACGAGTAAGGTTATATTAGTTGTAGTGGATGGAGCAGCTATCCCATCTGTGCTCTCCGTTGATCTCCTCTGCATGAGTGCACCGAAATTAATTATTTCCCGCAAACATTTCTCTATGAGTATACGTATGGGGCTGGTGACGGACGGATCATGGTTGATATTGGCAATAATCGATCAAAAACCAAAAACTTAAGTTCAAAAAGATGACCTTATGTCATAGAAACCATTCTATATATCCAAACTATGCATTTAATTTGGCACAAGGAATAATGCACATCAGAGACGATTCTTACGAGTTATGTTTGACTAAAAACAAAATGTATCTCGTTAAATGGACGTTGTTCTTTTTAATACGCCTAAATTCCTTTTTTGTGAGCTTGGTGTGCTCATGGGACGCCTTCTTTTTTCTGCTCACATAAAGCAAACATTAAATAAAAAATAAATGGGAAAGACTTGTGTCTTTCCATTATTGTAAATTAGCAGTAGTTTGTGTGTCCGCAAGTGAGTCGAGTCGGCTTTACTTGAAACAAAATCATATGGAATACATTGCTAGTTTTCTCCTTGAAACCGTGTGTTCTTTACCACATAGTAGGCCAAAATTTGTGTAATAATACATACGAATGCTCTTTACCTGCACTCATCCATCCTAATATTTGTGAATATGCACCGCTGCCTATTTTTGTAATAGCATTCATTCGTCGGTTCATTATGTTCGCCGCTGGCAGCCGCCGTCTGCCTTTATATAGCCAGTATACAGCGACGTTTTTTAGGTTCTGGAGCTAAGTACGGAGCTAACTAAGAGCACAGCTCAAAATAATAAACCGCGTAATGGTGTTTATAATGCTTTCTTCCAACTAAAAGAATAGCAAATCCGTAATTAACGCTTTGAACATCAAATGCAGTGCTCGGAAAGTAACCTGTGACGACAGTAGCCCCAATAGAATCCTACTCACAGCTGTCATCACCCAAGCGTCATTACCGAGGAAGTTGCCCGTCTGAGCGTCCAATGATAAAAATGTAATATATTCGAATATGAACCAACGAAGTGAAAAAATTGGCGAGGCACTTAAGTTTTAGCATTTAAGAGTATGTCTGAAAAGCGTTTATGGCTGAGTTTTCCAGCTTCCTTTGAGGATCATTGTTCGGGTATGTGCAGGCTTTTTCACGCTTAGAAGAAAATTGGAAGCTGGCTACCACCGCGCCTTCAAAAATGGTGGTGCCGAGAGCCTGCGAGAAGGTACGACACCAGGCGCATGCGTGGAAAGGCCAGCAGGCCACGCTCATCGCGCAAGGGCATTTGCCGCCGATTCTACGCGGCTGTCAGCGGGAGCGCTTCGCAAAGCGTCACGGTCACGTGCTCCCAGTTTCCCTATAAGCGTAAAACAGTCTGTACATTCCCTTTGCAACTCCTATGTCACTAATTCCTTAATGTGTGCCTGTATTGTCTCACTTGAACAAATTAGCGTACAGCCGAAAGTTACCAGATTAGATGAAAAACCACCCGATGTAGGTATAAAGCCTCGCTTTAGCCAAGCCGCATGAACGTGCAACTCGAGATCCAAGGGTGCTGCAAGTATAAATTTCAATGTCGTCCTTCCATCTCAAAGGCAAGGCCCGAGTTAGCAGCGCCTGAGGAAAAGGTCATGGCGCGTGATCGCGTGACGTCACACGTCCTGATGAGCAGTCAGTGCATGGTCCATGGCACCGGCCAACCACCACCTATCAGAGTCATGACAGTGATTTTTCGCTTATAACGCCGAGGCCAGATTTTCTGGGGAACGGCGGCTTCAACATTATCGCCTTAATGCGAGTCCGAGCCCTAAAGTTGGCGGGTATACTCTTATCAATTCACAGTAAACAGCTTCTTATGTGCAGCCTAATAGTCCTCTACTTAACAAAGCAGTAGGCTTTAAAAAAAATGTGAAAATATAATATCCTTTCCACAAAACACTATAGAAGCATGTCATTCCTGGTAAAGCTTTGGCGGGAGCTGACTGGTAAAAAACACTCTGCCGTATGTTTATTTTGATTCGCAATGTTGTCCGTATATTAAAACAGTTCATTTCATTCAATTAGCATCAGTTTCTTGTCATTGCCTGGAGCGCCAACTGGCGTACACTGGCGATAGCGGGGACGGAGCAGAGCGTCAGCAAATGACGAAGAAGCAAAGAAATACTACCCCAAAATATTATTATATTATCCCGGCCTCGTAATGGACGCTAATCTGCCCATCGTTGATGCGTGCGAGGCATTTATATGATGAATTATGTTTGAGAATGCCTGAAACAGGTCCTTCTGTCGACAAGTGCCTCATAATTTCTCTTCTATGATTCCACCGAGCCTTCTGCTCATTGCCTCCCGCCTCTCAACCCCCCCATTCCCCTCTCCTCCCTCCCCACTCGTCTTTTCTTTTGCCACCTCTAATTTTCTTCCCGTTTTTGTTTTTTTTTTTGCCCAGTAACGGATTAGAAAAGAAGTTTCCAGCATGCATGGCAACCCTAAATCTGTCTCCTGCTGCAATATACTACACTAAGCCCCTGGCATGTTGCCGGAACCCGGGAAAGCGAAATAAGAGCTTTTATCGAGGGCGCACTTTATTTTTGTGCTTGCTATTCGAGCGCCCACCATTAAGCGTGCGCGAGCCCAAGGGTCTGTGCCACGACATTCGTTGGGCGTTGTACAACTCGTGCCGGCGCAACTCGCGAAAGCGAGGCAGCGGGGATGATTTCATTAAAGATCCCATTTTTCCAACTTAAAAACGTACACATGTCAGGCGTCGTTTGCCGCCATAAACAAAAACATACCCGCAGAACACATTCCCTATCCGAGAAAGAAACCTAAAAATCAAGCAAAGCGGTATATCATTACGGTGGCATCATTTGTCAGAGATAAAAAGCGGAGAGCGCTAAATGAGGCCCGACATAGAGAGCGCATTTAGAGTTGAGTCTGTAATCGCAGCCTAAAGGACCTCCCCCCCCCCCCCTTTTTTTTTTTTTTTTTTTTTTGCTCGTTCAAGGAAATAAAGAGAGAAAAGAACGGCGCCTGTAATAGGCGGCTCGTAGCCCGCAAGAGAGGAAGGCAAAAGGAAGAAGAACCGGGCACATAAATTGCTTCCCTAGAGCCACTCAGATGCAGTAGAATATCTTTCGAGAGGGTGCCCGCCGATCAGCTTTAGCCAGCTCCACAATGGGATTTCCTCCATTTGCCGCAAAAGTGCTGCACTGGTCTTTTTACGTCGCCGCTGATGCCCCCTTAAGGTTTTGTAGTCTTGCGCCAGCACTTCAGGGGCCTTTTAAGCAGTTCTCTTGGAGCTCGAAAGCAAAATGGCCCAAGGGGAGCGTTGAATTGAATACACGAAGAAAACACACACAAGCCGAAAAAAAAAAACTGAAGAAAAAAAGCACAATGCGCACGTCCTGTGCCACTCGCATTCATCACGCGAAAGAGAAACCCCGGCGAGGACTTGCATTCACGAGTCTTTGTCGACTGTTCCTCCCGCTGTCCCACCTTGAGAACGGGAAACAGCGCGGGACTCTGAAGCTACGAGCCCCGCTGCATTTTCTGCGTAATCATAAGCTAATGCGTAAAGTAGCGCCTTGTCTAAGCGCAAATTCTGGTTGGCAGACCCGTTTCCGTGCAACAAATCATAATGTTATGTAACGTCACGCTGCTAAGTCATTAATTTTGAAGGCGTACCCGATACCATGCTTCAAGACGTCAGGGAAAGTCGATTAGGCTGCCAACAAATGGCGAAGAGGAAAAAGGTAAACAGGCGATCATCAAAGAGACTGCGGATATCAGCGCTATATAGCTGATTGCAGAACTCCGCCTCACTGCGATGTTATCAATTACCGAGGTGTTTAGGTGTTTCTATATTACGCTGTATTACTTAGACTAGCAGTATCTTTGAAGGTATGTCGCAAACCGAACACGAAAAGCCGAAAACCCTTTATATTGGCGTTAAAACGCCCGTTTGACAACATAGCGGTTCTTCGTGTCTTATGCGTCCAGAGTCTTCGGCGGTGCAAGAGCGCGTTCTCTGAACCTGACGTAATCGTCTCATCTCGCCATTCAGACCTTCGATGAAGATCACATGCCTAAAGAAATGAAACAGTAGTAAGCTGTAACAGCCGAATTATAGACGATTCTTTCAGATCTGACTACCATTAATCTCTACTTTTCCGTAGCATGTTTCCTTTGGCCTCAATTCAGTTAAGTACAAAAGACGGCCCGAGGCTATGGTTTTATGAATAAAATAAAAGCTCGCTAGTTGCAAGCAGTCGCATTCAGTTTACTGTTTTCTTAATTTAAATTTTATTTTGAAGCTTGTTTAGTGGTTCCGTTTAGTATGACAATATTTTAATGCTATTCAGAGCTGTTAAAACGGTAACCTCTATCCGGAAACCACGAAGATCTATCAGCTTATTTATTTGCATACGCTATTAGATGTCACTGCAAATAAAAGCTTACAAGACCACATAGTCGAAAAGCAGATTCGACGTCCTGTAAATGTCGCCAAGGCTCTTTTTTACGCATCAAAACTTAACGAAGTTCACACTGCTCCGAATTCCTCTAAATACTGCTGAAGGGGGCAAACCAGCTAAAAAGGCGCAGAAGAAGATATTTTAACATGGAAACAACTACTCATTAGCATTCACCCAAGCACAGCCACAGAGCTACAAAAGAAAACTGTACATCTTCCGCGAAAATTTCGTAGTTGCAAAATATTCGCCTTGGGCCAAGGGTTCAAACCCGAGACCACCGTCTTTCCGGGGCAGTCGCTCGGCCCATTGACTTAAACAGGATAGCTAGCAGGTCAGGTGGTAGGGCGAGGGCGATTCGATCAACAACTCGGTAGTCGGAGCGATGTTGGTACAACGTTTAGGCGAATTCCCCGAGGTGGAGTGAATTTGTAATGAGAGAGCAATTACTGATTCGCATCACCCCCCCCCCCCCCCCCACCTTTTCCCCTCGCCTGCCTAAAACATTGTACCAACCACGTTCCTGCTTCGATTTCTTGATCACTTCTCTCTCGCCCTACGACCTGACCTGCTAAGTTGGTTAGAGCGACTGCTCCGGAGAGGCGGTGGTTTCGGGTTCGACCACAGCCTTCGGGCGATTTTTCCTTTAGCTACGTTCTTTCTGTGGAATCTGTATAGCTTTCCATTGTAGCCATATGACTGCGCTTGGGTGTACGGTAATGAATAATTACTCCCGTGTAGAAAGAAGATCACCCAACCATAGGAGATTCCCTTAAAACTTTCTTCCAGCCCAAGACATTAAGTCCGTGTGTCTTCGACTTATGGTTTTATATATTTATTTCTTGCTGTAATCGCTTACATTCTTTCAAAATTACGCATTAGATATACAAAAGTTCCGCGCTGCTGTATAAAATGTACTTTAGGTGCAGTTGCAATCATTCCGCAGGCCGATTATCATATTATGGTCCCGGAGGGCATGCAATACTTCAAAAGTGATGCTGAGAAGAAAACTTCCTTTCCGTTGCTTCTAAGATATTTAGAGCGCGTTAGTGACAGAAAGTGCCGTTTATTGCTACTATTACCGCAATTTATTACCAAAACTGTATGAGTTCGTTCATTCAGGAATATGTGAAACGCTAGCCGAAAGTTATGCCGATGCCACTCACTCTTGATCTAGTGCTACGAATCGGTTGCAGAAAGCGAATGGTATCTTTCTGTCGACCTGCAACCGACTTTTATCGGCAGTTCTGCGCACGGCCTAGATTTGCCCGACTTCTTTGTGTTCTGTTCCGTGCTCACCGACCAGAGCGTGTGGCGACCGCCTTCGTCGTGTCTGTCCGCGCTACAGGCGCGTAATCGAAACCATTCCGGCCTCTAAGTAGGCTGCTCGGTCTCTTCCTCGGGGAGTTGTCAGAGACAAGCTGGCTGTGCGCGCATGGGGAAATTCCTGGTACCGGAGGAAAGGAGTCTTCGGTAAACAGAGAGAGCGCGGCAACTCTCATTCCTATCGACGACGAGGGGAGGAAGAAACCGTGGATCTGCTGTATCGTGTTGCCGAGGCTGGGCGTGCCGGACGCGTGCTTATTATTGGCGCGGCGGCAAAGCAAGCGTAACACCTCGCCGCGGCATGTCTGCACCAGGCAGCAGGCATCGGCGGTCGGTGGGCACCGCTGATGCATCACCGCCGCCGGACAGCAGCATCGGAGCGCGCTGCCGTGTCGCTGACACGGGGGCGCCACCAGGCAATCAGCGCCGGCCATCCATCTTGTGCCGCTCGGCCACCGAAGTCGACATTTGCTTGTCGCTTCCTCAGTAGCGGCCGCTATCGCGCAGCCCCGTTGTCGCCTGCGGCAGCCTTGGAAGCCGTTTACGCATCTTCGCGCGTTTCGGTGCTCCTCCCTCGGTGAACATCGCTCCCCGTGCTCGCGTCCAGTCGCGATGTCTTGTGCGCTGCTCGCTGTTAGGTCTTCACCGCTTTGGTTCCTTTAATTTAGGGCTTACTTTTTCTTTCCTTTTTTTTTTTTTTTTTCGCGCGCCTGCATCCCCAGCGAACATAGTATTTACCAATAACTTTCAATATCGCGTTCTGTGGCTAATCTGTGCGGACCGTTTCCTTACCTCAAGGAGGCGCTCAGCAAAGAGCCGGAAGTTATTACGCTGCTGAAATTCTCCAACGGGCCAACGGCACCTTCGCGATGTGCCGCATATGTCAGTGCATGCGTGCGAGTTGCCAACTCGTGACCTAATGCTCTAAACGCTACATCCGTAGTTTCTGCTTGGGCTTTCATTTCAGTGCCTGAACGAGACATGCATCTTGGAACCACTGCTGCACCCGCACCTTTTGCGTTAAATTCGCCCGCTTGCAGCTGCAGATGTAATCAGAGCGCTTATCATTCGTGAGCACATTGTTAATAGCTAATAAAGGCTGCTTGACCTTGCACTAAAAAAAAGTTTGGCGGAGTTTAAACTGTGGCTAAACCGGTTTTACTGTGCGAAAGAATGGCTTTGCTTGTTTCAGCAGCTGCGCGCATGTTTATCTTTGTGGAGTGACGTAATCGTGTGAAGATCAACCTTCATTGTTGTTCTCGTTTATAGGTGCAATGTTGCTCACAGGGAGGACCATGATGTAAGCTGCCCATGTTGCTAGGAGCAATACAGATATAAATCCCCGCTTTAACGAAGCCACACGAGAGTGCCTGCATGACCTATAAAGGCATCGTGTCTAACTTGGGATCCAAGGGCCCTGAAGCTTGAATATTCTGATCTCACCATTTCATGTGAATGGCCGAAGCTCTAGTTGGCAGGCGCTCAAAGGACAAAGGTCGAAGGACGCGCAATTCCGAAGACCCAGTTAGATCTTGTGTTGGAGTGCTTACATACTAAAATTTTTGTTCGTTGTCCGGGAATCGCAGTTGAGATATTTTGAATCCGTATCAATGTAAGAGTTGCCTTTGCGCATCATTTTTCTTTTTTTTTTTCTTGCAAGGAGGGCACCGACAAGTATGCATGAACGTTTTCTCATTGCTCGAACAGCGCAATAGTAAACAAACACGGTGTGTACCTGAGTGAGCAAAAACGTGAATGCACAATGGGGCTGTCTGCTAGAAACGAAGCTTGGATATCCAGAGAACGAACGTTCCGCTTCTTCTCGCCCTCGTATCGAGTGAATACGATATAGGCTCGCACACATTCGTGATATAATGAATAAATTATACCAAAATGAACTCGTTCCGCTCGCAGTTGCAGCAGCGGGAGGCACAATGGCACGATGGCTATCAGCAACATTAATAACCCTGGAGACAGAGTATCCTTCACCGAGATGGAACAGCGCGTACAATATTTCGGCATATCTGGCGAGTCAAGAACACACAAGCGTCCTTGAGTTCGCCATAATCACGTGCTTCACCTACCTCACCAGCAAATGCACCGTCGTACTGGCAAATAACCCGAATATTCAATGTTGCAATCTCCGAGGTTCGATCGCATGTACGACCGTATTTATGGTCCTTCCAGTTAACATAGGCATGGCTATGCAGCGTACAGCAAAACAAAAAAAAAAAAAAAGTACGGAAATGGTCCGCTTTAGGGCAGTAGGGTGCCGTTAAAGATTGGCTTGGTACTTTTGTTTTCAATACGTGCGAGCGCTTATTTTTTCTTTTCGGTAGATAAGGATTTGCATTTTTGATGGCCGCATACGAAATGTTCTACAAATCGTTGGTGTACATCAAGCTTTTGTCTATATAACTGAGTGAACTTTCAAAAGAAGAGGAGGTACATAAACTGTGTTTAGAAACAGTGAATCTTCGTCATTGCACAAATATGAATATTTCAAGTATTAAAAAAAGAAATCGCGGTCAGAATTAAGTTCTGAGCTTTAATCTTCTAAACGTATTAGAAAGCCTCCTCAGAACTATTAACATATATAAATAAGTACGCATTTACGGAAAATTTTGAGGATAGCGGTGATGCTTTGTTTTTGTTTCTATACACTACAGATTTAGAATAACTAAATTTATCCACGGTATATGAGGGTATATTTCGGTAATTTCGGAGCTTAGTTCGCGCTTGTTATGCCATTCTGATTTGTAAATAAATAAAATATTAGTATAAACCTAATTTTTTTTTTCTCTGGCGGAGCATGACTGTGACTTTTTTCACGTTGAGTGAATTACGCAAGAACGGTCAGATATACGCATTCCACGCTCACACCTCGCTAGCTTTTTACCGGAGGGGTCAATGTTGGAATGAAATGCACTTGTGCGAAAAGCTGAAATATTTAATTATTGGGTATTTTTAAGGTGGCGTGGTCGAACAACAATATCAAGGACAAAAACAGTAACGCCAAATAGCGCTGCCCTGACCTTTTTTTTCCTATACCTATATCGTTCCCTCGGACAGGGACAAGCACGAAAAATGCCAATAAATCCGTTAACTGTGCACATGTCCTACATCACCCTCTACATAATCTTCTCGGCACAACCTA
Source organism: Amblyomma maculatum (assembly GCF_055883805.1). NCBI lineage: Eukaryota > Metazoa > Arthropoda > Arachnida > Ixodida > Ixodidae > Amblyomma > Amblyomma maculatum. The sequence goes on from NC_139344.1 coordinate 232,683,311, forward strand.
ATAATCTAATAATAATCTAATAAGGAAGTGCAAGATGTCATTTTTTCCCTGTTTCTTTTTTCGTAATAAAAAGAGTGCAGCGTTTGTTGTTGTTCTTTTTGTTTTTTACGCAGTGATATAGTTAACGACATAATAAATTTTTCAGTGCGAACCAAGCAGAACAATACCTATTAAAACCCACTGGGACTTAATGTAATGTGGCCGAACTCGTAATCTCTTTCTTTCCGGAGAGAAAAGTTTTCGAGTGAAAAATTTGCCTCTGAAACAAGTGATTAATTTTTTTCTGCCCTGACATCAGCCAAAGTTTCCTGTTACATCGGGTAAGAACGGCTGTGGCTGAAAAATTTCCTTCATCGCTTGTACTGTACAAGAAAAGCTGCTGTAAGAAACGTTTCAAGAGTTAGTTCCTCTACGGCAGCCTTAGCCGTGTTCGAGATTTGGGATTTTACTCCTTTTCCCTTTCTAACCTGCCCATTGTTCGATTCAATGATCCTGTTACCTTTTCTTCGATTCATTGCTCGATTCGAGACAGCCTTGACAAGCCAGAATAAAGCTAGCTGCCCTGTCTGCTGCTTCTTCGGACCTGCCTCCTGCAACCTTTCGCAACCTGCGTCACCTGAGTATCTACACGCGCTCGACAGCTACAGACGAACAGCCATCTGTTATGATTCTGGCGGCACGCACGCACACACCCACGCACGCATGTCAATAGGGAGTTTTAGTACTGCGTACGCAAGCATACGCAGAACCCTTGCGTACGTAGGCGGCCTGCGTGCTGCTTACTGCGCATGCGTCATACGCAGCACGATTCTTGCGTACTGCGTATGCGTTGCTTGAATACGCAGAAATCCCTACCTCTGCGTGCGTTCGCTGAACCGTCTGCGTGTTGCTCTCGTGTATGAGAAAGCTGGACAGACACGTTTGGCTATATGGCCGCTCATGATAAGTCGCAAACACGCAGCACATTCGTTTCTTTTCTTTTTATTGCAAACAATTTGACGTTTCGCGAGAAGTAAAAACTTTATTAATTTGTTGCTCCGCAGTAGAGGCCGCGAATTGCGCCTTATGCGGCGCACAAATTGTTTTCTATGAATGCACTGCGCGAACGCTCCTACTGCTAGCTGGTGTATTTCCTCGCCAGGATCGCTGAAACCTGAAGCAGTAAGTACCAAGTTTCCTGTGGGTTTTACACTATAAACAAACGCCGTGTTTACAAACAAATGGGGCGCTCGCGACCCCGCCACAGACTGGGGGTGAAATGTATAGGTTTACCACCCATGAGAATATGTGGAAGCGAAAGATTTCAAAGCCGTTTTTGTCTTCACGGGGCACCTATGATGTTTTTTTTTTTTCTTTTTTTTTGTAGGGTCCTTTGAAAACATGTAAACACAACTTACCGAAGTATCTTTCTCATTTAGTACAGTACCAATGGAGGCTACCTATCATTAAAAGTTGGCGAGCGCGTTGAATAAATGTGTGACAAATTATGCTAAGTAATTTTGCGGGTGATATATTTATAAACACGCTGAAATATGTGTTGTAAAGCCGCACATACCGCATACACGCCCGTTACGAGCTGGGTGCTTCTCCCAATCGCGGAAGCTTCTAGTGTACAGCTGCCGTATGTACTAAATTTTCTTAATACCTGTCATTCAAAGTAACCGGCCCATACACAAAACTACATTCAAAAAGCATTTTTAAACGTCGGAAGGGAACGGTCCATTGTAGCAGACGGCGGCGCAGCCGACGCTCTATTCGATCGCAGACCACGCCGGCGACCGCGAACGATATTCGTGTGAGCAGACAGGCTGTTGGGCGTCTGCTGCTGTGCACGGTTCGTTTTTCGTGCCGAGTGATGACTACCTTCAGCTTAAAAGCTTGTATCATTTGAGCGGCTGCATTTAAGAGGGAACATTGAAGCTCTCGAAAGAGCGGACAGCTAGATTTAAGGCGTGTCTTTACAACGCAGATTCATCGAGGCGCGTTAAATATTGTTTGGCTCCAAAAAAGCCATAGCATATTTTGTCATACTTTTTCTTCAAAACATTCGCCAACTCTTAACCATCCGCTGTGTTCATTGGTGCTGGCCTAAACCGGAAAATTATTTTGGTAAGTTTCCTTTGCATATGTTTCCATGGGCCATGCTCCCTACTTTTACGGCATACGTTTTGTGACATTTTAAATATACTCCGCCTCTCTAATGAGACCGTATAATTTCGCGATATGTTATCCGAGGTTCATAGTTACTTTGCACTGAATGATGACATCATAAACGCACTGTGAACTTAGAACACTGCTTTGACATGACATCGTTTCTCTCAGAAAAACAGTTAGCTTCTTCGGATTTAAATTTTGCACGGGGTTGTGTATAATTTTTGCTTTCTACTACGTTGGCAAGGGGTAGTGCCCCGATTCGGTCAATGTCATTCATTATACCCTCATCCTCTGCAACAACGACGAACCAAAGCAGTACCTTTGCAGCATGGGTTCCATCTCTCGCCTGTCGGAAAAACAAAGCAGGAATTCTTGCGCTGGTAAATTCGTTTTTCGGATGGCTGCGAGATGGCACTACACAGGCCACTGCGCTTGCCGCGTTAGCTTTCGGGCCCCTGCGTACGTATGCGCTTCCGCCATACTAAAAGTCTTTCTGTGGCATGTACGCGACCATGCCGTAGCGTTCCGCAAAGTACGTGGGCTATGCGTACTTAGCGCTCACTACGCAGTACTAAAACTCTCTAATACCTAAACAGCGAAGTATGCAAGCAACACGGACGAACGGACGCAAGAACAGAGGGCTTTTGAGTCGCGACAAGACTAGCATGCACAAGAGACCGGATGTAAAAGTCATCTGTACTTGAACGGGCCCCACACAGATTTAATATGAAAGGGTAGCGGAAAACTCTGAGTCTTTATTATTATTATACACCGAGTGAGGAGTAGAGTAAAGGCAGCTGTCTGCGTCGTCACTAGCAAAACCGAAGGACTTCATCATCTTTTTTGAAACTGATTCACGCTCCACTAAAGGTTGTGTCCCAGACTCTTGTTCCCGATGAAAAAAAAAGGGGAAGAAAAAACCATCTGTCTTTCAGCTTATTTTAGAGGGTGTATCTCGAAAACGCTAAACTTACTTCTGTGAAATGCGAGGAGCGTCAACATCCGCCTAGGAACGCCGTTTGAACACCCGCGTTAATTTTAAAGCGTTTGTTTTCCACCAACAACAAAAAAACTACATAATAATATTTGCAGCAGACGTCTGATAATGAGATTTGCAGGCGACAGGAGTCTTGCGCTTGACAATAGAGTCGCACTGTACAGCTTCGAGCTAGCGACTTTCCTTCTCTCCCAATATGTGTAAAACAAAGCATGAAAGCAAGAACGTCACGTACGCCGTCACAAATAGCTCAAAAACATACATGACGAGAAATGAAACGCGAAAAGTTGACAATAAAGCGATGGAGAAGTTCTGGGGGAAACTGCCCTCCGAAGTTCTGCTGTTGTTGCAATACCGGAAAACCAACTGATGCAGAACTATGCAGTCTATATGTTGAGAGTACCTTGCGTCCTGGCTACCAGCTCGCTAAATATTTACCTTTCACAGTGAATGGGGCTTGATGCCAGGCGAAAACCGCTAATATACTATATAGCCGACAGGATTATCCGGGTAAGTGCCTCTTGACGTTGTCCTTGCAAGCACGTGCTGTTGAGGCACAGCGAAGTTGTCACGCTCCTTCGGGGCTCTCCGTCTGAACCATAGACTGTAGAAATTAAGCCCATTTAACTAGTACATATGGTTATGGGCCTTCGCACCGCGCATCGGTAAGCTGCTAACATTTGCAGTCATAGCCCTTGGTGTCATGCGTTTCCTAGTGCGCACTTATAACACTAAAGGTGGGTGTCCATGTCCTGTGGCTTTTTAGCAGTTACAGTAGATGCGCCTCTGTCTATTTATCTTGAGCTATTCTTATTCACCTTCCCGCAGGAAAACAGGACAACTATCTGCAATTTTAAAGCGGATTAAAGTAAAAAGCGCTGATAACGCGCCTCCGTAGTTTCGCCATGTTAAATATGCTGTCTGAAAGCACCAAGTCCAGCTTTCTTCAACATCGCTTTTAAATGGGAGGCAGCTGTAGAATATCGTAAGATTTTGTTATGAACAAAATAATGGTAATGATGTGAAGCAAAATTTGGGCTGTCAAATTTATCTACGCCCGCGCCGAGTAAGACTGATATAGGAAGCCAATGGGGCGCGTTTTTTTAGAATAAATAATACAAACTGCAAGCGTTAAAAGGGAGAATCTATGGATATAATGTTGACAAGGTGCAATGTTATCTAATGCGAAAACATTACCTTGCATATGCAGCGAACTGCAGTTTACCTTTCCTACGTGACACCGACTACGTATTTCAGCCAATTATTCAGAAGAAATGTTTTAGATCATTTCCGCATCACGTTTCGGGGTCTCGTCGATTCCAAAAGTAACGGCTATACAGGACTGCTTGGGCAAATTGAGATCTTAAAATATTTCAAGTAAAAATGCCTTAGAGGCACTGCCGTTCATTTCATTTCCGACCACTGACTGCTTTCTCATCAACTGCGACCTGATAAAGCTGCTAAGCTCCGTGAAATTCTCGATTCCTTTCTTCCCACCCCTCAAACAAAAATAATCACGCCCAATCAGCAGCGACACTTTATTACTAAAAACTGCTAACTATAAAAGGAGAGCAGAGGACAAAGAAATTGTCCTCTATCTACAGGCTGCAGCATGTTAATCTCAAAATGATTGCTCTCGCAGAGAACGAAGTTTTTGGAAGCAAGAAAAGACAAAAAAAAAAAGAAGATACAAATGTTGACATCATCGGTGATTTTTAAAAGTAAACTGCGTGCGTTGACACTGATATTTTGACATGGATCTGAGAGGCAGCGCTACATTGCCACTCATTTCAGAACGATTGGTAAAGAGTTGACGAGTTGGAATTAACTGGCAGGAAGTTTTTTAAATCCATTTTTATATCGGCGACAAACACGCCTTTTGACGCCGTACAATGGTAAGCAATCCCGGATAGAGCCAGAGCACAAATTTTCACTGTGAACAATAACTGGATCTATTTGCCCTTTGTTTCTTTGAAGGAGTGCATACTGAGCTGCAGTTACAAAGTTAGCCTTTTCTATTAGTCTGTATTTTCTTTTGTGACAGTTCTGAACGGTAAACTGCACGGCGAGTTAAAGTGGAATTATTTACTTTCAGTGTTTCTCTAGAAAGCAGCGGAAATTTTTAATTTTATTCTTTTTAATGCTGCTCGTGTGCATGAGAAACTAGCCCTAATGGTGCTGCAATATTGACTGCTAACTGTACATTTTAATAGAGACAAATTGCTTATACTCGGCAGCGCATGGCATCTCTACTGGTGCCCGTAGTCGGTACTTTTCCTGTCGGTAATTTTATGCTTCCGTGACTTTAGTGCTAATTTCACATTGGCCGCGACAAAAGCTCCCGGCTTTCAGGCATGGCTTAGGTTGTCCATTGTACGCTTATACGCTAGCCCTTGAAAAACAAAATGACGCACGCATGCCCTGTCCTTCAATAGCATCTGATGAATCATAATCATTTGCCTTAATCCTTCCCAAACTGGGATTTTTTCACTAAGCCGAAGGCGCAAAGGACTAAATATGTGAGCTCGGGTCAAAGCGGCAGTCTGTGCTATACTGAGAGCCAATCTCCGAAGTCATCGCACGCCGGCCGCTGGTACTCGCGACGTTGCTGAATGGTAACTTAAAAGAGCTTGCATAGCGGTAGGTCAGTTTATGGGGCATTCTAAATTAAAACCGTGGGAACGACGAGACGGGGGCCCTTTGTTGTCTTCTTGCCTCCGTCCTGTCGCTTTCGTTGTTTTATTCTGAATGGTAGCTGGCTTCGGATTTGCAGGCAGACACCCTACACGTCATACTGGTATAAGGGATGCCGTCGGCAGACATTATGCTTCAGCAATAGCTCGACAAAGTCAATAACTTTCCAACCGGTTGCTGCTGTACTTCCTCTGATTTTGTTAGGACGCATCACGGCGCCACTCTACGCTTCGGTCCTTTCGCTAATTTTAATGTCAACACAGGACCTAACAAGCAGCAGTGCTTGCAACAGAAGAAAGCATCGAAGATTCTATATAACAAATGTCCGAGCTGAATGTGTGGCCGAGCTGTATGTCCTACATACTGGAAAAGTTTGCGCGGAGACGCGAGCACAAGTATAGAAAAACAAGGAGAATCGCTAACTCTCAATTCGGCAGATGTCAAGAAGTCGGCAAGTCGACAATTCGATCGGTGCTCCCATTTTTTTTTTTTTCTGCTTTCATTCTTCTCATGGGTTCTTTCCACAACATCGACGCATTCCTCGATGCATCTTGCTTGGATTTTACTGCGCGAGAGCCGCGAAATAGGCCGGACAACTACTACCCTTTCAACAGGTTTAAGTGTTGGCGGTAGGTCGAACTTCGGACCAAGATTAAGGACTTCTGGATGCGGGCAGGAACTTCACCGTTTCCCAGTATGACGACTCCTTGATTCAACTTCAAAACTTCAAAATCCTTCATGGTCTTGGCGACGTTTGAAAAACAGCATTCCACGTCGGCCCAGTCATGTAAGACAAAGTGGCGCAGCGATAACAAAAGCCTGGTCATTTCTTGTTCTCCCACTGACGATCGCGACGCAGCTGATCCTTGAAAAAATCTGGCTGGCCTGCACCACTCTGACCGCAGCATTCGGCAGAACCGTTTCCAGTGTCCTGCCGAGGGTTCCGAGAACACTGCAAGCCCAAGAACGTCCATAGGCCACAGGTCATAACGAAGATGCTAAGAAAAGGTCTACGCCTTGTGCACGCAACACAGAAACAGCGGCAATAATAACTACAGGGTTATTGAAGTCGAAATAAATTAAAGAAAAATGAAATCCCGACGCTTTAGAAATTATACTATAAGGAAAGAAGAAAGTTGGGATTGTTGTCTGAAGTGCATACTGAAAAAGTTTGCGGGGGGGGGGGGGGGGGGGGGGGGGGCACGAGCACAAGGTGAGAAAAACAAGGACGGGCTCTAACTCTCAACTCGGCAGATGTCAAGAAGTCGACAAGCCGTGTGATGCTCCCACGTTTTTGTTTTGTTTTTTTAATCTGTTTCCTACCCTCTCATGTCCAATTCCGCAACATCGACTCATTACTCGACGGGGGACACCGGAAACGACTCGGACGAATGCCGCCATCGGCGTGGTGTTTCGCGTCCTAGCCTAGCTGTGCTATAGGACACACAACAGCACGGGCCTGTTGTCGACTGTTTTAGACTCCAGTGTTTTTTTTTCTTTTCGTTCTTCAGTTTTTATTCAGCCGCATATTACATCTCATTGCTTGCATTTATTAGCTGTGTGCTCTTTCTGTTTGTTGTATTTTGTTCATTGTAGCCTAAATGTTATTTTTCTTACTGTTTTCATTGTTTACTCTTGCGTGTGTCTCATAGCCTGAATCGCTTGGGACGTTAAACCCCACAAACCAAACCATCGTTTACTCTTAATTTTGCAAATGTTTGCCCCTCCCCTCTGAAACGTATATTTACATATACCTAAATAAATAAATAGATAAATAAATAAACTAACTACCTTTTATTATTTATTTCATTAACAAACTATCAGAACAGAATATATAGAGTGTACATCGTCTTGAAAAACAGCTGCCAGACACGTCTGTACAAGTACCGTTTACGTAAAGTTTTGTTTTTGTTTTTACCGTTCTTAAATTATAACTCGCACGTTAAAGCGATAAAGCCTTCGCGGGCGCACCGGTGCAACTTCAGGGTTTCCAGATGCTACTCAAGAAACACCTCCTCTTTTTTTTTTTTTTTTTTTTTTTTTTTTTTTAGAATTTTCATCGTTGGGGTGCTGCACATGCACTGAACAAAAAATATTAGCCAGGAGAAGGTTGCGTAATAGCTATTTTTAAAGGGCAGTAAATAAAGTTACACAAATGGTATCACCCCGCCGGGGTGGCGCAGTGGTTACGGCGCTCGGCTACTGTTCCCCAGGACGCGGGATCGAATCCCGGCCTCGGCGGCAGCTTTTCGATGGAGGCGAAAAGCAAGGCGCCCGTGTGCTGTGCGATGTCAGTGCACGTTAAAGAACCCCAGGTGGTCGAAATTTCCGGAGTCCTCCACTACGGCGTCTCTCATAGCATGAGTCGCTTTGGGACGTTAAACCCCACAAACCAACCAACCAACAAATGGTATCATAATAAAAACGTTACAGCTAGTTTTTTTTTGTATTTTTTTTTAAAGATGATTTGCAACTGTGGAACAGACACTTTGTTTTTCAGGCCAATAATTAAAAAGTTAGCTGAGTAGTCATTACTAATATTTTACTGTGGCGAACGAAAACAACTATTGAAGTCTATGCCAAGCGACTCGCAATAACATTCGGTTGGATTCGTTGGCCTTGAACATGCCGCGTTTTTTTTTTTTTTTTTTTTTTTTTTTTTTTTTTTTTACCAGATATAATATTCAAGCGAATGTGAGGTGAATTTTTATATTTATATCATCCGCTTCTGATCGCACCTCTTGTTCAGAACAAAGACGCAGATATAACGTTCTCTTCTTGTAATTTTTTTTTTCTTTTTTGTGCTCACGACGCGGCGTGCTGTTCGAATAGGCTCACATGCTGCTATAGAAGTAGCCAGCTCTTTGATGGCCTTCTTCCCGTGCGGCGCGCACGGGTCAAGATGCTGGCGATGAACGTGGCAAGAAGGCGGCGCGAATCATTTAGTACATGAAGAAAAAAGCAGCTACACAGTTCGTGAAAGATAAAAAGGACGAGCGGGCACGGAACTCGAGCAGCACAAAGCCCCTAACAGCGGTGGCAGCACAGCAGTGACGGTGGCCTCTGCTGCGTGGGTGACTGCGTGCGTTAACGCGCCGCACTTTTTCTTCTGAGCTAGGTGACGCGAAGCACATTTACAAAGTGTTGCCCATCAAATTATACCGACGGGACCACTACTTCCATCTTTTTGCGTGCCCTCTCCGCTTTTCCAACCGTTCGGCTGTAGTCGACCTGGATAGGCCAAGATCGCTTTCTATTCGAAATGTTTTATTTTTTTAACTATTATGGCGAAAGCCTTACTCAGATATGCTTGCAAAAATGTGGAAGCAAAATGTGGAAGCAAAAAGTGGAAGCAAAGCATGGAAGGAAAATGTAAGGTGTGATATGACGTCACATTAGGATGAAACTGGTAGTCACGAATGTGTAGTAATGACAGCAAGCCAACAGTCGGCGAGACCAAGAAAAGCGTAGGGGATTTTTTTTATTATTTTTTAATTTTGCTATTGACCTGCTGTAATCAACTAAGGAAGAAAGGTAAAGAAATCAAAGTAGAAGGAAAAACAACGTGCTAATGCTGCGAACCGAATCCACGACCTTCGAATATCGCGTCCGGGGCTCTTACACACTGAGATAAATCGACGGCTGTCCGACCTTCTACTTGTTTGGGTATTAACGTCGCCTGTAACCGAACCTTCAAAGTGTTCACCAGCGCCTCCAATTCATAGCGGCGAACGTGGAATGTCCTGGGTCTCGCGAGCGTCACATGGAATGTGGTCAACAGGGGAGGACGGAAGCTGTGCCAGAACCCTCTTGCGCTATACCTAGGCGTCAAGACCGCCAGAACCAAGATTCTCGCAAGCTTTATTCCTAAACTGATTACAGCACTAAATTGGTTACAGCACCAATTCAGGTCAATAGCAAAACAAAAAAATTGAAAAAAAAAATCCCCTACGCTTTTCTTACCCTCGCCGACTATTGACTTCTTTCCTCCGTGTCTCATGGCGAGCCCTTCATATCCCTGTTAATTTTCTGCTACGTAATGACAAGTGGCATATAAATGTGTCATGTGTAGTCATGTCATGTGCGCCATAGTCACTTGTCATGAGCCAGTCAGATCGGAGATCCGGTGTGCATGGCTATGGTGTCTATGGTGTGTGTAAGTTTTCCAAGTCATGACCATGACTAGCGCCTAGTCATGATTTTCATAAGTGCTGAGCCACGAACCCCAAAAGTGCGTAGTCACGCACTTTAAAAGTGCTCAGTAATACTAGTGAAAGTGCCATGGCACTAAAAAGTGTTAATTCATTCAGTCAAATGTGTTGAGTCATGACACTCAAAAGTGGTGAATGTGGAGCGATAGCTTTGACTGTTTGTGACCGAGCGTTTCATCAATCACAACTAGGGTTTCGTTGAACGTATCAATGTTCACCGGTGTTCTACGCAGAACCCACTTGCATGCTCTGCGCATATGCGATGCCGGCAGACGCTTTGGTTTGTAGGGTTTAACGTCTCAAAGTGACTAGGAGCTACTAAAGAGCAGCCAACGTACTATACATGATTTGGCATTTCTCCAATGGAGAGAGAGAGAGAGAGAAAGAAACAGTAGAATAGAAAAACAGGGAGGTTAACTAAGCAATGCCCTGTAGGCTGCCCTACTCGTGGGGAGGGGAACAAAGGGAACAAAAGGATAGATCGCCAAGGAAAGAAGTCTGTCACATGTCCAGAGATATATAGTAAAAAGGGTAGAGAGCGTACACTTAATGTCTGGAACTCAACCCTGAGTCCTTTAAAAACTTGCGGAGCGCCTTCACTGCTTTCCTTTACTGATGAAGGTGTCGTCCAAGGGCCTAGAATCTTAGCTTCTGTAAGAGGGCGAGAGTCCGAGCGGCGGAGCTTAGAGCCAGGAAGGCACGCTCACGCTCAAACTGAGGGCAGTCTCGAAGTATGCGCGTAATCGTTTCATCACACCCGCACTGCTCACACGTTTGAGAGTCTGCCATTCCGATCAGATGGGAAATGGCGTTTCTAAACGTCACTCCTAGCCACAGGCGGCCCAACATTGTAGCATCACAGCGGAGGAAGCCGAATGGTATCTGCATTTGAAGTAATTGGTCAAAGTGGTGCGAGCGGGATGTTCATCCTTCAGGCGTTGACAATGATGTTCTAGTCACGTTTCGGGCAAACAGTGGAATGTGCCTTGCTGTGTCAGCTCTTCTCAGTGGTATCTGGACAATGTTGGTTGTATCGTGAGCCGATCGAGCAGCATTGTGAGCTAAGTCGTTGCCAAGAATTTTACTATGGCTCAAGACCGTTTGAGGGCATTGTATAAAAGATAAATACGGTAATTTTGGTCGACGGTGGAGC
>NC_139344.1:232699519-232752019 GCF_055883805.1 Amblyomma maculatum
TCACCCGGGTCGAGAAGGAGAGGTTTATGAGAACCGCCTCATGAGGGACGAATCCCGTGTAAAGAAGACAAAGAACGGAAAATGCTGCGGCATCGCCATCACCATCGCTTGGCTCCGGCGCCCATCTCTCGTGCTGAAGCTGTGCCCTGCGGCTGGCAATTCGACCCTGCTCTGCCCGAATTACTGGCAGCGCTAGACGTTCAAACGAACTATTAAATCCACATCGCACTTGGTGGAGGTCAATCTGAGGTTCCCTGTACTCATCTCGCCCTGGAACTTCGCAGCAGAACGTTGACTACACCAATGACGGAGCCGACTTCATTGCACCTACCTCCGCCCGTCACCTGCACAGGTGCGATTCGTCAACGGGACCCCGCTACCTTCAGTGGAAGCAGCGATGACGACGTCGACGATTGGCTGACCACTTACGAACGGGTCAGCCGTCACAATAACTGGGACGACAACCGTAAGCTCACCAATGTCATCTTTTACTTGAGCGACGTCGCTAATCTGTGGTTTAGAAACCACGAGTCTGACTTTACTACCTGGGCGAGTTTCAAGACGAAATTTTCTGATGTCTTTGGCCGCCCCGCCGTCCGAAAACTCCGCGCGGAACAGCGTCTTCGGTCGCGACTGCAGCTACCCGGTGAAACGTTCACCAGTTACATTGAGGACATTGTTGATATGTGTCGTCGCGTTGACCCGACCATGACCGAGGCCGTTAAGATACGTCATGTCCTCATAGGAATTGATGACGGCGCTTTCAACATGCTCGTCGCCAAAGGCCCCACGACGGTCAAGGAAATCTACGACCTATGTCAAAGCTACGACGAACTCCGCAAGGAGCGTGTTTTGATTCGCCAGCCTCAAGCATCACTTGCTGGACTAGCCGCGGAGAGGGAGTCATCTAGCCTCTCTGAAAACATCAAGGCTTTTGTACGTCAGGAGGTCGCACGACAACTGTCCCTGCAGCCATATGTTAAGGAGTCGTCACCAACTGGCCTTGTTCCGGAGCTTCGCCGTGCAATCCAACAGCATGTATCTGAAGTCCTCCCTAATTCTGTTCCTCAATCACCTCCGGTCGCACCCTCAATGCCGTTCCCCACGCCCACAATTTCATCGTCCGGCGTTGCGCCACTGAGCTATGCTCCAGCATTCGCGCCGGCTCCTCCCAAGGTATTGCGTCGCTCATATGCCGAAGTTACTTCAAGTCCACCTCCTGAGCCAGCATATGCCTATGCTTCGCCCCCTATGCGTTCGGCACCAACAGCGTTTGCTCCCCCCTTGCGTCAGACACCATCTCCATGGCGCACTGCAGACAACAGGCCTATTTGCTACCACTGCGGCATCCCTGGGCACACTACACGCTACTGCCGGCGCCGAATAAATATGGCCTTTGCTGCGCGGCCTGCGCCACCTTATTTGGCCCCCCAATTCCCCGTCCCATCGGGTCATCCAACAGCATCCCCTGACCCTCCGGACTTCCTGCCTCGTCGTTCGCCATCACCACGTCGCCGCTCCATTTCGCCAATGCGCCGACGACCCGCTACTCAGCCGGAAAACTAACCGCCGCAGTTCGCGAGGCACGAACTGCGTATTCGACAGAATTTCAAAGTCCTCGTCTTAATCCCGCGAATGTTACTGCTGTCATCGTTGAAGGTGTTCATACTCTTGCGCTCGTCGACACCGGTGCCGCTGTATCAGTTATCAGCCAAAAACTCTGCCGCTCCCTCCGAAAAGTGACTACGCCTCTCGAGGGACTATCGCTTCGTACCGCATCCGCTCACAGTATACAGCCGACAGCTATCTGCACTGCTCGCGTCGTCATTGCTGCAGCCTTGTACATCATCGAATTCGTCGTTCTCCCCACATGTTCTCATGACGTCATTCTCGGCTGGGATTTCCTGTCCCAGCATCATGCTATCATTGACTGCGCCAGTCCTCAAGTAGAGCTCATTGAATCGAGTGATGCACCGTCTGATGCCCTGTTCCACGAGCCGTGTCCTCGTTTTGCGACCAAACTCCTCGTAGCTCATGATACAACCATCCCACCCGGCAGCGCTGTTCTGGTTCCCCTCACTGCCTCTTTTACCACCGCCGCGACAGTCCTCTTTGTGCCCTCTAACGTTGTCTGCCGCCGCCGCCACTTACCGCTGCCGTTTGCCGTCCTTGACATGAACAACGGCGCTAGCACACTTCTGGTAGCCAATCCTCTTGCGTCTCCCGCTATGTTGATCGAAGGGGAGTGCCTTGGCCGCATCGAGCCCGTGGACCTTCTGTTCGCCTTTGATGATGTGTCATTCCCTGTTTGCCAAGTTGACGCCTTGACCCCAACTCGTGTGGCTTCCGATCCGCTACAGCGGGACCTTTTTGACCATTCTGTGGACAGCGCTCTAGAGCCGCGCCACCGCGAGCAACTTCTTGACCTTCTACACCAATTCCGCTCCTCCTTCGACATCCCGCAATCTTCCTTGGGCCGCACGACGACCATTTCCCACCTCATCGACACTGGCGCTCATCCACCTCTCCATCAGCGGCCGTATCGTGTGTCGCCGACTGAGCGCCGTGTTATTGCCCAACAAGTCGATGACATGCTCCAAAGCGGAATAATTAGAGAATCCTGTAGCCCATGGTCGTCTCCTGTGGTCCTAGTTAAAAAGAAGGATGGCTCCATACGATTTTGTGTTGATTATCGCCGTCTCAACAAAATCACTCGTCGTGATGTGTACCCCCTCCCACGAATCGACGATGCCCTAGACTGCTTGCAAGGCGCAGAATTCTTTTCCTCACTCGATTTACGCTCCGGGTATTGGCAGGTGCCCATGGCAGAGGCGGATCGTCCTAAGACCGCCTTTATTACTCCAGACGGACTATACGAATTTAATGTTATGCCATTCGGACTCTGTAACGCCCCAGCCACATTTGAAAGAATGATGGACACTGTACTGCGCGGCCTGAAATGGAACATCTGTTTATGCTACCTTGATGATATCGTCGTCTTTTCAACCGACTTCCCGACCCACCTGACTCGACTTCGCCAGGTCTTCACCTGCCTAACCCGCGCCGGTCTTCAACTGAACCTCAAAAAGTGCCGCTTTGGTGCCCGCCAGCTCACAATACTCGGACATGTTGTGTGTAAAGATGGAGTTCTGCCTGATCCTGAGAAGCTGCGCGCCGTCGCTGACTTTCCGAAACCGACCACTTTGAAACAACTGCGAAGCTTCGTGGGCCTCTGCTCGTACTTTCGTCGTTTTGTTCGGAATTTCGCAACCATCATAGCCCCCCTTACACAGCTCTTGAAAGGCACCCCTAACCTCTCCTCTTGGTCGCCAGCCTGCGATGATGCATTCGCGACACTGCGCAATGTTCTAACGTCACCGCCAATCCTTCGCCATTACGACCCTACTGCACCTACAGAACTTCACACCGATGCCAGTGGTGTCGGCCTCGGCGCCGTCCTCGCCCAGCGCAAGCCTGGCTTCTCCGAATACGTTGTCGCCTACGCCAGCCGTGCTCTCACCAAAGCCGAGTCCAACTACTCCGTTACCGAAAAGGAGTGCTTAGCAATCGTGTGGGCTGTAACGAAGTTCCGCCCTTACTTATACGGCCACTCCTTCGAGGTAGTTACAGATCATCACGCTCTCTGCTGGCTCGCGTCTCTCAAGGATCCGTCTGGCCGTCTCGGGCGCTGGGCTCTCAGGCTTCAGGAATACGACATCCGTGTAGTGTACCGCTCTGGCCGCAAGCACTCTGACGCCGACGCTCTTTCTCGGTCACCGGTGTGCTCGCCTAACTCATCGTCCCCTCCTCAAACACTCTTGTCAGCACTCACCATTGAGGATATGCCTTTCGAGCAACGACAAGATCCTTGGGTTTCTAACCTGCTAGATATCCTTGGCACTACTTCCGCGGCTACGCATCCTCGGGCACTCCGCCGACAGGCCTCCCATTTCGCCATTCGGGAAGGCCTTCTCTACCGAAGGAACTACAACTCAGACGGCAGAACGTGGCTTCTTGTCATTCCGCGCCACCTCCGCTCCGAGGTTTGTGCCCACCATCATAGTGACCCGCAAAGCGCTCATGCCGGCGTCCTCAAAACATATGATCGAATTCGTCAAAGGTACTACTGGCGGGGAATGTACAATTTCGTACGTCGCTACATTCGCTCTTGTACCGCCTGTCAACAACGCAAGATTTCTCGCCACCCTGCTAGCCCTCTTCAGCCTTTACCGTGTCCAGCTCGCCCGTTTGATCGCGTGGGAATCGACCTCTATGGTCCGCTACCATGCAGTGCCGCTGGTAATCGATGGGTCATCGTCGCCGTCGACCACCTGACCCGTTACGCCGAGACTGCTGCACTTCCCGCGGCGACAGCTCGAGAGGTAGCCCATTTTCTTCTACACCACTTCATTCTTCGACACGGCGCCCCCCGCGAGCTACTGAGTGATAGAGGTCGTGTCTTTCTTTCCGAAGTAGTCCAAGAGCTCCTGTCGTCTTGTAAATCGATACATCGAGCTACAACTGCGTACCACCCGCAAACAAATGGCCTCACGGAGCGCTTCAACCGTACGCTTGGGGACATGCTCGCAATGTATGTTACATCTGAATCTGGAAGCTCGAACTGGGACCAAGTACTGCCATTCGTAACGTTCGCGTACAACACTGCCACCCAAGCAACAACTGGTTTTTCGCCCTTCTTCCTCTTATACGGCCGTGAACCATCATGTACTCTGGACACAATTTTGCCATACCATCCAGATGCCTCTGAGTACAGTGCTTTGTCAGACATTGTACAGAAGGCCGAGGAATGCCGTCAGCTAGCTCGCACGTTTACCTCCAACACTCAAGGCTATCGCAAAGATCAGCATGATACCGATACTCCTGCTCCCACGTTCCAGGCCGACAGCTTCGTTTGGCTACGCGTTCCTGCCACCAACAAACTAGACACCAAATACCACGGACCTTATCGCGTCTTGGAACGCACATCCCCTGTGAACTACGTCATCGAGCCAGTCACCCCTTCTTCCGACCACCGCCGTCGCGGCCGCGAGATTGTCCACGTTAGCCGCCTCAAGCCATATTACAACCCTCTGGTCGTCTCTTCTCCCTGAGTCGCCAGGATGGCGACTTCTTCATGTGGGGGAAATGTAAAGAAGACAAAGAACGGAAAATGCTGCGGCATCGCCATCACCATCGCTTGGCTCCGGCGCCCATCTCTCGTGCTGAAGCTGTGCCCTGCGGCTGGCAATTCGACCCTGCTCTGCCCGAATTACTGGCAGCGCTAGACGTTCAAACGAACTATTAAATCCACATCGCACCCGGCTTTATAGACCGGGTTGAGGTGTCCCTGAGAATTTCGAAGCATAATGTCCTGGGTTGAGATGTGTTGTCAGAAGGCGATCGTGGTGGAGGGAAATAATTCATTACATGCTCCAATAGCTTCCCAACACGCAAGGGGAGAGAAATTGGACGGAGGTTCTCAATGGCCATGGCCCGCCTAGTTTGGAGATCTTGCTAAGAAAAAACAGCTGGTTGCAGAAGCTTCTCAAGCTTCGAAAGGAGCCAGGGAGACAATGCTCAGTGCATTATTGCCCGAAGACCAGAAGCAGGCAAAGATAGGGGCTCTTTCAGCGGCCAACCAGACTGAGAGATAAACAAATTGTGGGATTGTACCATCAATAAGCCATCCTGGAATTTATTTTATCTTTCTAGAAATGTATTTCATGATTAAGTTAATTGAAGGACATTTTTATTTATAATTCCTTCTCACAACATGTTTAACTCCCCTCTTACATTGGTAACAAGCTATTAACAGGTCCATAGCCCAAAATGTACTTTTAAGACTGGTTGCTATTTAAAACAGGTTTGCGAAATATATATAGAAAGAGAAAAACTGTGTACAACTAGGAGAACAAAGGCAGCGCTCCTTATCTGTGTTTTTTTTTTTTAATCCAGTTTTTCGTTTGACTGTACTGTGTGTTTGTTTTTCGTACATTTTCACATCCTACGCGTCTTGCGTGTAGAGCTGCGACGGCGGAAACATCAGCGCGTTAGTGAGGCCCATGTCCCTCCCCATGAAGCCATAAAGGAGGCAACTTTGTTTTCACTCAGAACCGGGAGGAATTAATGAGAAACTCTTTTCATCGGAGTCGGCCGAGCGTGTTGCTGCCGGGTCTCGACCGGCACCGCTGCCGCCAGTTTTGACCAATTCAATAACGGGTAAAGAAAGTCGCGGACGCCGAGCCACGTCAAACACGAAACGCTGCGCGGGCCCAGAAAAAAAAAAAAAAAAAAGACATCGAGGCGGCCGAGATGGGTAGGGTAGGCTCCGGTTCACCCCGGACCCCGTCGCGCGGATCGGCCCGCCAAAACGCAGCCGTACAAGCCGCCTCTCCCCAAAGTACACAAAGCGCCGGCCGGCCCATAGTGAGCAGAGAACCTCTGCCAATGAAAAAAAAAAAAATAAAAAAATCAGGCAACACGTCGCCGTCCGAGTGCGCGACAAGGTCTGGCACGGAAAGAACTCTGAGTTCCGGCAGCGGGTTCAAGTAGAAACAGTCGCAAGAGCGTGCTGCTGGAAGGGCCCGGCCTTCGCAGAGAAACGCATCGCAAAGCGGCCCCCTTCCTAGCTCTCCATCCTTCACAAAACTGGACCTGCGCCGCTGGCCTTTGATTTTTTTTTTCTCCACGACTGTGTTTTATATTTAATTCAATCGGATAACTTAATTTGGGCACTGTGCAGGCCGACCGTCCCTGACGGCTTTCAAATATTCCTCTTTTTCATGCTTCCTGGGCCTTTAACTTGGGTCATTTCTCTGCTCTGTCGCTGTCCGCTTGTTAAACTTTGCTTGCGATTGGAGCTTCACGCTACGTTCACATCTCGGCAGCTTCTTTTGTCCCTTCCCCCTCTTAGATGTCCCTGCGCGTAGTATTATGCGTACCGCTAGTCCCTCTCTTTTTTCTTCCGTTCGCTGTCTGAATGGGTTCCGCTGTGATGAGTGTTCATGGGCTAATTTATTTTTCGTTCCCCACTGAATTCTTCTGCTTAATGGGTCGCACCGGTTCTTTCCCCCTTAAGTATTGACAAAAATGTGCCGAAATTTCCAGCATGCTCATTTCTGGAAATAATTATTTACTCGTCCATAAAGTTGAAAGTTAGGCAGCCTAAACATTCTACAGAACATTTACATAGATGAATATTGAATATAGTGCCGTTTTTAAGAATTTCTTGCAACCTAATGTAAAAGCACTCCTTGCTAGAATAAGGTAGCAATGAAAGCATTCAAGATGTATGCGCCCACATCTATCGGTCACCTCGGAGCTTTTCGTTTTAGAGAACAGTGTCGGCTTAGTCATATAAATTCCTGACCTGGATTAACAAACAAGGTCGATTAGCAATATTTTTTTCAACCTCGTCTAACATGCTGTCGAGAATGCGAGGAATTTCTTTAGGATGGCTCAAAAGCTAAGCCTCAACTTCGCTGGCATAATCTTTACGGGTCAATACATTGTTCTTGATGAAAAAACAGCGCTACGGACGTGAACGGAGGTCAAGAACAAACAGGACAGGTTCTCTTTGTTCTCGACCTCCGTCCACGTCCGTAGCGCTGTTTTTTCATCATGTCACCTTACCAACTCGCCCTGATTCTTCTTCTTGTCAGCTGCCAGCAAGAACAAAATGTGTGAGGTAAGTATTGCGAGCAGTCTGGCTCCCATACCCAGGGTTGCGTTAGGAAACAGGTCGCCTCCGGTACATTGAGCGAAGTCTTCTACTGTCTAATTGCTAATTTCCTACTCCTACGCGATTTGAATTATTGAAGGCTGCTTTTCAAAAGAGACGTTTATTAGAACGTTCGGCCTGTAGGAACGGCAGAGCCATTTGCCGGTTTCAGAAAGAAATAGCTTCTCAGACGTAACTGCATGATAATGTTAACAAATATTTGAGGGACGCTTATACTCCGCCTTTAAAGGAGTGACACGACAGCTTATAGGTCTCCGATTCCCCTTGCGGATTATCGTTAGCTTGCATGTACTTTGCTACTCGCTTAACCACTAACTAATAAATTTGTGTCTCTGTTAACGTACACGTACTGATTTTGCACAGAGTCGTAAGGTACCACGTTGCGGGAATGACCACCTGACAAAGAAATCAAGCCTCGCTTTAACGAAAGCGTATGAACGTGACTGCGTTCCCTAGGAGTAGCATGTACGACTCGAATCCGAGGGTCTCAGGTTTGAATCCCATCTGCTGCCGACTCGGCTGTGGCACGTCATCTCGCGACATCACACAACCCGCCGACCAATCAGTGTCCGGCCATACCACCTGACTGAGACATGCTCCTAAAATTTCGTTCGCAACGCCCACATCGAGATTTTCACTGAAAACATGAGCGCTGACACCGTCCTGTTAAAAATTTCGTTCTCTGCACCACGTTTCGCAGCAATGCAAAGGTACTTTTCTTGTCTTGTGATTGAGGTATTGAGGCTCCGTGAAAAATTAAATCCCTCATATTAGCATCTGAAAAGTTTGCTCGCACATTTCTAGCTATATCGCTTAAAATATTTAAAAAATATTTTCGTGTTCATTTCCCGACGCGTTCCATGGCACTCATTTCTCACCTAATCCGACCCCCTCATTAGAGCTGCACATCGGCAGTTTTCAAAACGTCAGCTAAAAATCGTATGCTTGTGTAAAGATCTCTTCGCTCTCTCATTTGATCATTCGAAAAGAAGTGCAGCGAAAGTTTCCATAAAAGAAAAAAACATTTTTTTTTTCACTGCTTACAAGCTCATTTCCCTTTCTCACAGCTTAGCCACAAACCCGCTTCGTAATTCATCACTATAGGCACCCTGCACATCTAACTCCGGAGCGACATTCGCGCTACTCGCGGCGGCGAGCGCGTCCCTGTCATGAAGGCAAGAGCAGACGACGGCGCCCACAGTGCTGTGTCATGCTGTGCGCGTCGTCACGAATGAGCACTGCGCCTCTTCCTCGATCACAAGTGCCGCACAAAAACAGCCGGACACACTGCTGTATTCTAGAAATGGATTCGCCTGCTGAAACAAAATTTTACGGCTTCCCAACGAGGCACTGAGAGAGGAAATGACGGCAGCGTTGGATTCGCTATAGTCGTCGCGAAAAGTAAGTTTAAACGCCTTTATTTTTTAACCCACATCATGCTGTAGAAGTAGGCACTTCTTCAAATGCACAAAAGGGGCGTTTCTTATCATCTGCCGTGCGTGCTGCACGTACATGACGTTGGATAAAGGCGCTGTAGATCGTTCATTGCATACGCGTAGCAGAATATGCTGCTTATTTGTTTTTGTTTACCTCTGCAGCGAAGATGGCATGGATTGGATGCCTTCGGCGAAATCTAAGCTATGCAGCAGCCATTTCGTGGCAAATGCAAAATCGAACGAAGAATGGCACGTGTCCTACGACACAAGTATTTTCTCCTCAGTCTACAAAAGAGTGTGCAAGCGGTTGTTCCGATCACCATCACAGGCATCCATTTAAGTTGTAAAAATGTAGCGGTAATCCGGGTCGGTTGCTACACTGCATAAAATTAGCAGCGCTACAGTCAGGATGCTAAAAAGCTAGCAGATAAATATATTGCTTACCTATAATTTTATGGTTTCCGATGATACACTGACGTTTGTGCGCCATCAGAAACGCAACGCACCAGGCTGTTTCTTCGACTACATCACACGATATTATTTCTTTCACGTCGCGCACACTGCCCGCTTCAAAAAGCTTCGTTCTTTTTTTGATGCTTGCGCCTCGAAATAATTTTTCAGTCCCATTAATAGCTCCAATTCCCGCCTCTACAATCAGCGGCACACCGCTAACAGACGACATCCCTACAGAAACGCGGAGGGGGCCTTCATGACAGGGATAAGGAACCGGCCGACTGGGGCGCTGAACGCAATCTTGATGGTGGCAGCGCCTAGCGAGTGCAGGGTGCCTATTGGCCTCGAGATCGAGCAGAGTCGCCACCTGGCGGCTCAGGGGCAAAACCTACTCAGTGTGGATGCGTTTTCGCGTCGCGTGCCAGCCCGCAGTGATTTACGCGCGCGCATGCGGCGTGTACAGGAGTGTTTTTGTTTGTTTCGCGGTTTCTGTGAGCTTTTGCTTACCTATATGCCTCTTGCAAAATAAATATGAACAGTCTATAACCGCACGCTTCAATAAAAAAATGAATATACTTATCCGTATCGAGCATGTCATGCTTGGATAAGGACATCAACCATCGCGGTCTTCGGCGCTTGAGATCCTTTGACATGCAGTGTCTCAAACGAAGTGGTACTCTCGTTACTGCCGTGTCAAAGCAAAACAGGTCGTTGCCGTCAATAAAAGTTAATGCAAACGCTCAGAAATCGCATATTCCCGTTTCTGTTTGGAATACCGCAGCTACTAAAACATATGCCACCGCAGATGCAGTTTGAACAGATTTCCACTCTATGCCTACTATGCCGTCTGTATGCACGATAGAGTTGTGTGAGTACTTTTTTTTTTCTTCTGTCGCGGTGTCTCAATGGTAAGGGCGCTCGACTGCTGATTTCGAGAACGGGGGATTCAATCACAACCGTTTCGAAAGGTGTTCCCCTGTTGTGGGATTTGACTGCACAATAAAAGATCCCACGTGGTAAATGTGGTGTTAATAATGAAAAAAAAAAAAAAAAACGATACCAAAACCAGCCTCTGCAATCATCCGTATAGCCAATGCCGCTTTCATGCGTTAAATCCGGGCCAATATGCATTTCTTTTCTTTTCAATTTTTTGTTTGTTGTTGAAGGCTTCTGTGCATCCGTAAAAGTTTCACTGAGCACATTTTGCTTTAGAGAAATGCTCGAATGTTTGGAAAACATATTCCCTGCACCTTATTGTTACCCTAAATATTACATAATACACCTAGATCATTGTACTTTACTGGTAGCCTATTTTAATCATTATAATCCCTTTTCGTCCAAGTGCTGTCTTCCGACAAAACTCGTCATTTCTGACAAGGGGAGTAAAACAGCTTCATGCGGGCTTAAATATCAGTGTTTAGTTCGGGAATAAATACATTTTTATAGTCGCATGATAAGATAACTTCCATTTCTTTCGGAATAGTTTTATATCCGGCGTCTGTTTTGGAAGCAACCCTAATATTTTACTTCGCATAAGATTTAGTCACTGCTAAATAATTAGTGATAAAGACATTTTCAGCATGTAAAATTGCTTCCCAGAACATGACAGTGCCCATGCGCAGTTTATAACGATGTGTTTGCAGCGAGTAATTCGTAGGTTGCACTTTAACGTTACTGAAAATTAATCGCTGATTATTGTAAATTCTGTCGTGTGTAAAAGTTCTCTCACACGGCGAAATTTATTCGCATTCCAAAACAAAATAACTACACTACTAATTTACCGTTATATATTAACATCACACACATCAGAAATCCCTTATACTTTCCCCGGTTTCAGGAAATCATTTAGAATCATTTCACAGTGCAACACCACCAGATTATTTGCCGCAAGAAGCATCCGCCTTGTTGAGAGCTCGGCAAACTCAATCCACTCAGCGCTGTACACGCGAGCAGTCAGCTTTCCTGTGCGGCGAGGTCTCCTGTACAGTGTAGGCGTGATCTCATTTTTGGGGAATACTTGTGCGTGGTTGTCTGGGCCAGAGTTGATGTCCACTTAGTCTACAGTAACCCGCTGGGCAGTACGCTGCCAATGCTACATTTAACCTGCTTAATCCTCGAGTCAAGTACGATATAGTGAACCAGTCTGCCTCGATTCATTCTTAAGTATACTGCAGGTCAGAGCACGAACATTGTATCTGCGTGGGCTTGACACTAAATTCGCCGGTCTCATTTGCATGAGACACGCGCAAACTGTTTAAAAGTCGATAAGAAAAACAAAGCTGTCATTAGGCAGGCCCAAGCAATAGGCGCGTGAGCGCGGTACAGCGCAAGAAACGTGCAAAGTAAGTCTAGAAGACTGGTGGTTGCGTGCTTTGTTTTCCTAAAATCCACTCTTCTTCTGCTGCATTGGCGAAATCCTTGGATTTTTTTCTGCATTATTGCAGAAATACTGCAGAAGGCACGTTTTCATCGCCAACAAACCCGCCGTAAACTCGGAAGCAGACCTACGCAGCGTGCGTTTCTGCGAGCGCCGCCGGCTGCCGATCCACACTACCGGAGTGGCGGTGGCGCCACCTCTAGGTCGATCTCGCGGCGAATAGCAGAAGGATATTTGCCTTACACCTAACATAATAATTCGTCTACTATTATCATTACTATTATCATCAGCCGGACTATACCCGTTGTCGGGCGAAGGCCTCTCCCATATTACTCCAATTAACTTGGTCTTGTGCTATCTGCATCCATTTGACCCCTGGGAACTTCTTAACCTCATCCGCCCACCTAACTTTCTGCCGCCCCCAGCTGCTTCCCATGGAATCCAATTTGTTACCGTTAGCGACCATCGGTTATCCTCTCTTTGCATTGCATGCCCTGTCCATGCCCATTTATTCTTGTTGATTTCCGACGAGAATGTAATTTCTTGCGTTATTTCTCTGACCCACTCTGCACGCTCCTTATCTCTTAACGTTACATTATACTGCGAATTTATTTATTACGCAGGGAGCGCCAGTTCAGGTTAGAGTAGATTAAAATAACTAAGACTATCAGAGGATCTATGAAGACACGGGTTTCTGAAAGCAGTTAATTTCTTGGAATCATAACTAATTCGTCTTGTGAACAGCGCGCGGCTAAAAAAATGGAACAAGCGAATTTTTTCAATTGAGGATGGTGTACGAAATTCATTTTTTTGCATGGAGTAAAAATGCACCATAATAATCACTATATTCGCAGAACCGTCCTCGATGCGCTTTCAATTTTGTGCTATTTATGATCAATAATTCACCTCATTTGTTTTCCTGCGACAGACCTCACTATTTGGCGGAAGAATGGACAATCATGAAATGCAAGATTTTTGCATCTCATTGGAAGATTAGACCATTCTTATCAATGTGTTCATAACAGTATCTAACAATATCCGCAGCTGCTTCGCTATTAAATAATGTCTGCGAAAACTGAACTTGATCCTTGAAAAACCATGTGCTCTTCTTGTATACTGCTTCGACCGAATATCGCAAATGACATCGATTATACAAAAACTCCGCCATCAGAAAAACAGCTTTCCTTCGCACAAAACTACCCGCTATTGGACAAGGAACTAGGACATAGCTGAAAATATGCTTACTATGCTTCATCTCAATACAAATGAGAACAGCCCCGCCGCGGTGGTGCGGTGGTTAGGGCCCTCACTACTGCGCCCAAGGATGCGGGATCGAATCCCGGCTGCGGCTGCTGCTTTTCGATGGAGGCGAAAAGCAAGGTGCCCGTGTGCTGTGCGATGTCAGTGCACGTTACAGGGCAACTGTCCCGGGTATGACGTTTTAAGCAAAGGAACTTAATGTTTCTATCGTGTACCGGAGATAGTCTGTGCAAAATGCTACAGTGACACGCGCGCCGCAAAGCAACGAAAATACAAATCAAAGCTTTCTCATGCTCTCCTTCGGGAAGCCAGCTTCCCCGTTCCCTGCGCTGGCCCGTCGAGCCGCAGCTATGACGTATTTGTTGAGAACGACGTCCATTGGTCCGTCTCGCTGTCTGAGGGTGAAGGATGGGTGTCTATCGCTCGCTGCGCGCTTTTCCCTCGCCACGGCCGGACTGAATTCATGCGGCGCACGCTCACTCCCCCCCCCCCCCCCCCCCCCTTTTTTTTTTTTCGCGCACGCTGAGTGCCACGCCCCACCTCCCGCCAGACGCGGAGGAGGAAAGGGAATTTGTTTTGCGGAGGCTAGACGACCGGGCAGGAGAGTGAAAAACCTTTGCGAGAGAACGGGAGAAACACGACAGAATCGGGTGATTGCGGTGGCTGTAACTGTGTTATTAATTGCTATTTTCAAAAGAATTTTGCAGCCTTGTGTTCTGGGGGTGAAGTCGCACAGTCACCGGGGAAGAAAATATTTTCGACCAGAGGGTGGACAGTGGGCTTTTAAAGAACCCCGGGTGGTCAAAATTTCTGGAGTCTTCCACTACGGCGTCTCTGATAGCCTGAGTCATTTTGAGACGTTAAACTCTATGAACCAAACCAACAAATGAGAACAGCCACGGAGCCAGTACGAAACAATGAAGGACTTAAGCAAAGGGAGCTTAACAGCCAGCGTCTCTTTTGAGAAAAATCCTAGCGTTCTTATTATGTCATCACCAAAGAGTGGTGCCCATATAGCTACACAGTGGATCTCATTACGTGGCCCGAATGTCAGGTGTGGTGCGCGGTTGTTCTTCCGTGTAAAGTTTGTGGGAATTCAACATAGCTTGTTAGGCGCTTTAAAGTAGTTGTGTTAAACACGGAAAATATAATTTTATGCATACACCTAAACTTATCTTTTCCACAAGTGCATCCTACAGAAGTGCCTCTTACAGAGAATGATGAAACCAGGAAGACTGGGCGCGCAAAAGTATAGAAGAAAGCGACATCTGGAAAAAAATGTTATGAGCGAATACAGAATGAAAATAATTGCTGATGAAGCATTTAAAAAGGACGCCTAATTTGTAAAAAATACATATATAAATAAAGAATGAACTAGGAGTAATCTCAAAAGCAGCAGTTACACAAATTTTGGCTCTCAGTAATAACCTTGAATTCAGAGGGAAAAAAGATCATAGGGCCATTTTCGAATCACGGAATATGATTGATTTAGACACTTCGTATAGCTCTTCATGTGCACATTGCTCGAGAAACATGTGCTGGAATGTTTTAAGCAGCTTCAGTTTTATTAGGAGGCTTCTCTCTCTCGCTTATCCGAATTACGCCTTCATTTTCTTGGAGTGGGCACGGCGGAGGCGTTGGAACCATGCGGCTAACAAATCCGTTCCTGTTTTTTGTCCAGGCCGCGTTTTTCGTGAACGTGGAACCCGCATCACAGGGGGCGTACCACGACAGCACTGGAAATTGGACCGACCATCGTGTTTCCGGCGTGATTTCTTCATCGGAATGCATCGCGAAGACCAAACTGATAGGACTGCGCAACTGGACACCACTACTGCATGCGCATCGCACGCCACCATCGACTACGTCACCAGTCACAGCACATAAAAGAAAAGCTTCTGCCCGGTTCGCGACCAGTGGGCACGGCGGAAGCGTTGGAACCATGCGGCTAACAAATCCGTTCCTGTTTTTTGTCCAGGCCGTGTTTTTCGTGAACGTGGAACCCGCATCACAGGGGGCATACCACGACAGCACTGGAAATTGGACCGACCATCGTGTTTCCGGCGTGATTTCTTCATCGGAATGCATCGCGAAGACCAAACTGATGGGACTGCGCAACTGGACACCACTAATGCATGCGCATCGCACGCCACCATCGACTACGTCACCAGTCACAGCACATAAAAGAGAAGCTTCTGCCCGGTTCGCGACCAGTGGGCACGGCGGAGGCGTTGGAACCATGCGGCTAACAAATCCGTTCCTGTTTTTTGTCCAGGTAAGAGACAAACAGCCTGTTTACTCTTACCGCAGTGACAATGTGTGCCTACTGCTTCTGCCGTGCCTACGGCCGTTAGTTACGCTCCTTACAGCAATGTATCATTGTTTTGTTGACGTGCTTGCTATGTGTGGTGACGTTGAACCAAACCCAGGTCCTTCGACACAGGAAATGCTGCAAATAATAATGGAAGATCTTAAACAGCTGAATAAAAATACAAGCTCTACTAACACGAGACTGTCTGCTATCGAAAAAAAGCTAGACGATATTTCCTCAACGGTTACTGACTACACCTCTAAAGTCGAATCACTGGAAAAAACTGTCGACAGTCTACTTATGAAAGTAGACGACCTAGAGAATAGAAGCAGGCGGAACAACCTAATTGTGTTTGGCGTTAATGAAACCGAGGACGAAACGCCCCAAGACCTTGAGAACACGGTCTGCAAGGATGTTCTTCTGGACCGGTTGAATATTTCGGATGTGGCTATTGAGCGTATCCACAGAATAGGGAAGCCAGCAGAGGACAAATGCAGACCAGTTATCTTTAAGCTAGTTGACGGGAGGGTCAAAGAGAGAATTCTCAAAAGCTGTAGAAATCTGAAAAACTCACGCTATAGTATATCCGAGGACTTCTCCCCTCGCGTTCAGTCAATACGAAAGAAGCTTTGGGAAAGTGCGAAAGAGCAAAGGCTGAAAGAAGAGAAGGTCATGCTCAAGTTTGACAAAATTAAAATAAACGGCAAACTGTATCGATGGGACGACGCCCGCAATGAAAGAGTTCCCTGCGCTCCAAAGTGATGGTCTGTTCCCAAACTCGCGTCCGCACAAAGTAACACACAGAGCTCAGGAGCGCTAAGAACACAGCCATCCTTGAATTCCTTTTCCGTGCTTAATATTAATGCTAGAAGCATAGTAAATAAATTCGACGAACTTGAAAGCCTCCTCTTCACACACGATCCTGACGCTGCTGTTCTGACAGAAACATGGCTTCATGATGCAATTCCGAATGATGCAGTTATCACATCCGATCAATACGAAATCGTTCGTCGCGACCGCACTTCAAGAGGGGGCGGTGTCGCTATTCTGATAAAGAAAGGCATTGACTATACGCTGATACCGCATCACACCAACACTGAAATGGTTTGGGTTGTTCTCCGTCTTCTTCAGCTTAGTCTTTTAATAGGTGTTATTTATCGACCACCGAATGCTGATACTTCTGTACTGGACAACTTGCACGACTTTTTAAATGAACATACAAAGCGCTATAGCCATGTTATCGTTTGCGGCGATTTTAACTTGCCAAACATCAACTGGGATTCTCTGTGCGATCAAAATTTGTGTGCTAACTCGGATGCTTTGCTCACCATTGCTTTCAACTATAACTTAAACCAGGTTGTTCAGAAACCTACGCGCATTACAGAAAATACCAGTTCTCTTCTTGACCTAGTATTTATATCGGACCCTGTTAGTCAATTGGGCTTTTCGACAGATGTCTTTCCCGGAATATCAGACCATGAAGCGGTGCTCTTTAAAAGCGAATTGCTGCGACCAGTAATTGTTCATCAGGCAGGAAAAGTGTTTCGCGACTTTAACAATGCTCAGGATGAAAGCGTTCTAGACCAGCTTGAACTTACGTATGAATCCTTTGCAAAAAAATACACTGATGGGCGTACAAGTGTGAACGACTTGTGGTTAGAATTGAAAAGTACGGTTCATCAATGTATCAAGTACGTGCCGCTTAAACATAAGAAGCTGAAAATGGCATGTCCCTGGATAACACGCGAGATCATACAGTTAAAACGTCGCGTGAAGCGCTTATCAAGGTCAAGCAATAAAGTTGGTGGTGCTTTGCCGGCTCTTCGGGCTGAACTGCGTTCAAAAATAAAATCTTCACGGTACCACTTTTTTAATGCCAAGATGCACAATTTTCTAAAAACTGACCCCCAAAAGTTCTGGAGGCATCTGTCACAGAAAAAAGACCCGGTTAACAAACTTCTCCTTAACAACACAGTTGTTACCGACTCCCTCTGCTTGGCGACTGCCTTCAATGAGCACTTTTCTTCTGTATTCCTGAGTAACAGCAACTCAGTCTCCGAATCTCGAACTAGCCATTTAAATCTGCCAGACCTAATTATTAACGAGGAGGGTATTGTTTCGGCTCTATTGGAGTTGAACACAAAGAAATCCTCTGGACTAGACGATATCCCTAACGCTTTTCTGTACAGATATGCTGAGTGGTGCGCTAAATACCTTTTCATTATTCTTACTGAAAGTCTCAGGACAGGAGAAATTCCAAACGATTGGAAAACAGCAAAGGTGATACCCATTCACAAATCAGGAGACAAGCTTTGCGTGAAGAATTACAGGCCAATTTCTTTGTTATGTACGTCCAGTAAGGTATTGGAACATTTTATTTTCAAGCGCATAAGTTCATTCCTAGAGGGAAGCGGTTTTTTTATTGAAAGCCAGCACGGGTTTCGGCAAGGCTTGTCGACAGTGACGCAGCTTATTCATATTACAAATGAAATTATGATGTCACTAGACAATAATGGACAGGTAGATTTAATTTTCATTGACTTCGAAAAAGCGTTTGACCGGGTTTCGCATGGCAATCTTTTGTTAAAAATAAGGTGGTTGTTAAATAATCGGCAAGTAGTAAAATGGTTAGATTCCTACCTTACACAGCGGCATCAGTTTGTTCAGATATCTGAATCTCATTCCACAAAAGCGCCAGTACTTTCAGGAGTTCCCCAGGGCTCAGTCCTTGGGCCGCTTCTCTTCCTTATTTATTTCAACGACCTGTCCTTCAACTCACGCATACGCTGTCGGTTCTTCGCCGACGACTGTGTTATATACCATAGTATCACATCAGTCGAAGACCAGGCACTCCTAGCCGACTACTTAACAGCAGTTTCTAGCTGGTGTTGTACTTGGCAAATGGGTATAAACAGTTCAAAATGCGGAAAAATGACAGTAACACGAAAGAAACAACCGCTCCAATGCACATACAAAATCAATGGCCTTCCGATCAACTCAGTGACTCAGGTGAAATATCTTGGGGTAACCATGACATCCAACCTGAACTGGAGCGCACACATCCAGTCCATTGTCTCAGCAGCGTCCAAAAAACTTCGGTTTTTAAAGCACCGCCTAAAGCATTGCACGAGCAAAACTAAACTGACAGCATACACATCACTTGTGCGTCCAGTGCTCGAATACGCCGACGCTGTATGGGATCCGCACACAAAAACGGATATAAAAATTCTTGAAGGCGTCCAGAGGAAAGCACTCCGGTTTATTTACCACGCTTATGGTCGGCAGGTCTCGGTATCTGATTTGCTCAACAGATCTGGGCTTCCCACGCTTGAATCCCGTCGAAAGCAGCACCGACTAAAAATGTTGTTCAATATCATACATAATAAAACAAAACTGAATTTTCAGAGTTACATGCAATACAACACAACACGCCCCAGCCGTAACAAACACGAACGGACTATCTTGATGCCGCGATGCCGAACAAAAGCATATTCTTGTTCCTTCTTTCCACGCACCATTTCCGAATGGAACCGACTGCCAAGCGATATCACCAACCTGGTATCTTCAGAATCTTTCTTGTCTGCTGTTTCGGCTCATGTATCGCAGTAGCGCATCTAGTACACAGTGTATTTCGATTTCCTTGTTTTTATTCTGTTCACTTAGTCTGTTTGACGTCGGATGATTTGCCTGTACTTTTTTGCTTCCCGTTGGTCTTATTGAATTTTGCTCTCGTACTGTAATCGCCCTGTGTTGCTGTTATTTGGTTGTTACTACTTTGTAATTTTTTATTTTTTTCTTTGTGCACTCCTGCCTTGACCGCCAAAGGGCAGTCGGCAGTATTTATGAAATAAATAAAATAAATAAATATTCCCAAGATGTTCGAAGTTTAACGTCGGGACCTTCTTATACAATAATACTTTGTGAGGTTTTTCATTAAGCAAATGTAGGCAAAATGAGGAGCTCATTATGAAGTGCATACAAAGGAAACCAACAGACTCCGAGGCGTAGGAAAGCATGGATTCTTTTGTGAGCATTAACCAATGTTGAATAATAATGTTATCATGGAGATAATCGATTGGAAAGAGAAGAAAATTGATCAATTTTCTAATCGACTATCTCTATGAATATTTTGCCCCTTACAATACCAAGCGAAGTCCTCATTCCGGGATTCCGTTGGTCTTGACCGCTGCGTCGGGCCGCTGAGCCCAGGCCTGCTGGGCCAATGGGTAGCCGAGCAGGGACGCCTCCCAGTTATCTCAGGTAGAAGAAGGAATGATGGGGGGAGAGAAGGGTTTTGTCTGCATGCTGAAATCATGTGGAAGGTGCTGGCCACCTCCCACAGAATGAGCAGCGACCTTCAAAAGAAGGATCAAAGTGCTTGAGAACTGCCGGGCACAGCAAGCTGTTTGTAAATAGCCAGAGGAGAGTTCGTTCGCAAGCTTTACCGTCTATTCATGGGTAGCGGGTGGCTCCGGTATTCGGCATGATAGTGCACAGTAATACCTTTAAAAGATGAAGGAGAGTGCTGTGATCTGGGTCACGGTCTTCTCAAGTGAAGCCTGGTTCCCGGTAATTGAGAGCGTAGGTTGCCTCAAGGACGAATTCGTTACCTGACATGCCTGGTGATCGGTACCCGATATGATTGAGAGTGAACCGCAGTCGTGTATATTGTGGATAAGTTGGTGAACGAGTGAAGTGAAAGTTACGGCAGGCTCCGCGAGAGTTGTGGGGGTGAATTTAGAAACTGGTTGAGAGGCTCCGAGGGCGATTGCCGCCTCCTTCGCATGCGCTGAGCTAGACGCTCTGAATGTGAGACCGTCCACATGTTTTTCCCCGTGTATGGTTGCAGCCGTCCTCCCTGGAGTGGTTGGGGACCGGCAATCTCAACGTAGAATGCCTTTTTTTTTTTCTTTTTTCAACCATATGGTGCCGCAGGGCATCCGCCCATGCCCTGCGTCGTCTATTATGGTCCTCTTTGTTCATCTCAGTCGGAAGGTGTCGGACGTGGAGGGCACGTCTTCACAGTTCAGGCATTCGGACCCTTTCCGTGATAGTCATGTTTGATATGTAACCGGTTCAAGAGGCTGCCACCGTACACGGGTAATAAGATGCGCCTCTCGAAGTTCCCGATAGTTGTTCACAATCCCCAGCGCGATGAGTCGTACATTGGAAGTGGATGTCGGGAGGTCAAGGGCTCCCTTGAGCTTGAGCATTCTGCGGAGTGCAACCTCAAAACAATCTTTGTCATGTTTACGTAAGCGGCGCCGAAATCCCTGTACGCAAGAGGCAGGCGAACCATTGTTTTGCTACTCGCGCATTCGAGCTTCCGGCTAGCTTGGTCAGGAAAACAGCGACCTATAGGAAGCAAAATATTCAGCCACAACTGGTAGGAGTACGTTCCATTTGCGATTTTTTATTTACCATGGTAATAATATCCACGATTGTTAATGATTATTTAAGACATGCTGATTCATCGCATCGTTTGCATTTTTACTCAGACATATTTTCGCATACATATCCTCAAATCTCACTTTAAAATACTGAGTTAAAAAGCGCCTCCGTGGCGTTGTCGTGCTGAATCTGTAAAATAAAAAAAAAGGTAAATTAGGCCAGCAGAACGCTATTTCAACGATGACATCGTGATTTTCTTCTAAGCGAGTGTCACGGGAGAACATGTCTGCTCTAAGCAGTGCCGCCAGTCTGTCGAGCAGGTCGAGTGGAGAAGTCCGCTTCCATGGCAACCGACAAAGAAACGTGGCTGGCCTTTCGGTGTCGCTTGGCAACAAAGCAGCCGATTGGATTACCGCAAGAGCCTCAGCAGACAAACTCGACAGCAAGGTACTGCACGACAAGCACCAAAGAGCGAGTTCGGCCACGTGCCAAAGAAAAAGGAAAAAAAAAAGAAAAACCTAAAATGTATCTCATCCCACAATAATGTAGAACAAAAAAAGGGAAGGAATCGATAACGCAGGTGCTTATTTACTATTTTACATTGAAAGGCTAATATGTTTTTTTTTTTTTTTTTTAGATGGACAAGGCCTACTATTTCAGTCACACAAGGTCCACGCGCAATGGTACGAGATGACAAAAGCAAACGTATCGTCGGTTCAAAGCAAAACGAGATTTGTAACTGAATACCCTGGCTGAGCATCTTTTATTTCTTACAATAATCCAGTTCACCAGACAGCATTGCTGCCAGCAACGAAATATATAAGAATGTTTGAAGTTTGGGTGTTTCCATGCATGAGCATATCAGGAAATGGGCCCGGCAAATGGCATTGCGTTTACGTACAGCGTTTATTCGCGAATTTCAGCCCCGACACATTTCTCTAGTTCTTTCTATTCAAAACTTAAATTTTAACAAGCAGTGGGTCTATCAATTTTCTTAGTAATAGCATGATAGGTTGTGAAAAAAGTCCATTAAGTTTTACGTTCCAAAGCTACATCCAGCCTCTAATGGCGGGTGTCACACTCTAATGGGGAACTACATATTTATTTAGACGCCAAGAGGCTTTCTCGCGTGACTCAAATCTTGACGAACGACTGTTTTCGCACACTGAGTGCATCTAAATGACGCAGCAGCCAGTAATTGCAGCCGGGGAGTCATCCCGAAAAGCTGAACTGCACAGGAATAGTCACGAAACTGACGCAGCGTGTGCACTCGCAAATCATTTTTGTTTTACCCTGCATGCCCGAAGCTTTCCACGGCGAGCCTATAAATGCGTGTTGGCGTAAATTAAAGCACTTTACAAAAGCCCCTGCATATTACTCCGCATTTGAAGGATATGCGTTATACTGCGTTCATTATGCCAATTTGCCGCTCCAAGTTGGTGCAAATACAGAGCAAGATTTAATGCTCTTCCCGCAAACTTTCAGCTCTTTCAGCCAGCAATGAGCGCAATGTCGAAGCCTGAGTGAGAATTGTTTTTTTTTTGTTAACCAGTGGCTGAATTTCCGCAATCAATCTGGGCTACCATAAATTATGTTTGTGTGGGAATATCGTCCTCTGTGTGCAGTTCCTCAAACAGGCGAAATCATGTTTTATGTATGCCCTTCTGAACAAGTCATTCATGATTGGAGTATTCCTTGTAGCCTACTAGGCAGCTAATTTTGCCTCCAATTTTAGCTACTACTCGCCGGCAAGGCAATGTCGATAGAGGCATGTGCTCGCACGCATGTTTTTAATTACAAGTCTCTTTTCTACCTCACGCTTTTGCCCGGTTCGCTAATTAGAAAACAAACTTTGTATGGCAGCCACTGCAGCTTAATTTTGCGTGGATAAAGCGTGTCCATCTTAAGCAATGTGATTTAAGTGATGGCGGAAAAGTAAAATTAGTTATGGTTTAACTCTGGTTAACCCTAGTTGAAATGAGATAGCAACGGCGGAAGCTTCGTTTGCCTTCTACATTATTTTCCTATCACGCCCTATCAATGTACGGTTCTACATTATTGGGGACACTTCAGCTCATCCTTTAAGAGTATGACGTGAGAGCGTAAATTACCAGTCTTCTTCATCTTGTTGTTTCTCTTCTTCATCTTGTTGTTTCTCTTCTTCATCTTGTTGTTTCTCTTCTTCTTCTTGTTCTTGTTCTTCTTGTTCTTGTTCTTCTTCTCGTTCTTGTTCTTCTTCTTCCTCCTTGTCCTCCAGCTCCTGCTCCTGCTCGTCGGCTGCTCCTCGGCATATCCCTTACAAAAAAGATTAATGAGTTTCTGATTAAATGTTAATTGCATTTCTCATCATGCACATTAACATTTCTATACATTTTCTTGATGCATATTTAATGAGTTTCACAAGAAAGTTGGCCACCGTGTTTCTGGTTGGTACCTAATGTGTGCATTTCTTGTGTGTTGACCAATGAGCGCCTCATGGCTTTCACTTTTGGATAAAAAGTAAAAGCTAAAACATAGCGAAGCACCTCAACTACATTAAAAAAAGCTAAAAATAAAAAAAAATGAAAACTAAGCGAAAAAAAAAACTGCCAATGGCGCGATTCGAACTTGGTACCTCTTACTCCGTAGCTTTCTACGCTAACCACTCGGGAACTGGTGACGTTGGTACCGTATTTGCTTCTTATGTCTGGACTGCATTCATAAGATTGGGACTTAATGTTTCGAAGCATGTTTCGAAGTGTACAGGCCATTGCGGCTGCTCTAACAATTACAACTTCTTGACTATTAGAACTTGCATCTAATGTTCTGGATACCTATGCGCACTATTTTGTCCACTGGAGTCATTTTAACATGTCGAGTTTGGCATCGCTGGCAAATTTATCAGCGCTGGCTCTTCGGTGGTTGCTACCTTGGGCGTAATTTTCGCTGAACACGGAGCTGTAGCACGAACCTTTAAGGAAAAAAAGTGCGACCAAGCTTCAATACCGGCAAGCGCAGCAGCGCCAACACTATTTTACTGGTAACTAAATCTTATTTGTATCTAAACATTTCGGGAAGCGATGCGATGACTGAGGGCTCGGCTAATCTATACGCAGAGCAAGAAGGAGCTCGAAAGCTTAAGAAACACGAAAAATATCATGCATTATAAAGAAGGCATTGCTTCTCGTGCCCTGGTCGCGCGCATGCTCCCAGGACGGTCCAGTTCCGAGTCAACGAACGGCTCGGGTTACGTCCGCGCGTCGTCGTCGGCGCAGGCCTCTCCAAAACGGCTCGCAGGTGCGAGGAGGCATTGGAAATGGAGCCATGGAGCGGCCTTGCGTCCGTTTGCTTGGAGGCGGTGTGGCAGTGCGTCGGTTCGCGTACACAATATCCTTGCCCGTAACACCCTCAAGCATATTGTCCAACCACAGCACCCATTCGCTTGGCAAGAAGTGATTTGCAATGGCACAAACACCCAAGACGCCGGGTGTAAGCGTGTTTTGAATGAAACAAATGTCCAAAAAGTTGTTTTTGTTTTTACAGTGCATGCTAAACAAAAATGAAAACATAGTAAAGAATATACATTCGCTTAGTGATGTATAATTTCCCTCATTTGAGAAAGTCAATGCATTTCCACATTAGCTCCTATACAAAAATACTGTTGTGTTTTCCAAGTACGAAACTTCTTGCGCAATCTCAAATGAAAGTCTGTTGCGGATCTCATGTTAAAACACATAAAAATTGTTTCTTAGGCAACATCCTACATATGCTAATCAGAAATGAAAACATAGGGCTCTGAAAGTGTGCAGTTAACAAAGAAATAATATATATTCACTTAGTGATGTATACATTTCCTCATTTGAGAAAGTCAATGTATTTCCACATTAGATCCTACCCAAAAATACTGTTGCGTTTTCCAAGCACAAAACTTCATGTGTGATCTCAAAGGAAAGTCTGCCGCGGATATGATGTTAAAACACATCTAATCTTGAATCTCCTTTGAGTGGTTGATGACTCATCAAAAACACATTACGTGGGTAACAGAAATTCAATATCCATTTTTGTAAGGGATGGTACATACTACATAGTACACTGTGTCTTGTATATGGTATATGATATATGAGAAATGATATAAGGTATATGGTATATGGTATGCCGTAAATGATACATTGTGGTCAACGTCCCGATGCGACGTAGGCTATAAGAGATGCTATAATAGATGGCTCTAGAATAATTCCAATCATTTGGAACCATCAAACTTACGTTGGCATCCCAAAAGTAAATGGGCACCTTTCGTTTCGCTTGCATAGAAACACGGCCTCCGCTGCCGAGATATAACCCACGTTGTCGGGCACAGCGGGGGAGCGCCTTTAACACTGAACCACTGCCGGGGGTCCTTTACTTGAAATGCTTCTTGAAAAGCTGCAAGACATCATCAGTGTGTCACTCTTACTGGCTTGTTTTACTCTTGAGCATGTCATGTTTAAGTATGAGCAGTTCTGTCCTTTCTCACATGATTGAACGCATGTGTAAATGAGCGGGTTTCCCTGCAAGCTTGCTTACAGCCGCTTCAAAGATACGCAGGTGACCGGGTTTACTTCAAGATTATGTGCTGTGCCTCGTATTCGTCACTAGCACTCAAAATTATCTGAAAGAGAGATCACTTCTTGTCATCACAGCTCTGAAGGTAAAGGTTTCCATGGGTGCTTCAAGGGGAAAACCAAATTGGACTGTGTATTTTGACAAAGCCCTTGGTGTCGTTTACATCGTGTTTCGTTGACACTGCGCGAGCGCATACGGGCCCTGATTTCGTTCCTTCAAAGGTACGACACTTCAGATAGAATTTCAGGTAGATTACTCCACAGCCAACCCCTTTGAATAGGAGGTGTGGCGAGCGCCACCTTGCCCATAGAATTAGAGGGGCTACTCCATTTAAACCGCTCCTTTTAGGTTTAATTTCATTTTTATTTTATTTTTTTTAATTTTGTTGTGAAACGTAAGTATCTAATGACAAGTGATAGCAGCATCATTGCTCCGAGCATTGCTCCCGTGGCGTTGTCGATTAGCTTGGCATTTACTTTGGACGCGATGGGCTACAATTCTAGCTCCCATGCTCTATAGTTAGCTACTTTTTTCTTCTGCTGATTCATAGTGAGAACTAACTGCATGCAATTTATTTTTACATTCTCCAGTTCATGTTTGTTTTACTTGCGACAGGCACTGAGATATTTATGAGACAAACCGCCGCTGATAAGACGAGCTGTCGGGCTGTGGTGCTGTGCTTCTGAGGCAACGTTTTTACATGTGTGCTTGCGTGGCGCACGCGTAGATGCATCCGTTGCTTGAATCTGCCTCCATGTGTGAATAGGCACGGATATGTGAGTGAAAAGCGTGTGAGTGCGTACGTACATGCGTGCGTGCGAATGCGTGTGTGGACGTGCCTTTGCCCTCTCATATACCGTTAAGCAGGCTTCTCCACATATAGAGCCACTTTGCAGAAAAACGCGCTTTACAAAACTTCGCGAAAAGTTCGAGGAGAAACTTTAAATGAACTTTAAAAAAAAACTTAAAACAAACTATACTGTCATTGCGGAGCGCTCTGCTCGAAAACAAAATGTAATCAAGGCAGTAAAGTGGATGCTTGGTCCCCGGCACGCTTTGGTGCTCGCATCTAAAAGTGCGCCCTGTCGCTGGCCGATCCTGACCCGAAGCTCGCACAAGCTTCTTTCGACGAGATCCATTGGAGAACGGTTGAATTTTTTCTGAAAAGCTCTAGGAAACTAAATTTTTGAACAAAAAGGAACCTAAAAATCATACCTTAGGAAAAGAGGCCGGGATAAAATATGCAATAATGCCTAAAAGATACATGTAAATAAAAACGCGCTGTGCAGCCAGGCGAATCAATTTGCCATGTCGTAAACAAAGCAGACATTCCATTAGTAGATGGAGCAATGCAAGCCGTCATAAAATAATGTAAGTACGTGCATTAAAAACAAAGCATAATACTTTTAGAGGGCTTTTGTTTTTGTTTTTTTTTACTGAATGTACGAGGCTGGACCCGAAGTAAACATTTAATGGGAAATTGAGATTCATTATTATAAGTAGGCAAAAAATAAATTACAGCATACTTTTCAAATTCATACATAAAAAATATCAATTCTCTGTCTTAATTTTTTTTTTTCACTTACCTGTTGGCCAGTGGCAGTACAGAAAGTGGGCGCAATAATCACTAACAAAATTGTTAAGCTGCGTCATTCACACAGGATAGATTGCGAGTCACATATATAAATTTTTCTTTTCTAAAGGCTCGGTATGATGTGATCTCTTTTAGTATATCAAGGTTTTGAAGTGGAAGATTCAAAATGAAGAAAAAGCAAGACATCACTGCGTAAAGAAGTGACATATAACAAAGTCTATACTACGGTCGCAGCGTTGAAACGCTGACAGATGATTCACGTGCCCTACCGTGAAGTGTCAGAACACCGTGCTTTTTTTCTGGAGTGAAAAAAAAAAAGCAGAAAGCGAATAATTATTTCGTGCGAACAATGTTTTTTTTTTTTTATTACTTCAGTGGTTTTTCTTTTAAGGGCAACCTTCTTACATAATTACGGTCCCCGTTAAGCATGCATTTAAAGCAGCTTTAAAGATTGGTGGTTAGATAGAACACTGCTACCAATAACCTGTTATTTGATTGGGTTTACCTAAACAGTGCTCCCTTTTAATGTATTGCTTGTTAACTATGAAAACACGTTCCATAAGATATGTTGCCAATGCTTAAAGCAACAAAAAAAGAAAAGACGGAGGTTTCGAAGAGAAAAAAGCCAAATTTAAGCAAGCTCAGCACGTTTTCAAATGGTCAAAGAATTAGAAAATGTGTCCATTAAACAGTTATAGTACTCAAAGCTCCTCGTAATATCTCTATCATGATATCGTCCTAAAACATTCTCTTCTATTTAGAGCAACTTAGTGCGTCGGTCAGCGCACACAGCGACCCCATCGCCTCAATGTCCGCTCTTCTAAAAGACAAAAAGCGCGGAAAGAAATCGGTCCAGCCCTTGGAGAATTCCGAGGAAAATAACCGTCATGCAAATCTTTCCGTAACGTTGTTAAGCCTTTCTTTCTCAACTCTACTTTGCTTTTGTCTGAAGCGGTCCATTGTCCGCTCTTTTGAACATGTCAGCGCGCTCCTCTTTTTCCAGTTTGAATTGCTAGTTGGTTCCTCGATGTAGCTCTCCCTTTTAAAAGGAGCGCGCAAGAGGTTTTCGTTGGCGCAAAGAGATCGACTACACTCTTTACCTCTCAAATTTCGCACTCTTTCGTCTCGCCGAAGCAGCTCGGAGGCCGAGCACAAAGGAGCTCCGCCGCATACGCAGCGAACGATGGGGGGAGAGATGGTAGTCTCCTAGGTGGTCCAATTTGGCCAGCCCAGGCGCTCGCCTCAGTGTCATAAAACGAACCGTTTACTACCGGAAGCGAGTCTCCTAAACTGCTCATCACCTCTCTCCCGCCGCCTGCCGGGCTGACCGACGCTTCCTCCCCTCCGTCGGTATCCGCCGCGGCACGCTTGCCAACCTGCCGTTGTTGTAGCGCGCGGCTTTCTCGAATAAAGCCGAACCATCGTGGTAGGAAGGGAAAATGGGCGACAAAAGAGCACGTCTTGTTTCCGGCACTACTCCAAACAAAAGCCGCTAGCAACAGCTGCGGAACTCTCGAGGCAGACTTAATGCCCGTGGCTTTGGCCGGCAGCGCGACTCCGTGTTCTTCGAGGTATCAAGCCGTGGATTCCTAGCACATTTTAGCGGGTAGGACACGAGAAAAAGGCACTTCGTGCGCGTCGATTTAAGCGAGCTTTAAGAGCCTAATTGTTGCGAGGGTGGAAATGGCGCTGGCATCAGCAAGAGTCGCGTGCAAATGGGCAGAAGAGCCGCCGCGTTTAACATGCAAGAAATAAAAAAGAACGAATGCAGAAAATAAAAAGCACAGGACTACTCAGACGAACTGCCCAGATAGCGAAGCGAAGTAACTGGAAAATTAGGGAATGAATGTATAGAAAAAAAACTTACAGAAAAAAAATTAAAGGGAGGAGGAGGATGGCGACGCAGTTGCCAACGTCACGTTTTCAGCCCGAAGTTTAGTCGCAGCACCGGCAGAGGCAGCCATCAATTCGCTCATGGGGCGTTCCTTTCGCAACGAGGTAGGTAATTTCACGTGAGCCCTGGAAAGGAAAGAAAAACAAAAAAACGACTGTAAAAATAAGTGTCATGGGAAAGAAACACACAACAAAATACTAAGGCAATTTACACCCTGAATTCCTCTCTACTTAATAGGTTGCGATTAGTGTTTTGTGAGAAAACATGCCAATAAACGCTGTCTGGATAATGAGGAAGGCTCATGGAAACAAGAGAGGTTTCAACGAAGGTTGTGCTTTAAAGAATAAAAATGCACGCAGAGGAGTGGACACCTCCCTTAGTCAGCAGTACGCAACACAGCTAGGGGTGAAAAAAATAAAAACGAATCGTTGTATGCTCAGTGCGTACCATCAAGTTGTGGGAAGATTAAAAACAATTATGAGCGTTGCTCATCGTGGGGTGTCTTTACAAGTATACTGCTTTTATAGAACGTCTCGCGAAATTAGAAGCGTACTGCCTATGCTAATTAATCACCTAGTGACACCTAATGAACCTTAAAAAGACTCTAGGTAATTGAAAAGCTTGCGCCAGAAATCTTGGGGAGCTTCCGGTTAAAGAGCAAACGATGCAACTACCAAGAGTTATGGCAAACTTTGGTAGGTTGTTGATAATAGGAAAGAAAATAAAACAAAGGTGGAATTACACTAAGAACGGAGGGAGGCGGAGGGAGGGGGGGGGGGTATGTCTGTTGGTGTGGCGAAAGCACATTTGCGTCGACTTCACAGTTCTTCGAGGCACAAAATGGGCAGGCAAGAAAGCAGTAGTGCTTAAAACACATGATGCTCTCCCCCCCCCCCTCCCTTCACGCACACACGCGCATAAAAAAATTGAAAAAGTTCCTTTCAAATAAATGCCGTGCATGGTGGTGTTTCCATGCACGCGAAGGAATACATAAAATGAATTGACTGTCCAAAAGGGTCACATCCGAAAGGGCCCCATCTACCTAGACCAGATAGCCAGATTCGTTCTGCTCAATGCGGGCCGGCCACCTCTTCTACGTCTTCACACGAATGTGAGTGATTGTGCCACAAACATGGCTCTGCGATGAAGTAAAGCAATTAGGCTGTGGTTGTATTTGTGCGCGACTGAAAGCGTTCGAAACAATGCGTTTACATCGTCACAAGCAGTTCCTATAACTTATAAGCCATCGATCAGCCGCGAATCAGGGCGACTTATTAGGATCAATCTAGCAGCGTCGCGTGGGCGAGAGCAATAAGAGTATGCGACAAACAATGCGAGAGCAATAAGACCGTGCGTCGGCGTCGATCAATAAAGGTCGCGCAAAGACGGATAAAGCAAAACACCTCAATAACAAATGCCAAGGTTCTTGTGACATTCTGAGACTTACTTTTTATGTTAAATGTTTCGGTTCCTGGGGAGAGGTGCTTGTGCAACAAATAGTCACTTTTTCAGCAAGCATTTCATCACCTGCTGTCTTTGTTCCCACACCTTCCATCTCTATCCTATTTCTCTTTTACAATTTCCTCTTCCTTCTCTTTCTGTGCCTGGTAGCCAGCCGAAACACACTTGTTGTTAACCTCCCTTCCTTCCTCTTTCTACTTCACTCTCTGTAATTGTTCACATATCTCGATCGCTTGAAATAATTTGTCTGAAATTTGAATATTTTAATAAAGTGCTGGATATGCCCCGTATTGTGCCAAGCTTTTCATGTGCATAGCACTCTTTGTTAAAGCATGGATGAAACAAGACCGGAGTGCGCCGTCGCTACCTAGCTCTACGCGTCTATATCGCGTGCTCGGCCTGTATCTTGTATCTAGAGCTCTGAACAGCAGATTTTGCCGCCAGAGTCCTTTCTCACGTTTGTAGAGAAAATCATTGCCAGTTTATTTTACCTCACCTTCCTGGAAGAAAATTGGTGCCGGAAGGAAATTGAGTTTTATGTATATACATGCATAGATCCCTGAACACTATAGCTTCAATATGATCTAAGGTTTCTTACTGTTCACATCAAATTTGAGTATTTTTATACTGCTTATTCTAATATTATTCTAATTGTTTTGTTTACAGAGGCTTTGCTTTTCGGTGCCGGCGTCGTACACGTGCTCGCTTGAATTGTCCTTTCTCTGCAAATGTAAAAAAAAAATGCCTCTAGAACTACCTCTCGTGTCGAGGCTAAGTGCCATGGCCGTACACATACGCAGCAACTGAAATTTAGAAGTTTTACAGTGGGAAGACAAATATGTTGAATTTTTGGCGCATAAGCGACTTGAGCTATAATGAGCGGGAAGACAGATGTCCCGGTTGATTTATTTTATGGCGTTCTATGCTGTCACAGGAGCATAAAAATCTATGCTTCTTGAAAAAAAAAATATTTCTTTATACTTTCTATGCTTTTCGCGCAACATGCCTCATGTTGTTTGAGTAGGCCTGATGCGCAGCATTTAATGATTGCTTCTCTTACCTTTTAATTTGTTTTCTTACGTGGGTGGTCTCCACGAATAACGAATATAAACTAAATGTTGTGCGGGTATTTTCAGAGCGTCATCCTTTTTTTTTTTTTTAGCAAGCGCCATATTACTGAAATATTCCAGAGTGTATGAGAGTGCAACTGGCGAATGTCGCACGCTCGCGCTGCAACACTCTTTATAAAGAGACCGCAAAACCATCATACGACTTTATTATTAGCGAATGCCTCGTGACTTCGGTGCCTGCGCTAAAGGCAGTGACTCGAACAAGTAATGACATTTCATCGCGTACCAGGGACTAAAAGAAACAAGGGAACGCAAGTCGAAATAAAGCACATATTGTATACACTGAGCGCGGCGAGTAGTGAAGGAGAAAAATGCAGCCCGGACGGCTTACCGAGAGAATGTACGCCGGCGCAAAGCGAGGTTCTCGATTACGTCGTGCGCAACAGTCAG
Source organism: Amblyomma maculatum (assembly GCF_055883805.1). Taxonomy (NCBI): domain Eukaryota; kingdom Metazoa; phylum Arthropoda; class Arachnida; order Ixodida; family Ixodidae; genus Amblyomma; species Amblyomma maculatum. The sequence goes on from NC_139344.1 coordinate 232,731,539, forward strand.
TGCACTCATGTATTCAGAAGCTAAACGTATAAAAAGCGCGCGCAGCAAGCACATAAATATTGCAGGGGGAGTCATGCCGAGTGTGGAGTGATCGGCCCCGCTTAGATCGCTCCATGTTATTTCTAGGTTTTTGCAGGAGGTCATACTTCGCCACAGAATTGATCAAAGTTACTCCGCTTCAATCTATCAGCGATGCTGTCTGCTCCCCTCCGCGGCATCCTTGAACGTTTCCCTCAGCTGGCGGCCATCGTCACTTGCTCCCGCTTGCCTTTCCAGCCGCAGAGCGGCTGAAATTCCTCCTCTGCTTCCAGCGGCATGCCGTTCTTTCTCCTCCTTCCAAGACTCCTGATCGCAGCTGCGGTACTGGGCGCAATCTGTGAGATCATTTCGACTCTCGCCGCGGCGTGGTTTTCTCCGGATTTGTTTGTTCGCTGGTATACAGCTTGGGCCTGCATCGACAAGTCGCTGTTTCGGTCGTTTTTGTGTTCGACGTGACTGTATGCACCGCGGCAGTGAGTTGGTTCTTGTCAGCAGCAGAGGCGACGTCGAGAGACCTTAAGAGCCGCGCAAAACGAATCGCTGCAAAAAAATAAAACAACGAGAGGAATTCGCGCTCTGATTCTGCATGCTGGTTCCGCCTTCTATGGAATTAAGTGGAAAACACTAATTCAATGACCTTTGAGATAATATAATAAGGTACACAGCTCAGATCAAAGCTTTTACCATCGTAATTTGGAGGTACAGATGGCGGTGAACTCAAAAAAAAAGAAAAGAAAACGTAATCATATCGGTGGCTAACAAAAAGCAACCGCTCATCTTTCAGTACTCAGCCAATGGGACAGTTTGAAAGGGTTACCGAGTACAAGCGTTTTGGATTATATTTTTCAAGTAATCAGCACTGGGGCCGCCATATATCCGTTATTACAAGTACTGCAAAAGGAAAACTACACTTTCTAAACGTAGTCTTCAACGCACCACCTTTAGCAGAAACATTTTGGCATATAAATCTCTAATACTTCTGATCATTCAAAATGTTATCATTATTTGGAATCATTTTACTCAAATCAATACTTATAAACTAGAAAGGAAACAAATCAAGGCAGAAGTTTTATTTTTAATCGGTACGGCGTAACGTCTGTTTCTTACCTGGTTCAGAGAGAGAGAGTATCCATCGCATAAAGGAACAGAATATCGTCTCTTGTTGTTCAAAGTAATAAATGGGCATACAAATAGCAACAAATCCAAGTACATTTCGTTTCCCTCGGGTTTCCTCACTAGAAATAGGTATAACTTTACCTCCATTTCAATGCAAGATCGACGTATAAAAATATTATTTTTTACCCCGCACTGTGCTAGACTGGAATCAGCTTGACGAGTCTGTTGTCTCCCTGAATAACTTTCCAAAATTTATTTCTGCGACTCTAATATGATGCTCTTCTAAACATTTTTTTTCTTTCAGCTGTTGTAACTGTTGCTTTATTGTCTTGGTCTTGTTGTGCCGTGTACGTCAATTATTGGCATGTTTGCTTTCATTTCCCTCTTTCTGATTTTCTTTTTTGGTCTTGTAGCAATGTATTTCCCACTCTGCCACAACTCCTTCAGGAGTTAGCCGTATTATAAACAAATAAATAATTAAATAAATAAATAATTAAATAAGTAAATGAATAAATATATGGCTTTCTTTTTCTTTCTGTTTTCTTTCAGCAAGGGCATGCCAGATCGCAAAAGTACTGAGGTTTGGGTTCCATTAGGCTGCGCATAAAAACGACAGAAGCCTCAAAAATCGCTTATAACCTTTTAAGTTTGATTAATTTTACTCAGCCGTTTTCGAGTGTTAAAATATCCTTGTTCGCATCAAAAATCTGTGGAACTTGTGAACGCCTAAGTCGCTTACCAACGTGATACCTAAGATGTTAATATTTCTGAAACAAAACTACTACTAATACATTGTGCAAGACAAACAACCACAGCCCCGGTGCCTCGAACGTTCTAATCCGTGGTGCTGTCGGAGGCCTAGACTTCATAAACATTTTTTTTTTTTACCTTAGCGTCGTACCTTCCGGTATGCTTAAAATCTAGCTTGGCGAGGACAGCGTGGTGGGAAAAGCGATTATTCTTTCTTCGCTTCTCCATGAAAGAGCAATAGCACTTAACTCTGTTTTCTAACTGCCTGTGAAGCTTCAAGAATTACTTTCCAGCTAGTGATTGCGAAAGCAGCATACCATCAGGTGGTCATTCCACTGCTTCCATTACGTTATTTGCACATGCCCATCTTATTCCCCCTGTACGGTGGCTTACCCACGCATTCCTTTTACTGCCTGCTTTGTTATTGCTGCATCTCTTTCTTCCTAGCTTTCCTTACAGCACACCAACTTGTGGCGCCAGCACAATCATCATCATTTGGAATACTTATCCTCCTCCTCCTTCTCTTCCGAACTCTCTCTCTTGTTGCAAAGAAAGGCTCTGTGCTGGTGCCCTCAACTCTGACCAAACTTTCGGGCACATCGCCCGCTTTACCGTGCCCCTCTTCTGTTTTTGCCATAGGCTTTTCTTCAATATTCGCTGCTTTAAGTTGCCTTTACGCTCCAGTGCTTGTGTTTGATTGGCTTAAGCCTGTCATAATCCTCTTCGATGGTGGCTTTCGTCCCCTTATATTTTCCTTTTATTTTATTCCGATGGTAAAAGGCTTCAACAAAATGCGCCCTTAGTAATACTCTGTGTAGCCCGAAAACAATTTTGTCGTTGCTCTCTTCGATTGGGCTGCCCTTGCGCAACTAAAATAAAATAATTGTCGTCCTCGTTGGCATTTACGCTGTGTGGGTGCGCACGAAAACATCAAGGTTGTAAGACTAGACAACAGTTAAGTATTACAAAATTCCAAGAAGTCGTTTTAACGTTCTGGGGCAAAGCAGAAGCTGCCTTCCGGAATTTGATCTTGAAAATGGAATGCGGATTGACGACTCACTGTTATGCGTCTACCTAACAGCTGCGCCCTAAAGCCGTGACCGAAAACAATTGCGCGCTTCAGTAGCCATGGAGACTCATCTGTCCGTGTATTTCCGTCATTTATTCATGCGCATCCACTGTATGGCTATGTAGGCAGGTATCGCATGGGCATGACCTTATCGGCGCTGTGAAAGAGGAACTAGTTGGTATACCCGAAAAATAATGATACCATCGGATAGAGCGTCAAGGAAAGGTGTGCAAGTGGGAAAAAGGAAGATTTGAGTGCGTTAGTTAAATAATTATAGCCAATTAGGTCAATCAGACGTCAAAATAGCCGGCAGGGGTAATGTCGACGTCTAAAAGGGGTCAGGGGTTACTTGACTTCCGGTGACGTAGGCCTAACTTCCAGTGCCGGGAAATTTTAAATGTTTGAACGTGAACGAGTTGGAAAGACCGTCGTTTTGTGTGCAAAAATGGGTGGGGATGGTTAGAAAGTGTGTAAAGAGAGGTAAACAACCAAATGCAGTCTGAAAAATTCCGAGAGCTCTGCAGAATCCATGAACGCTTCAAAGATCATCGGCATTCTATAATTGGCTTACAGGAAAGGAAAGGTCCCGCTGACACATCCCGCGGACAACACAGCAACGCTGAGGCTTACGCATTTCTTCAGTGAAAATTCTACAGTGATCTCGGAAATTTTTATTATCATCATGCATGGTGACTATTTTGGCTATTTAGTGCGAACCTAACATACTGAAGCACAGAAAGAAACAAACACAAGAAAAGAAGTACACGACCGTGTACTTCTTTTTGTATTGCTGTGTCTTTTGCTGGTGCAATATGTTAGAATCTTTTTATCTCAGTTGCAGCTTAATTTTGTATAAGATGATTGCAGAAATTCGAATCCTCTAAGATTCCGATCATTGAGATCATTTCTGTCTGGTCTAACCATGCAATAACGATAAATTCAGAACCCATTGACGCCATTGTATGAGGAACCGTGCTCGTTAGCTGTGTGTTGGTATTCTGCTAATCATGGATGACCTGTCAGAAGGTCTGCAAACAATGCACAGTATTCAAGTTTCATTTCTGTGAACACCAGAATATCTAGAACGTAATCGTTGGTTACGTTTTGTCCTTCTTGCCTCGTACAGTGTTCCTGCATGTATCGCCACAGAATCACCCTGTTCACAGCCGGGAATGGCGCGTATCTTGCCAATAATGAGGCTGTTGCCTCCTTTTACGGCTGCGCCAATTTATGCTGGAGACATCCGCTTCCGGACGGTCTCGCCTCGTTCGAAGGCGTGTTATATCACCACCGAATCATGATTCCGTCATAAATGTCGGCTCTCTTCGCGTCGTTCCTCGCGACTGTCTTTACGCGTGGCATAATCCGAGAAGCAGATACCGGATAGCTATATAAGTCTAAAACCTACGAAAGCGCGCGCGCCATAAAACGGCGCACAAAGTTAACCAGAAGCCGCACGCTATTACGGCCCGCGATCGGCCGCTGCGAAAAGCGTGAGTCGGCAAAGTTTTATACCGAAGCAGCGCGCGTGTCGTTATGCTTTTACGCCGCGCGGCGAGGTTCCTCTCCGGACCAGCGCGCACTGGCGGCGAAAACGACACGGGAGCAGTTTTGCTCGCGATTTATCTCCCCAGGGAACATAACGCGGACGACGGCGGGACCGCGTGAAAACGGGGCATTACACTGAAGAGGTGCAAAGCGGCAAATGACCCGGCGCGCAACGACGGCTGCGCCATCGCTGCGAGGAGCGAAAATTGATCTAGTTTCTCGTTAAATTTCTCCGCGCGCGCTTCCACGCAAGCAGTTCCATTTCGGAAGCCAGCGCTATTCGCCCATCAGGATGCAATTTCGCCGGACGGCCCGATGGGCTCCAATCGGCCAGCGTCGCGACGGATCTCAAATGTTTCATGGTGATGAGCCGGCTGCTACAAAAGACTCATTTCGTCCTGCCTCTTGTTTTACATGCCCTTCTCTGCTCCCATATGGGTGCCGTCCTCTGCTCCCTCACTTGTTTTTTGTCGCTTCGACTTGACGGCGTTCGCCACAGCGGTCCTCGACTCGTATTGTCCCGTGCCTCCCCTCTCCATTTCTTCCTCTTTTAAGCGGTTCTTCATTTTATTCATCGTTCTGCAGATCTTCTTTCCGCAGCTCTACTCGATGTGTGCTGCAGCTCTGACATGGCGTCCGTTAGACAAGGCTCTAACATTTGTCTTTTGTAATGCGGTAGTAAAAACTACCGGAGCCTCTTTTCCTAACGGGTAGAGAACTATCTAGTCCGTTGCGAAACTTGCCTACGAGCTTTCTGGTGGCATGACCGAGAGGCCACGCGAGACACATCGTTCTAACGCTTAACTTTAACGCAAATAACCTAGATTTATGGCACGCGTTTGGTAAACTCACTTCAGGAAGGAGGTTTGAAACAGCGCTTGCAACACTCAGTTTCGTAAGGCTTCTTCGTTGGTGCAAACGGATGTCCACCTTTCGCAGAACAAGGTCATTCATTTAGAAGCTCTAATGCCCCGCGCTCAAGTTTCCCGATCATGATTTGCACGCGTTTCAGGGTTGTATTGTTACGAGCTGCGTTCGATAAGCTTTGCCACCTTAACTCGGACTTCTTCGTTAGGGAATGAAGAAATATGCTGTATTGAAATCAAAGATTCTTGCGTCCTCTCAGAGAGAGAGAGAGAGAGAAAACTTTATCTAATGCAAAAGAGAAAAATAATCTAGAGCTCCCGTGGTTGGGTCCTCAGTCCAAGACTCCCGCGGTCTTCGCTGTCATGCTGGCCCGCTCAATCAGCCAAAGCTGGTCTTTCGACTCCGAACTGGACAGCGCAGCCTCCCACTGCTCCGGCGTGGCGTTGTGTATTATCGGCACTGCATCTATTTTCTGGCAGGCCCATGTTATATGATAAATTGTCGGTTTCTGTCCACACCAGGGACACGTGTCCCTGTATATATGGTCGGATGTATCTTGCTGTATAACAGGCATGGATAAGAGTTTGTTTGTAGCTGCCGCCAAGACACTGACTGCTCCCTGTTTAACAACTTGTGGGGCGGAGGATACCGTCTTCTAGTCCCCCGGTAGTGCACCAAAATGTCTGCGTAGGTACGAGTCACTGCCCCGGTCTCTTCGGCCTCTGACCTCCCTCGGTTTGCATAATCTCGAGCTATGAGATCGGCCTGGATGTTCCCGGGAATGTCGCCGTGCCCCAGAGCCCAAAGTACGATTTTTTTTGTGTCTCTTATCCCGCCGGCCTTCAAGATGGCGGCCGCCTTTTTGCCAATCCTGCCGTTGGTGAATCCTCGGCAAGCGACTTGCGAATCCGTCTGTACTATACCCAGCGAACGCCCGGACCTATTGCCCTCAGCGACCGCTAGAGCAATAGCGGCCTCCTCGGCGTCAAACACGGGGCAGTTCCGTAGCGAGGCGCTTATTTTCTCCTTTAGTTGGAAATCTACAACCGTCACCACCGCATCTCTTTCGTTAGAATACATCGCCGCGTCTACATAGATTGCGTGTTCCTCGCACTATTTATAATCTCTGCCAGAGACAATCCACTTTCGCAGTTAATGGACAACGCCGAAGGGGTGTGGCGAGTAAAACCAGTGCAATCTAACTCAACATTTTTATTCTTGGGTAAAAAGGGGCACAAACCTGTGGTTACAGCTAGATATGCGTTGCTTGACAGTGTTTTAATGCGGAAGTATTTCTTGCCTGATAAGTGGCTTCATTCTGTGTCCCAGTCGAGAGCTCTAACCACTACTGTATGCCGAATTTCGTTTCTTTATTTTACTCTACGCAGACTTCCTAAGAACGAGTCCTTAGTTCTCCTAGTGTAAGGACGTCTAGCGGCGTTGAGGGAAAGGAAAACAGCGATGCTGGGAAGGGGGTGAGGAATGTCAACGGGGCTCAGAGCTAGCAAAAATAAATTTAAAAATTCAAAAAACAAGAAATAGAAAGACAAGAATTCCAAATATAAATTAAACTAGGAAAAATATCAATCACTATAAATATAAAGAAAACAAAACTTACAAAATAAAATTAAAAGTTAAGTGAGTCAATAAACGTAAAGTTGTACACGTCGGAAAAGCAAAGAAACACAATACGAGCTGATAACAAGACTAGGCCCGTAACTAACAATTATTTCGCATTTCTGAACGTAAATTGATTTAAGTGCACCCTTGTAATTTTTTTCTGTTGTCCACACCTGCCTCATTGGCTTTCTAGCCAGTCTTAACTACTCAATAAGGGAAAGACAAACAGTTCAAAGAAATAAGTTGCTGCCTATCAGAATATTACACGATTCTCTTCAATATTTTGTAACAGTATCTTGCAACATTCCCCAGCTGCCTCAAAATTAAAACTCTTGTCTAAGACGGCTAAACTTCAAATGGTATTTAAGCCAATTTGCTACGGTAATCTAGCACATACTCGTAAATGTACAGGAATGGAAAAGCGACAGTATTCATGAATTCACAACTTGAACTTCAGTAGTTACGGCAACTGCAAATATATATATATATTTGAATACTGGTGTGTGTGTGTGTGTGTGTGTGTGTGTGTGTGTGTGTGTGTGTGTGTGTGTGTGTGTGTGTGTGTGTGTGTGTGTGTGTGTGTGTGTGTGTGTGTGTGTGTGTGTGTGTGTGTGTGTGTGTGTGTGTGTGTGTGTGTGTGTGTGTGTGTGTGTGTGTGTGTGTGTGTGTGTGTGTGTGTGTGTGTGTGTGTGTGTGTGTGTGTGTGTGTGTGTGTGTGTGTGTGTGTGTGTGTGTGTGTGTGTGTGTGTGTGTGTGTGTGTGTGTGTGTGTGTGTGTGTGTGTGTGTGTGTGTGTGTGTGTGTGTGTGTGTGTGTGTGTGTGTGTGTGTGTGTGTGTGTGTGTGTGTGTGTGTGTGTGTGTGTGTGTGTGTGTGTGTGTGTGTGTGTGTGTGTGTGTGTGTGTGTGTGTGTGTGTGTGTGTGTGTGTGTGTGTGTGTGTGTGTGTGTGTGTGTGTGTGTGTGTGTGTGTGTGTGTGTGTGTGTGTGTGTGTGTGTGTGTGTGTGTGTGTGTGTGTGTGTGTGTGTGTGTGTGTGTGTGTGTGTGTGTGTGTGTGTGTGTGTGTGTGTGTGTGTGTGTGTGTGTGTGTGTGTGTGTGTGTGTGTGTGTGTGTGTGTGTGTGTGTGTGTGTGTGTGTGTGTGTGTGTGTGTGTGTGTGTGTGTGTGTGTGTGTGTGTGTGTGTGTGTGTGTGTGTGTGTGTGTGTGTGTGTGTGTGTGTGTGTGTGTGTGTGTGTGTGTGTGTGTGTGTGTGTGTGTGTGTGTGTGTGTGTGTGTGTGTGTGTGTGTGTGTGTGTGTGTGTGTGTGTGTGTGTGTGTGTGTGTGTGTGTGTGTGTGTGTGTGTGTGTGTGTGTGTGTGTGTGTGTGTGTGTGTGTGTGTGTGTGTGTGTGTGTGTGTGTGTGTGTGTGTGTGTGTGTGTGTGTGTGTGTGTGTGTGTGTGTGTGTGTGTGTGTGTGTGTGTGTGTGTGTGTGTGTGTGTGTGTGTGTGTGTGTGTGTGTGTGTGTGTGTGTGTGTGTGTGTGTGTGTGTGTGTGTGTGTGTGTGTGTGTGTGTGTGTGTGTGTGTGTGTGTGTGTGTGTGTGTGTGTGTGTGTGTGTGTGTGTGTGTGTGTGTGTGTGTGTGTGTGTGTGTGTGTGTGTGTGTGTGTGTGTGTGTGTGTGTGTGTGTGTGTGTGTGTGTGTGTGTGTGTGTGTGTGTGTGTGTGTGTGTGTGTGTGTGTGTGTGTGTGTGTGTGTGTGTGTGTGTGTGTGTGTGTGTGTGTGTGTGTGTGTGTGTGTGTGTGTGTGTGTGTGTGTGTGTGTGTGTGTGTGTGTGTGTGTGTGTGTGTGTGTGTGTGTGTGTGTGTGTGTGTGTGTGTGTGTGTGTGTGTGTGTGTGTGTGTGTGTGTGTGTGTGTGTGTGTGTGTGTGTGTGTGTGTGTGTGTGTGTGTGTGTGTGTGTGTGTGTACGCGCACCCACGCATGTACGTGCGTGGGTGCGCGCGCGTCTCGGTGGAAGGAAGAGAGGACGCTTGTAGAGGGAAAGTTACGTGTATGTGCGCCCCTACCTTGATCCGTTGTAACAGACAGGCGAGATGTGCCATATAAATTGAGGTCGCATCACTTCGGCAAGCTAGCGAATGCTGGAGCCAGTTTTGCAGCGAGTGCTTGGCAGTGACGAGTGCTCTGCGAGGGAGCAGCGCATGTCTATAGGACGGCCACATTGTGGCTTTCCAGACGTCGGTCTGCGACAGTGCCTGGTGAACAATTTGGTGCCTATTTGTTCTGAGTCCCTCGTGCATTATTCATTTATATGAAGTATCTGTGTTGTTATTAGAGCCTCTTTAGTTGCATGTTTTGCATTGTCTTTCTGTGAACCGTTTGTCTGCGTGTTATTATCAGTGTGGATTCCTCTGTATCGTCTCTTGCTGTGCATGAAGCTTGTTTTGCTTGTTAATTCTGACTCCGACCCTTACACTGGCTTGAACCGGCGAAATCTGGGCGCCAAACGGGCCCCCTTCTATCACTACAGGTAGCTAGCTAGCTGACTTCCGGCTGAGCTTGCCACGCAAGTCGAGGGCATTTGCTTTGTGATTGGAACAGCCACTCCCACACACTCTTAGAGTGTCTGGGATTGTGAGCGCCAATAATGGCGCATCGTTAATAAATTATAATTATTAACGGGTGACCCTTAGCTGCACTGCATGAAGGACGAGCTCACATTTAGCAAATACAACATGCCGGTTCCAAAATAAAAATGAGAAAAACTCGGTAACATTTCGGTCAACTAACGACCTAATGAAAGCACTGTTACCTGGCTCTCGATGCAGCCGCCCAATATAGTTCCAGGGGTAAAATAAATATAAGGCATGTTACCTTTGGTTTTGAAGTTTGTGGACACTGTAAATAAAACGTGCGGTGCATATCAAGTCCACATTGTAGTATAACTAGATACTATCTGGGCATGCGTCGAAATCAGCCACCAAAAAATTTACTCCGTTTATTTTACTCCCAAATTCCACTGCACAGTTCTACGAAAAACTTCACGACGTTATTAGCAGTGCCTACGTTCATCCTATTCCTGATGTTTTGCTACTTAATTAATATAGTTACCCTAATATTGCCTGGTCTCCCAAATCATCAATCCTTATACCGGACTCTTCCGTTAGTCATGATTTTTAACCCATGTTCAGTATTTTATTTTTCGTAGTTCATGCAACTTACATGAATAACCGATTTTACCGATAGCACTCTTGATTTAATTATAACGTCACGCTCCTAACTAGTCTGGCATATAACATATATGTGCGCGATAAGCGACTTTCTAGCTCTCCATTTTCAAATATGGACCCTATCCCTGAAAATTAATAGGATAACGGGAATCCCAAACTACAGCAAAACACAGTTCGAGGCTATTAACAATGAGTTCTATCTATTCCTGGAATTATTATTATTTGTTTTTGTTTTTTTCTGGCTTGGAAAGCAGGTTCGAGGATAGTGAATAGAGCATTTTGGTGACCGTATATTTCATCAAATCGTCGCTAAGCCCTTTATTGTAAACTCTCTCAAAATGACAAAAAAAAAAAAAACTAAATAAATGTGAGAGAAAGCCTTCAACGAAAAAGACTGTATAAAAAGAAAAATCGTTTTTTCTGCAACGCTGCGCTTTTCCCTACAGATGCCCGGTCAGGAACTTCTGCAGCAGCCAATATCGAATAAGGGACCACACCCAAAAACGTCAAAAAAATCTTCCTTAACAATCCCTTACCTCCTGTGCTTTGACCCAAACAATTGCTACACACTTAGCTATCCTTGAAAACGTCGCATTAGTTGGATGAACAGATTCCGACGGATTGTTTATAGCGAGTTCACATCGTCCGGAAATCTTAAATACATTTTTTTTTTTTTTTTTTGCAATACCTTTGTCTTGTACCTCATAACTGGTCTACTTCCCGTCCGGTCACACGCGCAACTGATGATGGACCCAGTCTTCATTTATCCGGTACGATGAAATTATTTGACTTGTTTAAAGCATCATCAAGTCCCAGAATCGACCTGATTAACTACAATCTATTGAAAAACACCCAAACCTGCTCATCAGTAACGCTTTTCAAGATATTTTTGAAATCCACCGACACCTACACTATTCTCGCTGACTGAAAAGTCGGGAAGATGGTTCCGATCCACAAATTAGGTAGCAAAAGGTCACCTCTCAGTTACCGGCCTATGTCACTAACATTTTCTGCAAATTACTCGAGCTAATGCCACTCATTAACATCGTTACCATTCTTGAAACCAACTCGTTCTTCGAGAACGTGCAACTTAGTTTTCAAATATCTCTTTCTTGAGAAGCTACTCACCTGATTTACCCACAATACATATTATCGTTGATTGACGAACTTCACAAGAAGACTGTACATTTCTTGATTTCAGGAAAACGTTACAAAAATATTTCCATAAGATCTTTCTCTTTGAACTCGCTCAACTAAATATTTAACATGACTTGCTGCCTTGGCTAGAACATTTTTTTTTTTTTTAACGGATCTCACTTGGTGTCAGCAAACAATCACAACTTCTCATTAAGTCCCGTTGGCCCTGAGTATCTGTTTATCTTTTGGTGCTAGGTCCCTCGTTGTTCCTCACATATATTCCTAATCTGCCTAACTATGTGTCATATAACGTTAACTTATTTCTAGGCGATTGTGTTCTCTTTCGTGAAATTAGCAGTTCTGAGGACATTAGTGCCTAGCAAGACTGATCCGATGCTTTTACTTGATGTGCGATTTGGAGAAAAGGCTCTTAATACCAAATAAGTTTAAATTCATACGCATCTCCAGAACTTGTTCCTGTCCCAGCTTTTACTACCTAAATAACCGAGCTCTTTTATCTCTCACTTCTTACCGTGTATCGAAATCTCTGGTCTTACATATGCCTCAATACTATATAGTAAACAACGCTGATCGCATGCTCGATTATCTTGGCCGTAACTTTTCTTCTACCTATAGCTCACGTAGAGTCCTGATGTACAAGACGCCTGTTAGTAGCCAACAAAAGTACGTCGAATCTATCTGGGGCCCCTTTGTGCTCACCTAACTTACGTCATTAGACCAGTTCAGAAAAACTCCGTTCGAGTCAGTCTGCATAATTATAATCGAACGGCTAGCAGGCTAGCATGTCGCTAGGGAAACGCATAATCTGCCTACCATCACTTGCTTCTCGTAATAATTTCTCTTGCATTGGCCTATTTCACAAAACATTTCATATTTGTCCCATGCTTCAAAACCACATCTTTACTTTTTCCTCGTACAGCTCATCACGACTGGGCCACGCATACAATTTTGGAATCGCGCCGCTCAGGAATAAAACATACAGCGACTCCTTCAGTCCTTCATTCCCTGTCCAAGGACTGGAACCACTTAACCGGACCGATCTCCAGCATTGAAGACGTTCGTCATTTTCGATCCGCATTAGCTAACATTGTATACATATATTGCTGACTAACATTACAGTTATACTTTTTTGTTTTGAATTGCGTTGCAACACCACCACCCTCTGTAATCCCTCAGGCCTCGGGGGTAAAAGAAGTAAGTAGATAAAGAAATATATAGAAACAAGATGAATAGAATCTCAAGGCTCTGATCAGAAAGGCCGATGATTTTGTTCGGCTTGCGGAGCGTCACTCAGCGCTCTACCTGCGGCTGGTAGATGAAATACGATATGACATCGCAAGCGAGGCTGCAATGGGCGCCGACAAAAAGAGCCAGATTTATACGGCACCACCGAGACGTCGGATTGGCTCGCTTTTCTGCGAGGGCCTCTTCCGCCCTCTGCACCCAATCTTGTTTCCCACTCGAGAAACATGGAAACATTCCGACCACGATGGCCGACAGGACGACGCGGGAGGAAAGCGAGCCGACAGAGGATGGCCGTGCCGTTCCGGCCGGTTTTATGTTGACGGTGCCGCTGCCCGAAATTGCGAGGCGTCAAAAGTAAAATTTACCGAGCTAATATAATAAAGAGAGCCCACGTCCCCGCGCCGCGCGGGCGACAAGAAGGGCGATAACAAGGAGTTTTCAAATTAGTTCTACGAGGCATGCGTTATAAGTTTGGACGACGCCGTCACTTTCCGAAAGCGTCGCCCCAGAATATGTCCGCGCAAATTGGATTTTCATCTTTGTGTCGTTTCCTTCGCGCTTTGAGCGTATTTTCCACTTTTCCTGGAATATGTATCGAAGGCTGCTTTCCTGGGGAAAAAAAACAACAAAAACGATGCGGTTGTTGTCACACGCATAACAGGCTGCGGGTCCCGTGCCTTGTCGATTGGCGTCCTGTCTGAACGTTTTCTTCGCTCTTTCCTTCATTCTTCCACGAATCCCTATACTTGAGGCTTGTTCGATCTTGCGCATCCCCATTTCCAGACTTTGCCCCGTGACAAACACATGTCGCCGGCGCCACGGAATATGTCTGTGTTTACTTCTGCTACACGTCGTGCTGCTTTCGCGTTTACTTCCCTGTTCAGGGACCGGCCAATCTTGATCTGGCGCCTTTCTGGCAACCGCGGTTCGCTTGCAACCGCGGTATAATATTACCTGGAATCCGACCCAAAGTCCATACGCCTGGAGAAAGTGGCATATACAGGTCGGGAGGCACAAAGCAGCCTATAGCATCGCGATTAGGCGTCCTTCGACGCTTAAGCTTGGGCTTGGGAGTTTGCGCATCCGCCCTGCATACAGGTGGTGCGAGGTTCGATCCCCACTGTCGCCAGTGGGCGCCCACTGGTGATACAGTGGGTTCAAGCTTTCCCTCTGTCTACAGGCTCGGCTTATCTGGAATCGAATTCTTAGCAAATTGGTCTTTGGCTCAAATTTGCGTAGACAAAAATAACTAACGCCAAGGGGTTTTTTGGCTAATGCGGTCCTCGCGGCAATGAAGTCGAATTCAGCTGCAGGTCAGTACGCAGCGTTCAGGTGTTCTATTAATGAGGAAGAGCAGAACATCGCCGAAAGTTCTCGTTCCTTTCGCTGAACAGAAATCGCTCAAAAAGGCTGATTAACATCGGCCCAAAGGCTCAGCGTATATCAAGTGTGAAGCGAACTGTCACTGACATAAATAAAAAGGTCGAGCATTGTTGCCAGCCTTTAAAATGTGCGGTCTCATAGGCTGGAAGAAATGATAAAAAGTCCAAACTGTAATAATGCATAACAGATCAAAAAACGTCAGTGAAGTCCAGTGAGTAAACGCGACACTGTTACTCAATAAAAAAAAAAAAAGAGCTGCATTTTCTATTACATATATTGCAATAAATAAAAGTTACCTGTTCCTTGGCCCCTTTATCCCTGGTTCGTCCCCTCATTTTCACTGAAGTCATATTGTTAACCTCTTACATGAGTAAAGAGACACTAGAGATCAACTGAAGTGGACTGTATAGGTATGTTACCGTGTTTCAATCAGAAAGAAGCTACTTACGCAGAAAATGAAGCTTTAATAAGCTACAAACAAAACAAAAAAGAAATAAAAGCGTCGCCACCCTCGGTGCTATTTTTAGCAAGCAAACTGAGCCACGTTAAGACAGCCTTGTCGCAGGTCCCTGAGGGTGTGCAACACCACCAGTCAATTCCACCACTGTGATCGCGGAGTCTCTTTCGGTCTGCATGCCAAGAGCTTCGATTGATCGTGGTAATTTATTTAAATCCATTTTTCTCGGCAAAAAAAAAAAAATGCGTCCTTTGCTACCGTACAAATAAGGGCATAAGTGGCACAAGTAACAGAATTGATTTTGAATGAGATAAATGTTTAATGGAGTACTAATAATGTACGCAGATGACATGAATATTTTCTTCCCTGCACGCACCCTTTCCGAGTTGCAGGCGATCGTTAATGAATATATGGAATCACTTTCTGCCTGACTACGTACCAACAAGTTGCAGTTGAATACTAATAAAACCAAATACGTTATATTCGCGCCAATTAATAAGCCGATGAACAAAGATATTCATATCACCTTCCGTGGCACTCAGCTTAAACAAGACAAGAAGCAAACATTTCTGGTAGTATGGTTCCAGGAAAACTAGTCTTGGAACACCCACATTGACAATCTCGCTCTAGAACTAAGTAGAACTCTCGGGTGCCTATACAAATAAGTTCACTTATACCTTTGTTGTTGAAAGTCTCTCTCTATTATACTCTCTTTTATTCCAGACTTTCGTACTGCATTTTGGTTTGGGGCACAACAATTAGTACAAATTACCTCCGGTTACTAAAATTACAGAAGCGCGTACTTCGGTTACCTGAAAGGTATGTTGGATACCCACAAGACTTGTCAACAGGTCCCCTGTTTGCGAAGTACTCTTTGCTAAGAACTGATGAAGTTTATTATTTCAGGTTATTTCAGCATGTGCAAAAACATAAACTCCACGTAACTGGTAATCCTGCCCATACACACACGCTCACCCTTCGCAGACAAGTGCCCAGAAAGTCTCGAACGCGCACAAATTATGGTAAACAACATTTAGATTACCAAATTCCATTCCTTTTGAATAAACTGCCACATGATGTCGATTTGAGCAAACGAATGAAGAAAAAAACTGTAAAAGCACTGGTTATGGAGAAAGAAAGTCGACACCAGTGACTTTTACTTGCCATTCTTGCATGACCTCTGTAAAACCGTAATTTTTTTTTCTGATTTTGATGTTACCTTTTTTTACTTTTTTTTATCTGCACACGTCTGCCCAGATGACTGAGCTTTGCGTCTGTGTTCATCCTTCTGGTGTTGGTTTTTTTTTTGTTGTTGTTTGTGTGTTTTTGACACCTGTACGGCGATAAGCCTTGTATTTGTACTATACCCATGACGAAAGTCTGCATGACAGAGAAGTGTTTTTGATTTTATCTTAAAAGTGTCTCACTGTAATGCTGCCGAAACTGTATGCGGAGGGAAGGCCTCGTCAGGCTAGCAGCCTTTAGCCTTCCCTTCGCTTTTTCCTGTATAGGAGAGAAACCAAATAAACTATCAAACCAATCAATGTGCTGTCAAACCTATGACGTTTCATCATTTCCCATTCACTCCAGTACCTACGCCTACGTTGCGTTCAAAAGACTATAAATTTGTCACGCCTATACGCACGTGCATCGTACACAGAAACGGTGCTGCGTAACGCGCTTCTAAAGCAGTGCCTGCTTTGTCGGTATCGCACTCCATCGTCCCCCCTTGTATACTCAGTTGTAAGCTGCGCAGGGGCCATTAGTACGGGGCTACCGATCTACTTAGTCTTGCAAGGCGGTTATTCATTAACTACTCCTGTTTTCCTATAGTTACTGGCACACAAGCGGTACTGTATTAACAAAAAAATTTACGGCCGATTTGCATAGTTGATCAAATGCGAAGTAGGTGCGTAGCACTGCTTATCGCTGCTACACCTTCCCAATGCTTGCAGTCGCGTAGCCCGTTGTCCTAGATTTTCTACCGCACGTTTGTTCCTCTTCGCTTCGGCATCCATTTCACGACGATGCTCAGTGTCTTGAGCAGTTTTCTGAACACGCTCAGTACGTTTCCTTAAGAGAGAGAGAGCGGCTTCTGCTGCAGCTGAAGCGGCCGCTCCGCCTCCTCAATGCTGAGCCGCGCGACGCGCATGTCGCCACCTACTTTTTCTCCACTTCAAGTTCACGAAAAGAGAGTGAGCGGCTTCGGACAGACATCGGCGATATCCTTGATTGCGGCTAGTAGTGCTAGGTACTGAAAAAAAAAAAAGGGGGGGGGGGGGGGGGCTAACACCGTTTTTATGGTATATACCAGAAGACGGTTAGCAGTGTGTAGCGCGACTGTTTCAGCATTATATACTTGGCGTGGAAGTAAATAATAGAGACATTTAGTATAGCGTACACAGACACACGCAGAGGAATAGCGCACGCTAAAAATATCGTGACGCGCACTGCGCATGCGCTATACGATACCCGGGACCGAGCTCTTTCGTACGATCGGCCAGCGTACGCCGAAACTTGAGTTTATCGTGCCCAGCCCTCACGTACGATGGGAGATTAACGTTGACAAGATGGCAGCGTCCAGGCCGCCCGCTTCTGAGTGAATTTGTCTTCTTTACCGCGTTTTTGGGCGTTCTGCCGCCTATAAACGGCACACGGGATCTTCGCTTTGCCCCGTATGGCATTCAGCTCAAATATTTAGTGAATAATTTGCTTTGCTTTTTTTTTTTAAACGGCGGCAGCGCAGTCGCTAAGCCTGACGAGTAACGTTGCTTTGTTGGCATGGCGATGCTATGGTGTCTAGAAGGGGGCAGTGTGACGGGCGAGAGCCGGCGAGGCGCACAGGGGAGCGATGAAAGCTATAGATGGCGCTACTTGCAGCTGGTGTGCAGCCGTCGCGGCGGTTGGAGGGGGCGGCACAGGGCACCAGGCACGCGTGTCGCGTGAATTTTGCGTCGCGTTTGAATTTTTATTCTGGTGCGATGCCAACATGACGAAATGTTTGCAGATCGAAGATGAAAAGATGCATTGTTTTCTCCATCAGTGCACGCAAATGGAGTTTAGCGACGCAATTTAGGAAAAGCAAGCTTTAATGGAACGCATATCAGAATATTAACTCTGTAGCGTTTAGTTTTCACTAAAAGCTTGATAGCACAAGTGAACATGGACAATGAACACGGACAATTCGGAACTCTGACTAGGAGCTTTGGAGTTCGGCTACAGCCGCGGCAAATATAATAAATGGCCACAGAAAAAAAAAAAAAAACGTACTAGCAAATTAGTTCTCAGCGCGCTACGACATGCTAACAAACAGGACGACGAACAAAGCGCTGTCTGGTCGTCGGGCTGCATGCGCCAGCAACATGCCGTTTATGGCTACGTTACTTAGAAGCTGTAGCTCATAAATAATAGGTGCACTTGTGGATGTTCTGGCGCATCTCATATCATGCACTAAATATTTTCCATCACTGCTTTTGCTGGACAAATTCACAAGACCAAAGGAAACACCATTACAATTAAGGCAAAGAAATCATTTGCACAAAATGTCCACAAGAGCATAAATGATGTTTATTTTATTAATACAATATACAAATGCAGACGTCAGAGCGACCGAACAACGAATTAATGGCCTATGTGTGTTCATTTTGTCCTCGTCCTTCTCTGCGCTGTATTTTTCCATCATGAATAACCAACACGCCCAGACTGCTACGGTATTGAATTAATGGCTCTGCTTCGAATTCACTCTGTTTATAACTTCAAATGTTTCTGGCCCTCATTTTGAAGAGCCTTGTCCTTTATTCAAAGAGTAAAAAGAAAACGAATATAGTTAGCACCACAAACTGGAAACATTTTGCAGTAACCTTTTTACGATGAACATATCGCGCATCCCACTTGGTGGAGTTTGTTAGACTGCTGAGAAACTGCGCGAAATCATGCACACTGAAAGCATAAAATGTTTTCTTTTTTAACAAAAAATGTGAATGCGTCCCCTACTAACGCCGGCCAACATAGTTCTATATGCTACAGCCAAGAAGAAACGTTTGGGGGCGGGGATTTGTGGGAAAATTTATTTCTTCGTTGCCTCGCTAGTTTGTCTTCTGATATATTTTTCAATATTTTTTTCAAATATTTAGTGAATAATTTGCTTTGTTTTTTATTTTAAACGGCGGCAGCGCAGTCCCTAAGCCTGACTAGTAACGTTGCTTTGTTGGCATGGCAATGTCATGAAGCGGATCGCCTTGGCTTGACTGCTTACACGTGTGTATCCGTAAAAATATGCTTGGCAGTACGGGGCTGAAAGGAGGCCGGTACTCGCCATAATGGTAATATAAGGTAAAAGTATTCAACGTGGGTATACCAACGTTGGGGAGTACAACGAAGCTGCCGTAGCAACGAAACTGGCCAAAATCCCGATGCGACTTGGCTAGTTTTGGCTTGGGATAAAAAAAAAGCCTGATTGTGTTTTTTTTTATTTTAAATCTAGATGTCGCCACCATAGTTTGCGTTCGCGCTTTCGTACGGCCAACTAAAAGCGCCGATGCAACACACGAAGTACCGTCCCATAATTTGCTGGCGTTTATCGTACGAAAGCGTCCATACGCTATACTAAAAGTCTCTAATGCTTAGAAACACGCCGCGCTGCTAACTAATCCGCGCCGTCTTGGCATGCTGTCAAGGTCGGCTGATCGTCTGAGGAACAGAGCTTGCGCTCTCACCCAAACACCGTACCGTTACTGGAGAGTCAGCGTTTGACACGCTGCCCGGCTGGCCCGCTGTGGCAGGCAATCTATGCTGCGGTCGTCTCCGATGCAGACAGCGCTAAACTAAGGAAGGAGCGAAGAAATTGCGCTCTAAAATGACAAACTGAAATAGTATTGCTGATTATCCTAATAAAATTACACTGGAGTTACTGATTGGCGCACAGGGTCTTTCTTGGCTCACCTTAGAACATTCATCAATCAAATTTATATAAATTATTCGTTTCATTTTTTCCTGATGCTTACGCCGCCTGTTGGTACTAATGGCAACTAGACAATTTTAGGAGAGCGCGTTTATCTTCACTTACGGCCTCACCCATGGGGTCTGTTTCCACCTGCCCCGCCGGGGTGGCGCAGTGGTTACTGCGCTCGACTACTGTTCCCAAGAATGCGGGATCGAATCCTGACTGTGGCGGCCGCTTTTCTATGGAGGCGAAAAGCAAGGCGCCCGTGTGCTGTGCGATGTCAGTGCACGTCAAAGAGCCCCAGGTGGTCGAAATTTCCAGAGTCCTCAACTACGGCGTCTCTCATATCCTGAGTCGCTTTGGGACGTTAAACCCTACGAACCAACCATCTGTTTCCATCTCCCGCCGCACCTCGCTGGGGCTCCCCACTCCTGCTCCTCTGCTACCGCCGTTCACCCGCAAAGGAAACACGCTCTCGCTCTCCCCTCAGCCCGCGTCAGTTGCAACGGGCAGGTCCTGAAATTTCACCCCTTATGGTGAAATTCAGGACCTGCATCGAACATTTATCGAACATTTCAGCATCGAACATTTATCGTGTCATCATCATCCTCATCATCATCAGCCTGACTATACCCACTGCATGGCGAAGGCCTCTCCCATATTTCTCCACTTAACCCGGTTCTGTGCTAGCTGCATCCACTTGACCCCTGTGAACTTCTTAATCTCATCCGCCCACCTAACATTCTGCCGCCCCCTGCTACGCTTTCCTTCCCTTGGAATCCAGTTTGTTACCCTAAGCGACCATCGGTTATCCTCTCTTCGCACTACATGTCCTGCCCATGTCCATTTCTTCTTCTTAATTTCCACTAGAATGTCGGTAACTTGAGTTATTTCTCTGACCCACTCTGCACGCTTTCTATCTCTTAATGTTACCCCTAGCATTTTACGTTCCATAGCCCTTTGGGTTGTCCTCAACTTAAGTAGAACTTTCTTGGTTAGCCTCCACGTTTCAGCGCCATAGGTGAGTACAGGCAAGATGCAACTGTTATATACTTTCCTCTTTAGCGATACCGGTAAGCT
>NC_139344.1:232757019-232959519 GCF_055883805.1 Amblyomma maculatum
GCCATAGTCACCTACTGCCTGGTCTCGTGCCTGCCTTTTCCCTACCTTGGCAGTGAATTCGCCCATTAGTACAGTATACTGTATCTTTACTTTTCGCATTACCGATTCTACATCTTCGTAGAAGCTTTCAACTGCCTGGTCATCATAATTACATGTGGTTGCATAGGCCTGTACACAACTTTCAGTTGTACAGCCTGTACAACCTTATAGCATGGCTGTTGTTAATTCCTTCCGGGCAACTCATGGCGAATTCTCAATTGTGCTGCTTGAACCAGGATTTGAAGTACTTTGATAACATTTGTGTGTGTGTGTGTGTGTGTGTGTGTGTGTGTGTGTGTGTGTGTGTGTGTGTGTGTGTGTGTGTGTGTGTGTGTGTGTGTGTGTGTGTGTGTGTGTGTGTGTGTGTGTGTGTGTGTGTGTGTGTGTGTGTGTGTGTGTGTGTGTGTGTGTGTGTGTGTGTGTGTGTGTGTGTGTGTGTGTGTGTGTGTGTGTGTGTGTGTGTGTGTGTGTGTGTGTGTGTGTGTGTGTGTGTGTGTGTGTGTGTGTGTGTGTGTGTGTGTGTGTGTGTGTGTGTGTGTGTGTGTGTGTGTGTGTGTGTGTGTGTGTGTGTGTGTGTGTGTGTGTGTGTGTGTGTGTGTGTGTGTGTGTGTGTGTGTGTGTGTGTGTGTGTGTGTGTGTGTGTGTGTGTGTGTGTGTGTGTGTGTGTGTGTGTGTGTGTGTGTGTGTGTGTGTGTGTGTGTGTGTGTGTGTGTGTGTGTGTGTGTGTGTGTGTGTGTGTGTGTGTGTGTGTGTGTGTGTGTGTGTGTGTGTGTGTGTGTGTGTGTGTGTGTGTGTGTGTGTGTGTGTGTGTGTGTGTGTGTGTGTGTGTGTGTGTGTGTGTGTGTGTGTGTGTGTGTGTGTGTGTGTGTGTGTGTGTGTGTGTGTGTGTGTGTGTGTGTGTGTGTGTGTGTGTGTGTGTGTGTGTGTGTGTGTGTGTGTGTGTGTGTGTGTGTGTGTGTGTGTGTGTGTGTGTGTGTGTGTGTGTGTGTGTGTGTGTGTGTGTGTGTGTGTGTGTGTGTGTGTGTGTGTGTGTGTGTGTGTGTGTGTGTGTGTGTGTGTGTGTGTGTGTGTGTGTGTGTGTGTGTGTGTGTGTGTGTGTGTGTGTGTGTGTGTGTGTGTGTGTGTGTGTGTGTGTGTGTGTGTGTGTGTGTGTGTGTGTGTGTGTGTGTGTGTGTGTGTGTGTGTGTGTGTGTGTGTGTGTGTGTGTGTGTGTGTGTGTGTGTGTGTGTGTGTGTGTGTGTGTGTGTGTGTGTGTGTGTGTGTGTGTGTGTGTGTGTGTGTGTGTGTGTGTGTGTGTGTGTGTGTGTGTGTGTGTGTGTGTGTGTGTGTGTGTGTGTGTGTGTGTGTGTGTGTGTGTGTGTGTGTGTGTGTGTGTGTGTGTGTGTGTGTGTGTGTGTGTGTGTGTGTGTGTGTGTGTGTGTGTGTGTGTGTGTGTGTGTGTGTGTGTGTGTGTGTGTGTGTGTGTGTGTGTGTGTGTGTGTGTGTGTGTGTGTGTGTGTGTGTGTGTGTGTGTGTGTGTGTGTGTGTGTGTGTGTGTGTGTGTGTGTGTGTGTGTGTGTGTGTGTGTGTGTGTGTGTGTGTGTGTGTGTGTGTGTGTGTGTGTGTGTGTGTGTGTGTGTGTGTGTGTGTGTGTGTGTGTGTGTGTGTGTGTGTGTGTGTGTGTGTGTGTGTGTGTGTGTGTGTGTGTGTGTGTGTGTGTGTGTGTGTGTGTGTGTGTGTGTGTGTGTGTGTGTGTGTGTGTGTGTGTGTGTGTGTGTGTGTGTGTGTGTGTGTGTGTGTGTGTGTGTGTGTGTGTGTGTGTGTGTGTGTGTGTGTGTGTGTGTGTGTGTGTGTGTGTGTGTGTGTGTGTGTGTGTGTGTGTGTGTGTGTGTGTGTGTGTGTGTGTGTGTGTGTGTGTGTGTGTGTGTGTGTGTGTGTGTGTGTGTGTGTGTGTGTGTGTGTGTGTGTGTGTGTGTGTGTGTGTGTGTGTGTGTGTGTGTGTGTGTGTGTGTGTGTGTGTGTGTGTGTGTGTGTGTGTGTGTGTGTGTGTGTGTGTGTGTGTGTGTGTGTGTGTGTGTGTGTGTGTGTGTGTGTGTGTGTGTGTGTGTGTGTGTGTGTGTGTGTGTGTGTGTGTGTGTGTGTGTGTGTGTGTGTGTGTGTGTGTGTGTGTGTGTGTGTGTGTGTGTGTGTGTGTGTGTGTGTGTGTGTGTGTGTGTGTGTGTGTGTGTGTGTGTGTGTGTGTGTGTGTGTGTGTGTGTGTGTGTGTGTGTGTGTGTGTGTGTGTGTGTGTGTGTGTGTGTGTGTGTGTGTGTGTGTGTGTGTGTGTGTGTGTGTGTGTGTGTGTGTGTGTGTGTGTGTGTGTGTGTGTGTGTGTGTGTGTGTGTGTGTGTGTGTGTGTGTGTGTGTGTGTGTGTGTGTGTGTGTGTGTGTGTGTGTGTGTGTGTGTGTGTGTGTGTGTGTGTGTGTGTGTGTGTGTGTGTGTGTGTGTGTGTGTGTGTGTGTGTGTGTGTGTGTGTGTGTGTGTGTGTGTGTGTGTGTGTGTGTGTGTGTTTTTAAGAAAACCTTGTCCAATACGGCAATAAACTCTGGTTTCGAATAATTCAGTCCACTAGAATTCTTGTCCTCGTAGAAGAGTGTACCTGGGACTGCTTCTTTCGCTAGTTTCAAGAACGACTACACAAATGTCAGACCCGATGTTACTGCTTAACTTAA
Organism: Amblyomma maculatum; assembly: GCF_055883805.1. Lineage (NCBI taxonomy): Eukaryota > Metazoa > Arthropoda > Arachnida > Ixodida > Ixodidae > Amblyomma > Amblyomma maculatum. The sequence goes on from NC_139344.1 coordinate 232,759,750, forward strand.
CAATGTATCCACAACCTAAGCTAAACCGGGATCTGTGACAGTAATGGGATGACAGGAGATGCCACCACGTACAATTCCAGCATTTCTTCGGTTACTGATTGCGGCAGAGCAGAAATGATTTTTTCGGCATCGATGCAAGCTGCCTTGATTTTGCTCCGAGATAAACCTCCGTCTTGACAACGTGGTCAAGTGCCGCTGTTACGGCCTTCGCATCTAGTATGTCGTTCTCTCCGTGCACATTCCCAAAGAGAGCCTCGGGACGTCGCTATTGAGGTACCTGGTGAGGACGGAGCCGACACCTTTCCCCAGGAGGTATTTTACAACTTGTACAGTAGACTCATGACGAACAGCATTTCTTGAAATGTTTCTTCAGTGAAAGTTTCCTTCTTTAACGCTAAAAAAAAAATTTCTTGCAGGCTTTCGATATAGCAAGTGAACTCGTTTGTCAGCCACTGCAATCGAGTATCACCAGCTGCGTCATTTATTGGTCTCTTTTCACCGCTTCCAGCACTAGTGGTGTCATGAATATCAAACTATTTCTTTATTGTTTTCATAATAAGCATGATATCATGTAAAATTTTATTAAAACAACCTTTATTTGCAAAATTAAAATAATGTTTATAATACAGTACATTTGCTAATATATAAATTATAATAACATTGAAAACTCAACCTTACAGAATTTACTTTGACTGTTATGCTAATACCCTATATCAGTCAAGCACTAGGGAACTTACATTAAATTTTTGTGAAATTATTTTCATTTTTGGTGCTACATATGGATGGTTTCGCATCTAGCGATGAAAGGCGGTTTTGATGTTGCAGACGAGTTGCTGTAATGTTAGCCTTGAAGAAGCTTTGATGTGATTACCGCTCATTCAGGTTTTTTTGTTATATTCTTGTACAGGCTTGGAAAAAATTCGGATTAAAATGGACAAAAGTAGCTACCATGCCGCAATGCATGTCATATGCTTGTCGAACGTTTGCTGAGCGACAATATTTTTTATATAAAGACTCGGTTCACGCATCTAGGACAATACGACGTGCCTCTGCATCATCTACCTCCCGTGTTTTTTTGTTTTTTTGTTTTTTCATTTCGGGGCTGCACTCACCACGAAACCCGCGAGAGACAGCGCGAAACCAGGCAAAAGCCGCCCGCCGCCCGCCGCCACTGAAGCAGATGCGGAGCGAACAGTGAGCAGGTCGCGCCCCTTGCGGCGGCGGAGAGAGTAACTCAAGGAGGAAAGCTCCCATTGCTCCCGCGGCGATTGAGAAGGCCGTACGAAAGAGCACGCGCTCTTCCTCGAAATCGGCAGTGTTTTAGCGCAGTAAGGGCTCAAACCACTCAAAAAATCTTCATATTAAAAGCCAACTGCAAAGAAATTTTACTTTGGCTACAATGACTGTCAGTGTGATCAGTGAGTCCTAAAATTAATCGTAACAAGATTTTACGCTCCTTGAGAAAGTAGTTTCGTTGTTACAAGCGCTTTAAAAGCTGTGTGGCAGACGACGTGAGCATCTGGTGGCGTGTCGCGTTGTTGGGTTGCTTACCGGATATAATACAGAAGCGGATACACCATAATAACAGTCCTCAAACCGGGCCGATTTTTGAATGGACGGACTACGGACGGCATGAAAGAAAAAGCTGGGGGGCTGAAACATGGCTTGCCGGTCCCAGGTTTATTACAGCGGTGAAGTTTTTAGCACGTAGAGCTACTAACCGCAATCATGAATTTCTCCGATTTCTGTCTGAAGCCGTCCTCTCTCTCCATGAACTTGAAACGCGAAAGAGAAGGTGGTGACGCGCGCGTCACGTGAAATGTACACAGGAGATGGAGCAGCCGCATTGCTACAACCAATGAGAGAGTGACGCGTATCGCAGTTGCAGTCGTCGCGGCATTCACTGGTCAGTTGTACAAGCGCATATGGCTACGGCGGAGAGTCGCGTGTCGCTCGCGCGACCTAAACTTCGGCACCTTTCACCTTGCGTCAGTCAATCCCCAGCCTTCACGGACAGCAGAGGTGTGCGCACGAATCTCCCTAACTTCGGCTCCGCGCCGCCCGCCTCATCACATCATGAAGCTGCTAGTGGTAGCCTCCCATCCGTGCCTTAACGGGCGCTCGGCTTCAAACGCACTTCGTTGCTCCTGAACAAACTGTAAAAATGCATATCAAAGTATGGTAGGGGTAGGCAGAGCTAGCGCACCTACTTTGCATTTGATTAACTATGCAAAGCGGCTGTAATCTTGATAATTTTCACCACGGTTACCCTGCCGAAACGCTGTGTAGCCGTCGGGGGAACAAACGCGCACATTGCGCGCGCGCGTCGCATGCACTTCAGAAATACGGCGCTAAAGTAACTGTCGTTAGTGGTTGCTGTTCGTTCACAGAGCTGTAATTCATTAAATCGGAGTTAACGTCGCTCGCAGTAGCAGAATATAGCGCGTGCACACTCGCTGAGGTTTCTAAAAACGGAAAAAAGCCGCGGAAATACACAGCGCTCGAAGGCTGCCCTGTCTACGTCAGTCTCGGCTCTCAGTAATGGCAGCCCGTTTTTCTAGCTCCGATTCGAAAAAATGGCAGTTTTTTCGAGCAATGTCTAAAGCACTCACTTCAATTAAGAATGTCACATTTTGTTTTTATTGCTCTCTCTTGACTACTTTACTACTCTTTCCTTAGTAGTAGAAAACGCTCCTTTTACGGAGCGAAAAAAATTTATTGCAGTTGGCGTTTATTGCATTGAGCTCGCCTACACTTGTGAAATGCGATTTGGCGGATCCTCTCTGCAGACAGGCTGCAGAGCACATTTTCAGAACAGTGCAGCGTGTTTGCATGGGGAGTGGGACGTCATATCTTAGTGCTTTTCCAGTTTCCAATGCTCCAACCTGCCGACTCAGTATCTTAGTATGACGCTGGACTCGTACCGCGGTTATCCGTTGCTGGGCCGTAAGCAGAGAGAGCTAGCCAACGCGTCGAAAGTCAAGTAAGTTTCAGTATTTTCGAACTTTTATGTGGGCAATGTTCCCCTTGTTGCCAAGGTACGATGGGTTATGAATTCTCTGTCGCCTGCGTCTGCTAGCATGCATACAGAAAATTCATCGCTTCTTTGCCGTTTTATGTAGGTTGTCGTGTCTGTCTTAACTATATAAACTACGTAAAACGCGTTATAGACGTTGCATCTCTAAGACCACCAGTTGAGGTATGCAGTCAGACTGTGCGTCTGACTGCATATCTCAAGTGGTCATCTTAGAGATGGTGGCTCAGAATGTCATCATTCAGCCTGTGCAGATGTAGAAAGGTATTGATAGCACTTGCATGCTTCGATTTACGTAGTACACTTGTGCGCTTCAACGCATGTGCTACATTTTTCTTGATCTTGAAATAGTTGGCCCTCAGCCAAGAAACCTTGTTATACTTGTCTGTCTATTAGAATTTATACAGAAACCTACGAAAATCTCCCGCTGCTGCCATCCATGCTATCGCATATAGAAATTCGCGTGTGAAAACGTTAGACTGAAAACGTTATGTTTCCGCGAATGTATTTCTTACATGGCTCCCTTCTAAACAGTCAGAAAAGACACAAGAAAAACTTGCGAAATAAATGACTGCCCTAATTACAGGGCGGTACGTCCGTATTTTAAACTCCTGGCCTATGAAACCAAATGAAGCGCTCACACTGAATTGTGATTTCCTTTCGTGTTGTTAATTATTTCCTCATATTGTGAGAAGAAAAGTAGGCGCTAAAACGGTCAATACAAACCGGCAGCGTCAGTTTTTCCTCCGTCGCTCAAATTGAGTACGCTCATGTATATCCATACATCATGGTGAATTGACTAACGAAGTTAAACGGATGCAGCGGATAACTTTATCCTAACAAGGACGATGCATAAATGCGTCGGTAACGCACTTATCTCTCAATAATTGCGTTGGCCCAGGACCACGGTTTGCGCCCGTTATTTGCAGCTTGCCTGACATCATCGTTTCTGCCTGCGCGCTTGATTGTATTTTCGCCCTTGGACCTTGTAGTCCTGCGCTGATCCCGCGGCGTGTACCGAAAACACGCAAATCTCGTTTGCCCCTATTCAGATGAGAGGACCGGCGTTTGCCTTTATGCATCTTCGCAGTCAGCGGCGGCACCGTCCAAATGGGATGCCCGTATAATGAGTATCTAATTAGCTACGACCCCCATGATTCCGGATTGACTCGTCGCCGCCGGCTCGCCCCTTATCGATACTGCGCTGACGTAGGGCGGCTCGCAGCGCGCGGTGGGCGACATTCCGCGCCACTGGGTCGCGGATTTTGCCATCCCGCACATATTTGTCCTCGCGGGCAGGCACAAGCGACGGCAAAGGCTCCCCCCCCCCTCCTCCCCCTCATCTTTCCCACTTTACCCGCATGCGAAGAAGGCGCGCATGTGTAAGATTCACGGGTCTTATTGTTTTGTTTTTAAACTTCTGACTTGCTGTTCACGCAGTATCAAACGTATTCCTTTTCAAATAATTGTATCATTCACTTCAGGCTGTCAAATCCCTGCGACGAAAATCCATTGCCATCAGACTCAAAAAGCAGGCTGTCAACGCAAATGAGAAAAATATTGGCTGAGAAGAGATGATATGAGGAAAGAAAAAATAAAAGACGGACGTGGAAAGAGACTTTTCCGCTAGGCTGTGGATTCCTGTTCCAAAAGCCCAATTTGCTATCGTTTCCACGGAAGCAAAAACACTGATGTATGTTTTTCGGATTCGGGCAACCGACAGACATGAGTTGTTATTTTCAGAACTTAACATGCCGGTAAATAATATTGTGTTCGAGCTAAGAAGGATGATGAGATCTGGTCGGGCATGAATTGTGAACGTGCGCTTTTTTAAAAAGCTCACAACACTGAGTTATTCCTAAGATAAGAGGGAACGACTGCTTTTTTCCCCCCATACCATTTCGCTTGTACCGATAATGTGCAGGGATGCCTTGAAAGGCGAACGTAAAAGAGAAGCTTGCGATGGATATACGTAGATAAAGCCAAAAAGCGGCTAGTTAAGGCACTTGACTTGGTCCGGGCACTGCTACTCAAGTAAATACGGATAGTATACTATGCCGGTTCCCGCCATGCTGTTTTTCAAGTTATACTATTTTGTCGTTTCGTACGCAATTTGGTCATGTGCTGTACCTTTTGCGCCTGTTATAGCCGCAGTGATTAATGACAGCGTCGCTGTGACAGCTATAACAGTCCGTTTGTCCCGATGGCGATGCGCTCCGGCAACGTTCACTCATTCCTCGCATTAAGGATTGTGCGACGAATTCGCGGCAGTGCTTCGCTCAGTATTGTCCTCCGGCAATTTTTCTTTCCTTTCAGGTTGGCATAAAGATCGAGGCACGCGCAACTGCGCTGTATTCTCCATTGTCATAGAGGTTTGCCCTTCATATTCCCGCGTTCTTGCAGCAAACAAAATCCTGGGAGACGTGTTACATGGATGCTTGTATACGCTAGCGGGAACCGATAAGTGCCACAGTGTGATTCATCTGACGCCAGCAATTACAGAGCAGCCGCGGGTACAGTGTGCTTCCATGCTGTAGTAAAAGCCTGCATAACGACCAATGCACCACTGTTATCACACAACCAACCATTTTTATAAAGATGATTTGCCTGGGCTATAAGGGCTTATATTACTGTTCAGCTCCGCTTCTTTTGAAACATCGCTTAGGACGCATATAACTAACAGGACACATATGTAACCGCCAAGGGATTGATATCCAGAAAACCTGGACAAGCGGATTTTTGCAACGACAAGTTGTTTATGAACACCATTTTTTTTTTAATATCGTAAAAACTTCACTTTAACGAGCCATATATCCGCAGATCTCCCCTAGAGATCATCGTTGTTTCTTACTATTACAGTTATCGCTATCTTGACGAATGTTCCTCTTTGGTTTTCTGCTTCTGTCTTACCTACGCGATGCGAGCGGTGGAAATACATTAAAAGAACGATTTTTCTTTGCATCTAAAGATAGAATCATTCCCTTCAATATTTCCATAACCGCTTCTTGATCAATTCTATGGTTGACTGATGTCCAAGAAAGCTGTACATTCCGCACTATTGCCTCACTAATTGCGGCGCTTATGACGGCATGCAAGTATTGTAAAATGGTGCTTTGTCATCCGTCGAGCGATGAGATAGGGTGATACAGAAATTTCGTTCTGATTCCATTTGATACTGATTAATTTTGAACTGTATCAGCCCCGCCCTTTCCCTCTCGCTCGAATCGTTCAGAAAGACGGGCGGACAGCGAAAATAGTCAAGTTAAATGCAAAAATAAGTGTGCAATTGCGGCCTTGCCTTCATTTGAATGCCTTCCATCCACTGCTCCTGAACTAACTGGGGCCACAAAGCGCGGCTAATTGTTTCAGAAAGACAGTGGGCAGGAAAATGCGATCTATTTTTATTGTGATAACAATACTGCGCCAAGTTTCGAGCCGTCGCGTGGTTCCCGCGGAGGCCACGCTTAAGTTTGAACAGCCTAGGAGGAGGAGGAGTCAAAGGAGGAGAAGAAGAAGAGGAAGAATGCTGGTAACTTACGCTCTCGCGTCAAAGGATGAGATAAAGTGTCCCCAATAATGTAGCGCATTACACTGATAGAGCGTGATAGGGGAATAATGTAGCAGGCAAAAGAAGCTTCCGCCGTTGCTTTCGCAATTCAACTAGGGTTAACCAGCATTAAACCACAACTAATTTTTTCCTAGCTGCGCCCATGATTATAAATTTTCATTCATTATTAAAGTTCAGTTCAGTTCAGTCGTTCAGTCGTGTCCGACTCTTCGTGACCCTATGGACCATATCACGTCACGCTTTCCGGTCTCTCACAATCTTCCTAACATCACATAACTTCATCTGCAGCGCCTCGGGGATGCCATCTAACCATCGCGTTCGCTGCCTACCCCTTCTCCCGTGACCCTCAACCGTTTCCAACGTCAAATCTTTCTCCAGCAACTCCTCTCTTTTCATCAGACGACCAAAGTAGCTGAGCTTTAACTTTAGAATTTGACCCTCCAATCAGCAGTCAGGGTTTATGGTCGACAATATCGACTGATTTGATCTTCTGGCCGTCCAAGGAACTCTCAAGAGTTACCGCCAGCACCACAATTCAAACGCGTCAATTCTTCGGCGGTCAGCCTTCTTCACAGTCCAACTCTCGCATCCACAGATCACAACTGGAAAGACCATAGCAAGAGTTATACGGATCTTGGTTGGCAGACTAATGTCTCTGCTCTTTACTAGGCGGTCAAGGCTAGCCATGGCTCTCTTTCCCAGAAGCAGGCATCTCCTAACATGGCTGCAGTCTCCTTCCGGGGTAATCTTGGAGCCCAAGAAGAGAAAATCTGTCACAGCTTCCACTTCTTGTCCCTTGATGCTCCTGGACTTGATAGGGCAAGACGCCATGATCTTTGTCTTTTTAATGTTCAGTTTAAGCCCAAACTTCTCACTCTCTTCTTGTACGCGCATCAGAAGTCTTTTGAGTTCCACTTCACGTTCTGCCATTAAAGTGATATCATCCGCATATCTAAGGCTGTTGATGTTTTCCAGCAATCTTCACTCCAGCTGAAGACTCGTCCAGACCGGCCTTCCTCATGATGCACTCTGCATATAGGTTAAATACGCAGGGCGACAGTATGCAGCCTTGCCTCACTCCTTTCTCAATCGGAAACCAATCAGTAAGACCATGCCCAGTTCTGACTATGGCCTCTTGTCCTTCATGTACAGGTTCCTGAGAAGACAGAGGAGGTGAATTGGAACTCCCATCTCTTGGAGAGCTTGCCACAATCTGCTGTGATCTACGCAGTCAAACGCTTTCGCATAATCAATAAAGCTGAAGTAGATGGGTTTCTGGAACTATTTTGCTTTTTTCTTGATCCAGCGAAGGTTAAAGTAGCACATGATGATTAAACGTTACGGGTCCTAAAATGCCCAGAAGGGCTCAATTTCACAAATTATACTTTCTCAAGCGATGGTTCCGAGTAAACTTTTGAAACATCATTTATGTGACACCACATGACAAATCGACATTCGCTAAGTATAGCTTGTCTAACCTTCCTGTTTTCCATACAGAAGTTTACATCGTGAATGGCATATATTTTAATTCATTTCCATATCGCGGATTGACCGCCTACCGTGGCTGTTTTCAAATGGCAGTGAGAGAATCTATTACTTCATACGTTTATTTCTTTCAGACCAACGAGAAAAGAGTTTGTTTAGGTTGCAAGTTGCCACCAGAAACCAGGCGCAAGTTATGATGAAACCTTAGTAAACAGTGCGATATTCTTCTACCTAGGCTGCTCACAGGAAGACACCTCCATAACGTCGCTATATTGTATCCATTGAGGCGTCCCCTCTAGATAGTAGAAGCCGCCCATAGGCGTCTGGGATAATCCTGAATGGCTGTTTAAAGAGAACTAACTGTTGATGTGGGAAATTTCAGTTACTTCATTTGTTTGCTTCCTTGGATACTTGCTTTCTTGTTTGTTTATTCGGTTCAGTTACTTTTATTTCTTGATTTCTTCGGAAAATACGTGCAGTTTTCCGAGGCATCGTTGAAGATGTTGCAATTACATGTCACACAGATGCGAACAATGCAGTATTTCGAACCACGCACATGAAAATTCCGGAAGGTATAAGCAACGTTGAGGTAGACATGATCAACTAGCAGATTTGTACTATACATCTTGGCACGCAGGTATCTTATCTTTTTAGAAAATGTAGCGCAAAGAAGACAAGGACAAGATGAGGGATACACTGTGTGTATCCCTCATTTTGTCCTTGTCTTCTTCGCGCTACGTTTTCTAAAATGCAAATGCACCAACTCGCCCAATTCAGCATTCTTGTGTATCTTATCTCCCGTTCGGTGACTGTTTCAAAGTTCATTGCACTTGGCAGTAATACGTAGTAATTATACGTGCACAATTTACGCCAGAGCGTATGTAAAGAACACGTTCGGAACAGCACAACTGCTTTCCTTATAACGCCCCTGCTCAGCATAATCGACGATTTGGTTTGCTTTTCTGAGTCTGTTACTTCGTTTCCTTACAATTTTCACGTCAGTTAAACTTTTCTTCGCCTTTCTATGTATTCAAACATTTCCTGCCGCTAGACCTTTAAACGCCGCCTTAGGGACTCACTATATCTGCGGTATCTCTAGAAGGTTCTTGTGACCATGACGACGTGATGGGCGCGAACGTTACGTAGACCAAGAATAGAAGGGACGGTATTCGTTATGTTTGCGCCTACTAAGTCGTCGTGAACAGCATCTAACTCGCTGAGCTTTCTATTCATGGTGATCTTACAACCATCTTATCTCCTTTGTATACAGAAGGCTTCAGATCGTTAGGACGAGACACTCATAAAAAGGAAAAAAGTATACTCTACGAAAATAATACTATACTACAGAGATATGCGTATTTTTCAAAATGCGCCGAATTCACTAATTCCAAGTGTAAATTTTCAAGCTTTTGCATCGTTTAGTTCAGTGCAGAGATTTAAATCAAAAGCTTCGGAGCGTGCTGAAAAATTCAATCGAGGTATGATGGTTATGTCGTAACTTAGTGCTCGCTTATTGTGATGAAACGTGCTGTGGATTAAGAAACTCGGTTGACACAATGACGCAGGTATCAGTGATTTTTTGTCGCAATGGTACGGCGCAGCCAATTCCATTAGTTGGAATCATGATACTGCTGCTAAGCAACAACTAGGTTTGACTGCAAGAAACTATATGCCCAAACATCTGCCCAAACTATCTGCCCTAATTGTTACGGCATGGCCGCGCTCCTCTGACGCGGCATTGCGTAGTCCCGTGATAATTTTCAGCTGTGCAGAATTATTTTACGCTAAAAAACGTGGACTCGGTGAAGGTATACTTTGTAGAAAATTTGACGGCCCTTTTCCGACACGCTGAGAATCTTTTACTCTGAAGCAAGTTAAAATACTCTCACCTCTACAGGACGACTGCCTGTAACCATAGCATGGCATTGCACAACACGTGAACGTTGTAAGTCGCCTCTATCCAAATGCCGACGCTGCGACCAGTGCTTTGACCCCGCGACATTGGACCCATCGGCCAAGCGCCGTAGTTAACGAGCAGTGTCACAGGCTAATAAAATGCCAGCCCGAGGAGTGGTGAGCAGTTGGTAACACTGGTTGATCTTTGTTGGCGGTGCTGCAATGAGTGTGCCTTTTTGCCTTCAACGTGTTAAAAACGCAATCTCTTCGCTCCTTGCTAAATTTATTCATTTTCATATTAGTTCAGTCCACACGTTTCAGTCATTGTGCCCTTTTCTGAGTATCACCGCAAATTATTCCATATCGCACTTCATTTCCCTGTAGCCCTCGTTTCATCTACAAATGAATAAATTAATGGAAAAGATAATTGATCACAAAGAATTAAAGGCGCTCAGCTGGCAAGATTCTCATCTTCGAAATGAACTTAGGACGAGAGCAGTTGAATGTGAAATACAAACGCAACCAAGATGTGAACATTATCTTCCGCTTAACAAACCCGTAAGCGTTCCACATAAGTTATTTTTTTTTATTATATATTCTCTTCCAAACATGTGAACGTTGTCGCCAGTCTTTAACCAATCGGCTAGTGCACAGCATATTGGAATAGGAAAATAGGTAACTATGAGATATGCAGCCTGTACCAACGTGAAGCAAATTTTCCCATACTTCTACCATTAATCACAATCAACTCACCATGAGACCCCTACACGACCTCCTTGCATTTTTGGTTAGGGTAGATGTCCCGAAAAAGAGAACAGTTTATACTCATATGGGGAAGAACGCTATTTATTGAATATCAGGCCTAATGGAATGCAGCTACAATCTACCCGCCTTTCACATAACAGACAAATTCGATTCAGTGCTGCCACGAGAAAGGTTTTATGTCCTGGGTATCATGCTTCCTACGCGCTCTCAAGCTCGTTTTGATTTTAGAGCGTAAGCAGCCGCAGAAGAAAAAAGAAACTGCCTTAGTTTATTTTTGTGATAAGGATGATGGCTGGTAATGAAAACATACCCTGGGTTCGATATCAGGTATCAGGCATATCACATATCACGTACAGGTGCTGACACAAGTAAACGGAGCATGCTTTTCGGTTCACATTAAAATTACTCTTTCTGCACTGGAGATGAGAAAACAATATTAGTCCAAGTAAAAGGGCACTGGCGTCTACTACCGGTTCGCGTATGCCACGACTGCTATTTTCAGTTATGCGAAGCGGGAAAAATGTTAGAAGCAAATAGCGTGCTCCGTTTACTTTTGTCCGCAGGAGTTCATCTCACAGCAAAAATGCCCTATCACGTACATCTTTTGGCGAAAACAACCTCATGGGCGTTTTTACTGTCAGGAATGCTTTATATCTGTCGCCAGTGCTAACTGATTTGAACAGAGAAATTGATTTGAATAGAGAACTGAAGTTCTCCTCTGGAAAATGACAGAAGTCGTGTGAATCGAACGCTCTTCTTTCCTTTTCTGGAAAGAAATTCCTCGGCGAATTGCTTCTTTTCCTGCAACCCATAATAATTCTTATCCTATTCGAGTTCCTGGAAGTTATGCTCTACTCCTACCGGCATTTCTTTAGCGAAATAAATGTGTGAATTTTCTATTTTCAACTTTTTACCCTTGAAAAGGACTGCGAGGGTTCAAGAAAGTTCTCCATTTTTTTTTTTTTTTTTTCTGACGGCTCAATTTTTGTATACCTTGGGGATGGACGTAAGCGTTGGAACGGAAGCTAGCTGGCCCCGACCATTTTGAAGCGATGGTCGTCTTCTCTGCGCCCGAAAAGCACGCGCTTTCGGCGCAGTCGTAGCCATAGACAAAGTCATAGACACGGCTATATCCGGCCGCAGCGAAAAGCCGAACCGCAGCCGCGTATCCCCTTCGGCCAGCTTAATAACCGCCTGGGGACAAATATGTCTGGAATGTTTCGTGTGCCGTCGCACTGGCCGTTATAAAGGAAGGCACCCCTGCTTCGCCAGTGTCCCAGTGAAACGAAATGCTCTGGCAGAAAAACAGTAAATTATGAGATATTGCAGCCTACACCCGGGGTATCTGGTGCGGCGTCATAGAAAGAGATATACTTTTATCGCCTTCTTCTCCGTGGGAGCAAGGAGAGATTCATAACACAGCTCGAGTAAGTAGCGGCCGCCGATAGTGCAAAGCGTCAAAAAGCACGCGGTGAGTGTTTACGAGGCACACGAGACATGGAGAAAGAGCGCAATTTTTCGGTGTAATAATCGACAACCCTGGGAAAAGGTGGAGGCGCGTTGCCAATAACTGGCCGTATGAGGTTATATTGCGATTTTAGTTCCGCGTATACGCATCAGCATCTCCTTCAAGTATACGCAGCAAAGACAATTTGTTTATGCTAAAAGCACCCTACTCGTCACAGCGATATGTAGTCGCATGCATAAATATTTAAAGTGCGAAGACATGCGGAATTTCTTCTCACCGCTCCGAGCTGTTTCAGTTTTGCTGCTGCCATGCATCGTAGAATATCGCCACAAATTTCCTTTACCGTGGCCGGCTCGACATATGTGAAATGTTTTAGGCTTCCCCAGGATCGCCAAAGCGGTTGGAGGTTTCGGTTTTTCAAACATGCTGTATGCCGGATTATTCCCGTCTTATACAATGGTTGCAGGACTCGGCGCACAAAAAATAAAAATAAAACCAAGCACAAGAACCAGAAAGATGACAGGACAACGGGACGAAGCGCTAACGTCCAACTAGCCCAACTAGCTTAGTAGCAAGTATAGCTTAATTATATAATGGCATTGGTGGAAAAACTAAGATGGCCTTGCAACAATGGGTGGTTGACGTCCAGAGTCACATCACTATAGCTATCGTCAGCCACGCGATGCGGCAGCGCTAAAAATAGCTCAATAAACCGGGGTGCTGGGTGACCAACCGTCCACGCCGCCTGTTACGTCCACCGTTGCCGAGGCTGGGTGTCGCAAGCTTTGAACAATTTGGTCGAAAAGATGGTGAGCAAATATTTTCGCAAATGTGGGCACCGGCGACGCGCTGGACGGCGAAGAGGACGATGCGCTGTTGGGCGGGCTCAGCGAGAAGCATCGTCAACCAGCTCGATTTCCGATGGCTCCAATTAACGCTTGCTCACCCCGCGGGGTCTTCTGATGTATAGAGTACATACGAGCACAATTTAGATGCAGATGAAAAGAATAGTGCCACATGTTTGGGTCGCTTTTTCTTTTTTTTTTTTTGCAAGCTAAGGGTGTTTGTCATTATCTCTGGCATTTTCTTTATTTTTATATTTTTTTTTTATTTTTAGAATTAGTAAGTTCGGGGCTGACTTATAGCGAGGTCTGACCTATGTTCCTGGTTTTACAGTAGGCGGATTTTTTCGGTGTTTATTACAGAACACAATATCCTTAATGTTTTTTGTTTTTTTTCTTCAGGTATTATTTTACATGGAAGACTTACCGCTTGTTTTCGAAGATACATAGCCAATAATCACTTTTTGCTAGCAAGGCTATTTATGTAGCGGTGATTAAAGTACAGATCGTCATTCGTACGAGTAATCGTATCAGTGCAGAACGCTATCACCATACGACAAAGTAGCAGTAATGTAGTAATGTTATTTCTAAAGGCTGGACTGCGCAAAATTATTACTGAAGAAATAGTAAAAGCAATAGGCAGAGCAACGCACAAAGATATTCTTCGCTTTGACGAGTAGAACTAGGCCTATCTGTGCTTTCGCCTTCATGCCGGAATACTCAACCTAGACGTGAGAAATGCAAGTGTATTTCTTGGTTGCCGAACACTGCTCAATAGAGGGTTTACTAAAGTACGTCTGGCAACCATGAGCGGCACGCGGATCGCGCTCTGGTCGCTATATTTTGTTCGCTTCATCCGTTCGCTTCGTGTCCGTCCGTCAGCGCTCGCCGTTCTGTTCGCGATTTTCACGTTTTAACCTAGTGTGCAGTGCTTGGACCTCTCTTCGGTCCCTGGCAGTTTCTGTTAGCGACGCCTAGAAGCGTATTTTGACAGCCGAGACGTGGCGGGGCCCACCGGCCGCGCTGCCGAGCGCAGTTAAAAATTGCTCTACGAGTCGTGCATGGGCCCCTCGGCAATCCGCAGCGTCATCCCTATCCAGGTACAGTATTCAGAGTTCTGTAATGTGGATTTTTTTTTTTTATCTGTGCGCCTTTGCTGTTTACTTAAACGCCTATGAGAGATCATCGCGAGTATGTTTGCTTGGTTTGCGCAATCACCGTCGCTCATCCCACTGGTAGATACTTGGTTGGTGAAATGATCGAGGATGCATTTTATTTTATGATAAAAGGATCGTGCGTAATTTGACGTAAGTTGGACTGGCGCTTAGCCCTTTCCTTCCCATGCCGTCGATGCAGTAGTTGGCATTAGTCTCGGAAATAATCGGGGTCTGCGTAAAAAAAAGTGCCATGGTAATTTGTGCTTCCAGTGATTGAATATTGATTGGTGTGCGATAGGCAATGACGAGTTAATAAAATCTTTGTAAATAATTGATTAATTGATGAAATAAACAAACTAAAAAAAGGAAAAATTGGAAAGTAATGGTTTAAAGGTGACAGAATGAAAAACCAGTGCTTGGTGATGCTAAGGAAGAAAATTTAGAATGTGTAATTTATTAATTGAAATAATTGAAGAATGTGTTCAAAAGTGTCAAATTGCTCAGAATGGAAAGCCGATTGTTGCTGACACAGGCGTATTGGTGTATAAAAATATAAAACATCAAATAAAATAAAAATAAAGAAAGAAAGGATGAAAATATAACATAACATACATAACACAGCAATATAGCATACATAACAACATATAACATACTACACTTGTGTGTAGTATGTTACTTTTGATGAATTCATATTTCACTGCATTGTATTCTTTTCGCCCCTCCTGCTAGGGCCCAGTTAGGACCTGCAGTATTTGATAAATAAAATAAATAAATAAATAAATAAATAAATAAATAAATAAATAAATAAATAAATAAATAAATAAATAAGAGAGCTAAAATATAACACGGGAACAAAGAAAACATCGTGCGTGTGTGTGTATGAGAGAGAGACACTATCGCGTTATACCTTTAACGGTGGAGCTTAAGTGACCCCCTAATTTTTCTATAACGATATGATATAATATAAATCTGATTTTATGAACATAGCCAGTTGGACAAGGCACAAACACTTCGCAGTAATGTGAGTTGACTTTTCAAATTTCTTTTCGTTTCAGCCGAGTTCCTCCTCATCCGAGTTCCTCGAAGCTTCCAATGTCAGCGCTTTCATATGAGATTATGGCTTCAATGTTTACTTTCTGACAGAAGGAATAAACAAGAAATCGACATATTTAAAAATTGCAGTGAATTTCAGGTAGCTGTGAATTAGCGAACCATCGGATGACTCGAAAAAGCACGCAAAAGTGAAGCGCACGCTTCGTTATTTTATCGGCCGCGCTGGCAGGTAAAAAACCTGAGCTGCCCGCTCTGGACGTGGACCGGTCGAAACGGGCTGCACGTGAGCATATTACAACACACTAGTGAGATATCATCTTTTCCTGCTTTTCTAGATGCCGCGGGTTTGACAGCCGATTGCTTTTGCAGCGTGAAACACGCACCTCGGGCACACTAGACAACCGTATTGCTCTCTGCACCAAGCACTACCATTTCGTACGACTGTGAAAAGTAGTTTCGGTAATCATGCCCGTGTCTTAAATCCAATACACAAATGGTAAATGCCGCCTACGTACACAATGTTTCAAAGAACCTATTTGCACAATAGCGTTCGTTATACATGGATTGCTCCTTCTCCCGTGTCTTCCATCGCAGCATAAGCTTATCCTTCAAGTTCACAAGGCTCCATAGCGCGCAAAACAACCTTGCTGTTTTAGGCGATAGCACATTCTGTGAGCTAGCTCCTAGTCAGGGGGACGTGTAGTAATGCTTTACATGATGCAAGTGACCCTTGTAAAGCCGATTAGGACTACAAACGAACGGTCGCATACACGCGTATACCTTGATTCTGTGCGCGTCTGCGACGGTGCGCTGCCTGCAGAAGGACACGCAACAACATGCTGGCATCATTCCGAATAGAGCTTGTAGCTAACAGCGACTGCTGTGATGTTAAAGAATGAAACAATCGCTTGTGAGCATTCCAATGCACCTTTCGGTGCATACACGGGTTCTACAAAGGCGCACGTTGACAGCGTACTCGATGGGAGGCGCGGGCGGACTGAGCAAAGCATGGCCGCCGCGCACAGTTTCTGTTTCTTTCACTAGATGGCGATAACTTTTGTAAAGCCTCTATTTTTCACTGAATGAAAGATCCATGAAACAAAACGAATGCTTCACAATAACAAATCAATAATAAAGAGAGAAAAGGGATCACATCAGCAATTCAGAAGAAAGGTTAAGAAAAAGCAGTGCCTCAAATCAATGCTGCACTGCTTAATTCGATCATCCTATCATCTCACTGCGACCCTGCCTTCCGCATTTTGTTACGTCTCTCGTGTTCGGCCGCAGCACGTACTCGATGGCCATCAAGTATGGCGTATAACTATCAAGGATGCTGATCTTCAGTTAAATTCCAATTTCAAGAAATGCATGGGATGTATGTTCATAGTTTTCTTTCGATTTAAGCCAAAAACTCAACCCCTGAGTATGCAGTGCTGTGCACTGCACTATGTCGTTCTGCCTCCCGTCCTTCTCTCTCCCACACACTAATCCTCTTGGTATCTCTTGAGAACAGAAATTTCATGGTCTAGGCTTTGAAATGTTTCACACTTCACAAATCTACGTTTCGCGCTTTTTTACTTTGAAGGCTGAAGCGTGGAAGCTAACCAAGAGGGTTCGATTTACGTTGAGGACAACCCAGAGGGATATGGAACGAAAAATGGCAGGGGTAACATTAATAGATAGGAAGCGTGCAGAGTGGGTCAGAGAAATAACTCAAGTTACTGACATTCTAGTGGAAATCAAGAAGAAAAAATGGGCATGTAGTGCGAAGAGAGGATAACCAATGGTCGCTTAGGGTAACACACTGGATTCCAAGGGAAGGAAAGCGTAGCAGGGGGCGGCAGAAAGTTAGGTGGGCGGATGAGGTTAAGAAGTTCGCATGGGTCAAGTGGATGCAGCTAGCACAGAACCGGGTTAATTGAAGAAATATGAGAGAGGCTTTCGCCCTGCAGTGGGTATAGTCAGGCTGATGATGATGATGATGAGGCAGTCAAAAATCATGCTACTAAAACGCTATGCGTACGATTCCAGACCACGCCGACCACCATTCTATGGAAGTCAAACTTCAAAGTAAAAGCTCGTGTACTTCGGTCTGAGCTGAATTAAAGCCCCAGCAACCTTTCTCGCCGAGGCTTTAGCGTTCGGCTGCTGACCCAGTGGTTACTGATTCGACCTCGGCCTCAGCAGCCGTACTTCAGTGAAGGCGACATACAAAAACGCGTGTGTACTGTGCGATGTCATCGCAAGTCCAAGAGCCGCAGGTGGTAGTAGTTAATTTGGAGCCCTCCGGTGCGTCCTTCATCATAACCTGTTGTCCGCTTCAGGACGCTAAAGCTAAAACATTGCAATTTATACCTTGACTACGACGTGCATCCTGGTCATTCCTGGGGCTTTGGCACATAAACGTCCACTATTATAATTATTATTAATAAAAATACGCGTTTATGAGCACCCTCATCTTCATTTGAACATATTACTTCTTTCATTAATCATATGTTCACATTTTTCTGACTAAAATTGCCTCTTCATTCATCTTGAGTGCACATTTCTGACATAAAGACGAAATTGGAAACTGTATCGGGAACACTGACTCAACCCGCTGATGCTGTGCATCAGTTCAGTCGTTAAGTCGTGTCCGACTCTTCGTGACCCTATGGACCATGTCACGCCACGCTTTCCGGTCTCTCACTATCTTCCTAACATCACATAACTTCATCTGCAGTGCCTCGAGAATGTCCTCTGACCATCTCGTTCGCTGCCTACCCCTTCTCCGGTGACCCTCAACATTTCCCAACATCAAATCTTTCTCCAGCGACTCCTCTCTTCTCATCAGATGACCAAAGTAGCTGAGCTTTAACTTTAGAATTTGACCCTCCAATGAGCAGTCAGGGCTTATGGTCGACAATATCGACTGATTTGATCTTCTGGCAGTCCAAGGAACTCTCAAGAGTCTTCGCCAGCACCACAATTCAAACGCGTCAATTCTTCGGCGGTCAGCCTTTTTCACAGTTTAACTCTCGCATCCATACATCGCAACTGGAAAGACAATAGCACGGGTTATACGGATCTTGGTTGGCAGACTAATGTCTCTAATATCAGCCGACAATGAGGTTAGGATTGCTAGTGGAAACTTACTGCTCATGATTTCCACCAGCTTGAATGCATATTTTATTTAACAAGTATGACAACTGTAGTTCACTTTGTTAGTTGTCTTTTCAGTACCTGGGAACTAACTGAGGGATCGAGGCTACTTTTGCATGCACTTAAATATCTCTAGAAGGTCGGGAGTGAAGAAATATCCGAAATTATAGGCAAGTTCGGTCTTGGCGAGCCAAATGAAGCTGGGCAGAGGCTAGTAGAGTTTTGTCAAGAAAACAACCTGACCATAGCGAATACTCATTTTCAACAGCACAAGAGGCGCCTGTACACATGGACTTCACCGGACGGTCTGTACAGGAATCAGATCGATTATATTCTTTGACGGCAGAGATGGAGAAGCACTATACAAGCAGTAAAAACAAGGCCTGGGGCCTTGAGAATTTCATTATTGGTGCAGTATTGAGAGCGCAGTTCGGCTATCCTGAAAGCAAGGCTCTTAGTACATTTATAGTGGCCAGCGCCAAAAAAGGAGGAGGAAAGGAGGGGGGGGGGGGGGGGGGAAGGTTGCAGCCAGCCTGGAGGTAAAAAATTTCGTCAAAGCAGTGTACATTTAATTCGACATGTACTTTAGCGTTGGTAAGCGTACGATAGCTGTGCCTAGTAAATTCAGCTTTTTACGATTGTCTAATTGTCTACATCAAGATAATTCATCGTATTTACATGTTGACAAGGCGACAACTAATATAGCGCAAGGTTGAAATTCGTGCCTGGAAGAAAAACAAGAGGTTTTTATTACGATCATAATGCTAGCTGATGACTATAACGCGAAATCTTAACTTTTATCATGCGCTGATCTAATTTAACACAGCATGAAGCGTCACCTATGCTTGACGCACCCGAAGCCGTTGTCGCTGCGAAGCCTGCCGCCGCCACCACGCCGTCATCCGTCGGTGCACACCCTCCGGCATTTTGCCAAGCCCGCTTATTATTTTTTTTTTTACATCGACTCGTTTTACAACCTCGAGATTTCCAGAAAGTCTTTTTTTTTTTTCTTGCAACTCGCAAGCCTGATGGTAGATTTATCTTGACGAGCAAATAAAAAAAAAATATTCATGCGTTATATTCGGACCTTTGTTCCGAGTATAATCGAAGTGCGTTCTCCACAATGTGATTCTAAAAAAAAAAAAAAGAAAAATCGCGTTGAAATTATGTAATACGGTAACAGCGTAAATCTCAACCGCCTGCGTTAAATGTCCGCAATATTGACACGAAGTTAAATTTACTTTTTTTTTTTTGCGTGCTTTGACCTCCTGCAGCAATTTTAACGCTCCACATAGACGGCGTCGCCAGCCATGTTTGCAGCTGAATTGCAGAGTGAACGCTTGTCTGTGTTGATCCGCTTATCGGGCTCTGGAGATTCCCACGCTGGCGACTAAGGCCGACCTAAGCCAGGAGGCCATTTCTTTACCTCTCTCCTCCTGGTACAACGGGCAGCTGTTGCAACCAAACCTTGTGAGACTTCCGTTCATTTCATCTGATGCAACCACGCGCACTTACACACACACAGAAAAGCATGAGGTCTACGACCCTGCTAACTGGCCTGCTGCTGCTCCGCACTTTTATCCTCATAATTCTTCTTACCTGCTTCTTGGACTTAAAAATACACGCTTTGCGCTGAAATGAAAACCAAGCTCTGACAGAATCCTCATTTGCGTAATATTCCAGACATCGTGCCGGGACTGAGTTTGGGAAGCAGAAAAATGAAGCGATACTCCAGAAAATAAATTGTGCAAGACTGTGACAGGTCAGCAGAAATGTTACTTGAACGTCGTGCAAGATAATGAGAGGTGCTTGGCCCTACACTTAGTGTAGTGTACAGAATTGAAGAATTTTACATTAAGATTTTAGATCAAGGTACGGTCCATAACGAACCTTCGTGAAATGGGCACCAAAAAGTTTGGATCCCAGCTGATAGTGCAAATAAGACAGCTCTTTTTTGACGCCTAATGCTCCAAGCTCCTCATTTTATGGCACGTACTGGCGTCTTGAAGCTCAAGCGCTCATTCGAAATTCCCGTTTCACGCCAAGCATAATACAAGGCTGCATGAGGCGTTGAGAATGAATTAGACGAACTGCGGCAACCGCCGGTCCTGCTCATTTTCGCTACGTTTTGCACTTACCGATTAGATATGCTTCACGGTCATTCGGCTTCTATTGCTACTTGTTTGCCACTGCTAATGCTTCCGGGATGTTGCTATGGGAGGATGCAGGACTATAGGTGGGGCGACGAGGCTGCGGTCATTCGTGAAACTGCGTCAATCCATAAGACGTTTTAGGAAGTTTTAGGCTTTAATGCAGCAAGTCGGACAACTGCTCTGCATCACAGAGATGCAAACCTACACTTCTTTGGTAGCACCACCAGCGGCTTCATAAAATAAATTCCCGACACCAAAGAAAATGTCCCAGTCAATTCGATGACATGCTGCCTCACCCTCGTCTCAGTAGTCTGCAAGTTTTCCTGATTATAATATGCCCTGAGCGCACTTTCGAAACGTATCTGTGCTCATGCGCAGAGACAGTACTGTTAAAAAGGGACAGTTAAGCCCGTACCTCTAGTTCGGGGGGACTAGTGAAACTGTTTGTACCTCTTCACCAATTTTGATTGACACCTCAGGCACAAGGACCATTAAAGTAGTAGTTTGATCTGCAAACCTGTTTATCCGGTTGCTGCTGTTTTTTTTTTTTTCTATAATGAATTGAAAGCAATTCCTCAGGCATAGTAAATTTCTAGGAATGGTTCGATTACTCAGTACCACACACCCGAGCACCATTGCGGCTAAAAGTAATAGCATCATCAGGTTAATTGCAGTAAATTAAATGTGCGTATTAGGGCGGGGCTCAAACCCCATCACAGCCATTGTATAGACTAGCGGCTGTACTAATCAAGCTGACGAGGACAACCAGCGAATAGCAAGGCGAAAGCAAATAAATCAGTAAACAAACTGGGAGCGCTGTTATTTCAGGGCATTTAGGAAAATTCTGCTGGACAGCTAAGTTTCTAAAGCTGAGTAGCTACAAATTAATATCCATCTGAGCGGTCATACGGCCACACAAAAAAGGTACACAGCTTTATCAGGATTTTCCCAGTGCCCCATAATTCACGGAACTAACACAGAGTTCTTGCTTCGAGTGTGAGATTTCGGCTTGAGATTTTCAGTTCTAATTTGTCGCCCTGCTCAAAAGCAGGTGTGAAGCATGGCCGTTAAGCTCATCCATTTCACGCATTGCAGCATCGATACATATTTCGATGTGGCATTCGGTCTTCAGGACAATACCAGACTTGTGCCATAACACGCAGAAAATTAAAACAACGTTCACTTCCCTTAACAAACTTCTCTTGAAAGCTCGCCCACATAATCCGGCGGCGTACATCCTACTTCCCAAAACCTACTGTGATATCCTATTACGGCTATAATCAGCAGCCAAGTCACACAGCCTTTTTTCTCTCGGAGGATCTCATTGTCTGGTGTTTGGCTTTGAAACAGCCAGGAGACGCGTAAAAACGTATCTATAGCTATAAGCAGCCCTCATACCTTAACTAAGTATTTAGAAGGAGGTCTTGCAAAGCATGCCCTTATAATGCACGAACTTGTTATTTTCCATGCCATCCTGACGAGTGGCATCTTAACCAAAACTCACATCTTGTCTGCATCCCTAATGAATGCCAGGCAAACTATCGCTCTTTATACCATAATTCTCCACTACAAAACTACCGTTCCTATCGAAAGATATTTTCCTGCTTCCCCTCGCACTCGTAAGGGGCTTTCTTGGTGGCTAGGCACAATTCCGTTCTCGGTAAGCAGTGCGTAATGAACCGGTTTGACCGCTATCCGGCCGGTTTAGTTGTTAAGAACGTCTGAACTTAGATGTATCTCCCTATCTATTTCTTCGGCTCATCGCTGTGGCTCAGGAGCTACGGCATTCGGCGGATGAACACGGGGTCGCGAAATTGAATACGGGCAACGACGGACGCATTTCGATGGAGGCGAAATCCGAACATGCCTGCACTGCTGTTTGATTCAGTCCTTTTTGAGCAATCTCAAGGAATTTAATCCAGCGACTGTTCAACTTCAAGATGCTAAACTCCCCATACCATACCATGATGCAGAGATAGCATAGATTGTGCAGTGATGGTGCAGTGATAAAATATTCCCCTCTCGTCCAAAAGGCCCATGGTTCTATACTTCTTGTACAGTTTTCATCGAAAAAAAAAAAAATATCGTGGTGTCTGAATACCCAAGCGTGAGATTCGGCCTTATCGCGGCAACCATCACCTTAACACGCACCCTATCGCCAGAACCTGCATTGGCCACCCTGGTGTACTACTAGGTCATTGCCCGCTATAAATGCACCAAATAACAGCCGGATGTCAGTAACCAATGGATGCGGAGAAACTGGCTAAATAGGTGGTCAGACCTGTGAGGCTGTGATGCAGCAGGTGGTGCTAAACATATTTGACTCCGGGGCAAGCCCCCTCTGGAAAGTGCACCTGGCAAAGTTTAACGCTAGAATCTTATCTAGTGAGGCCAGTCTAGCAGTGCTGTCTCAGGAACTAATGGACACTAAATGGGATGTGATAGAGCTTAGTGAGGCCAAGCGACGTACTCGGTGTATAGAGACGACTACGCAAGTAACAAGTTAATGGCAGTGTTGGAAATATTCGGTCACACCGTGAACCGATTTCATAGCTACCAAAGGACAAGACCTCAAGGTCTAATTCCAACAAGAATAGTGTGCTGCTTTGACCAAGTGGAGAAAACAGAGGAAAGTGCATGGACCTGCCAAATGGCTTCAACTGATGTAATTTTACTGCCGCGTGGAAGGGTGGTCAAAGAAAGGGATGTGAAAGGAAAGACGCGTGTCGCAGGAACCGGCTCCAACGGAGCGACAAGAAAGAATGCGGAACAATCGTGTTCCGGTGGTGGTTAAAAATAATGCGATCCGATTCTCCTACCGATAAAAGTAAAAAGCATGATCGAATCGGAACCTCGCCGTGATATAAATGAGGCATATTTCGGAGCCATTTCATTGGCTTGAAGTGGTGCCGTTTTTTTTTTTTTTTTTTTTTTTTTTTTTTTTACTCTTTTGCTTACACCTTACCTCGCGATGGCATAACACCATGCATACCGAGTGCAAGCACGAGCGATACTCCCCGCTGTTAAGCGATCCGGATTCGTGCTGCGCGTCTGGAATTGTCTGACGCCCTGTTCAGCGGTACGCTCGGCAGCGCAGCTCTTCCTTCAACGCCGGTTAACCCCGCTACATGAAGTCTGAATGTTGGTGCCTCGAGTTGTAGGTTAGAAAATTTGCTTAGCCAAAATGATTGTTGCTAATCAAAACCAAAACGACTTTGTCAAAACAAAATTTATCGACACTACACGAGTTATAAATCTGTAACTTGTGTAGAATTTTAAATTCTTCTTCGGCAAATTAAACTACATTTGAGAAAGATTTGATGTTGGGAAAGGTTGAGGGTCGCCGGAGAATGGATAGGCAGCGAACGCGATGGTTAGATGGCATCCTCAAGGCGCTGCTTATGAAGTTATGTGATGTTAGAAAGATAGTGAGAGACCGGAAAGCGTGGCGGGACATGGTCCATAGGGTCACGAAGAGTCGGACACGACTGAACGACTGAACTGATATTTCGTCAAGTGATCTTTAGCACCATTTTACTTTCGCAAGCCGTAACGTGGCAACCGGTGTGCACCTTTGCTGAGAAGGGTCACGTAACGTAATTAATTCTGGCTGTCCACCCTGCGGTATACAGACTATCAAAGCAAGCGCCTGACGGGACCGGTACGCTGTGCGGAAGAGCGCAGTCGGCATTCTGGCTGCCCCTGTGCAAGCTTTTCGATCCCTGCCGGGTCTGCGCGAGCCGCAGTCCACGGGCCGTGGGCGCCCCTTTTCGTGGTCCGCTATGAGGGCGCCACCGCGTAGCCCCCGTGCGAGCGTGGCGCCCTCGCGACTCGTTGAACGCATGCGTGGAGCGCGCCGCTCCTCCCATACGCGATGGGGAGTGGTTCTACCGGCGTGTTTCTCGACTCCTCACTGCGGCAGTGCATGTCGGTCTGCAGCGCTCATCGGGCGCGGTGTGCTCGCGCTCCTGGCCCCGCTGTGTAGGCCGCGCACTCCTCTTCTCGGCGTGCTCCGCTTGGCGCACCTGGTGGGTCAGCGACTTCCTTCGCCGGCCTCCACTTCACATCTGGCCCCGAGCAGCGGGGGAAAGCACCCCTCTCGACGGGACACCATGTGACGGTGTGCGCGTTCCAAGCAAGGACTGTTAAGACGCTAGCTGTCAATACACGTTGGCTTTCGAGAAGGACGGAGAGACACGGGCGGACTTGGAAAAGACAAAAAGTACAAGGCTCCAGCTAGTTTCGACAGTGCTGAGCTAAAGTCCCTCTCGTGCGAACCTGTCGTCCAGGCCACTGATCGTTTCGCGCCACGGACAAGTGTCAAACTACGCGTGACATCCCGCTCAGCTGTTTCTCGCTACCAACGGCCCGCGTCGCCGGTCGGCCGTTGGAGGGGTTCGTGATGTGAGGTAAGCGAGCAGCGTGTGTGTGTGCGTGCACGCGCGGGCATCTTTAGCCCCTCACTTTTAAGCTTTGTAGTAGCTCAAGTAACATACTACTTGACCTACTACGTGTTATGAAATACGTTGCAGATAAATCGGCATAATCGAGACACTGTACGAATTTTTTTTTCAACAAACCAATGTTACTTGACGATAGGTAACAGCGCACATGAAGACACACACACACACTCGACAAAGAACGACACAGGACACTCGCTATTAACTTTCGTCAAGTCGCAATGCACCATCTAGCCCGTCTTCAAGTTTTGTTAAATCCAATGTTGTGGCTTGTTGACATCTCCGTTAATATCTACGTTGAAAGGAGGAACAAGGAAACAGCGCCGAAAACACAAGTTATTTTCAATGCCACCGTAAAATGAATTAGTTATAGCCAAATACTGCGCTGATTATTTGATTGCATCGTGCTACGCACAAATGGAATTGCGCCCTAGCTCACAAAAGCATGGGGGTTCCCCTAAATATTTGACCAACACCATTCCCACTTCGAGTTATAGATCAATTCGCTCTCGCTCTACCATCCGATCTGCTAGCCGTCCTGGTTAGCTCGTAGAGCGACTGCCCCGGAAAGGCGGTGGTGCCGGGTCGATCCCCGGATCAGGACGAATTTTTCTTTAACTACGAAGTTTCTGAGAAAGCTGTACAGCTTTCCTTCGTAGCCGTATGGCTGCGCTTGGATAGATGTCACTGAGTAATTACTCCATTATTAGAAAAAGCAGTTAAAGTAGGGTAAACTGTTCTAGAACTTCGACGTGGTTCGCTACGCTTTAAATGATGGGGTCGTGAACGAGGTCACACCGCTGATAATAACGACCATTTTCTTGAATGCGCGTACTTCTGCTCTACCTGTTCCAGCCTTCTGCTCGTGGCAAATTATACATCCGTCGTTGGTGCCGAGTGTTGCATTCTGCTGTCAATGTCGACTTTAGCTCGTGCAGCACACTGACAATTTGACCGTACTTGAATTGCTCTAACGTAGTGAAACTATGTCCTCTGTTTCACACTAAGATGTTTGTTTTCGTCTCTTTTTATTATTTTTGTTTATTCTGTTGTGCTGTGCTGATTCATGCGGTTTATTTTATCGATCACGTGACCGCAGCACTTCATTTTTAGATTTTCAGTAATTCTGCTGGAACATCGAGAGTATATATTTATGTGATACCTGTATGCAGAAAAAAATAAAGAATGCTGTTCCTTCGTTTCGACACAGCCGATGTCGCGCCGTAGTGAATTCGTACTGACGAATAATTTTTTGGAGCGGTTGTGGTCTGTTTGGAGAAAGTGGCAGCCCCTCGAACAGTTGAAGGCCTGCCGAGTATTTAAGCTGGAGTTTGGCGGTATCAGTTGGGTTATATACTAGATTCTGGACGCGATGCTTTTACAAAGCGCTATTTGCACGGTACTTTTTTCGCATTAGAGAGCTGCCGATTAGTTTCGAGTGCCTGTTATTCTTTGGCGTGTACCGAAACATCATTCTCTGTACGGTCTTTTTGAGATTCGACTTTATTGAAATGCAGTTGCTGCGGCCGTGATCGAACCGGTATTGATGCACCCTTCACGAAACACCTATCTGCTTTCTATTTTGAACAGTGTCTGCTCACGAGAAATTGATTTTAACGACGCTGGATCCATATCTTAGTTTTTACTAGGCCGCAGGCTAAAAGATTTTTGTTTTTCTAAAGTAACAAATGGCGAAATTCGCCTTCCCTTTCAAAACACTCAAAAATGGGGAAAAGCTACACCGCTAGGATGCGAAGAGACATTCTCTACTAGAGAGATCTGGCGCGTAGTGATGAAGTTTGCTGCACGCAAAGTACTGCAGAGTAGGCAGTACTAAAGCCACGTCATGGTTTATCTGAGATGATTGCCTTAAACACGAGGAAGATAGGCTTTTAACATAAATCAGCTGTTATTATCACTATAACCTGAACAAATGATATCCCCCTATATAGGGCCGGCTTTCGTCCTGTTTATTCCGTGTATTTCTTGCGGGGTTTAATGCAAACTCAGGGGAGAAGAACGTCAGTTTTGCTTCCTGTGATTCAGTTTAGTTTGAGTTAGGCGTAGAATTGAGCTGGGAATGAGGAAGCATCAGCGTTTTGCTACGCTTTTCGCGCTGTGGTGTTCGCTTCCACGTGGCTGCAGGCTGCCCAGATTGCCCAGACCTGCAGGTCAGACTAGTTAATGAATGTGATTTTCAAATTAATTTTTAATCACACAGAAGGCGGCATCCACAAGCAGTCTATCCACAGGGACATATCTCATGTTCATTCACTATTTTTTATTTGTTTTTAGACATATTTGCGTTGTCCGCAGCAAACGAGTGCGAACGGTCTCGCAGATGACGTACCATGAGGTTTTATTAAATGTAAT
Organism: Amblyomma maculatum; assembly: GCF_055883805.1. Classification (NCBI taxonomy): domain Eukaryota; kingdom Metazoa; phylum Arthropoda; class Arachnida; order Ixodida; family Ixodidae; genus Amblyomma; species Amblyomma maculatum. Next base: position 232,787,145 of record NC_139344.1, read on the forward strand.
TCAAAAACTTTACAGTTATCATTGCTCTGTCTTCTTTGATTTTCTTTTGTCACTGGATATTATCAGCACCCGCTGAATTTCGTCTAACCAATGATGACCTCCGCTGGTTGACGAAGTAAGGCTGGCGTGCTTATGTTCTTTTTCTGCTTCTTCTCTGGTTTTTAAAACGTATGATTCTTTTCCGAACTTTCTTTTTCAAGGCACTGTAGGAAAATGGACTGCTATTTTGAACACACGATAGTGTTTCTGAATGCCTGGACAACTTAGGAACCAGTTTCATGTTCCACATATAACATCGCCATGTGCGGGACCATCGTAAAATTCACGGGGACAGCGCTGGAAGCTGTCATTCTTTAATGTGTCATGCTGTGTCATTCTTTAATGGTCGCGTTCGCGGACCCTTATACGACAGTCTGCATGCACAGCCAGACATCTCTTCGGGTCATCTAGCTGGTGGGTGTGTGCTTTCCTTAGGGTATCATGAGGTGGCAACACGGACACAATGAGAATACCTCGCAACCTACACTATAAGCAAGAATAAGCCTATAGGGGAGTAAAAAGAGAGTAGCATGTCCTCTAATGCACTTCCTAGTAGGGGTGCGGTAATCTTTTCAGCCCCCGGGCAGATTTTCACAACTAACTTATACGGAATGCATCACTCTGGCAACAGAAGCATATTATCTCCCTAAAAAATAGTTATTGGATGTAATTATTAATGAAATGAGGCTTTTAACCACTGCATCATAGGTTTTTACATTATTCATTAGAGGACACAGAAATATAATTTAAAATCTACGTAATTGCTGGAACTTTGCATATTTCAAACGTGAGAATCGGCTTCCGTATTTCTAGCGATAAAAATCTGCCCCACGGCTCTGCAGTATGCCCTAACTTTAATAGGGAGTGCTCTAAGGACAACCTACTCCCTTCTTACCCCTTTATATGCTTATTCTTGTTTAGAGTAGTTGAGAGTTTCGGTCTTGAGACGTCACATTCCTCCAGCCCATGGAAATTATCTGACCAATGCCACATTTTTTTTCATCGATGAGACTTTTGTTGCTACCGCATAAAAAATGACAAGACTGCCAAACGCTGTTTCTCTAAACCCAGATGCTTTCAACATATCGCTGTTAACTTCCTATTGTTGCCACAGGTTTATTTTTATTCTACTTTCTAATAATTAACCAAATTAATTATATTCCTCTATGTCTTTCTTATTTCGGTGGCTTGTCTTCCTTCTCACAATGTTGAAAGATGATGAGGACATGCGACTGAAATATAGAGCTCGTTTCAAGAACAGCCAGTAAGTTATTCTATATGGCCTTTGCATTAAACTCAAATGCGTTCAAGTACCGTGAAAAGCAGCACCGATACCACGAACTTTCAGGTGACATAACCGATGTTTTTTCCTTGCCTCTACAGATTTTATTTAAGCGCGCCGATGGTTAAAGATGCGTCCGAGTCGCTGAGTCCCCTCACCAAGCACCCAGGTACTCTTTACTAGTTCAAGAGGAATTTGAGACGCCGCATTTCCTTCGCGGTTTCTGCGCGGTGACAGCAAAATCAAGGGCTTCCATTTCAGGCTTGGTTAGGCAAGGCACCACCAATCGAATTTCTCGGGTGAACGCGTCGCTGTGCGTGTAGCGAAATGGGAATAGGAACAGACACGGCAAGAAACTTCTTCCGGTTCCTAGCTTCCCTTCAAGTGCTCTGTTCGTTTCTTTCTTTTTTTCTTCTGTTTTATGCTAAACAAACATTCGACTTTTTGGTACCTGCGACGTCGTCCAAAAAACAGCTGCATTTTTACGCTATCATTCAGAGTAAAAGCACTATTGTTAACGCGATCTCAGCATATCTGCCCTGTAGTAAATTGCAGCATGGAGCCTTAATTAGCTGTAGTCTCTTTTTCAGAACATGAAACTGTCATGTTCTTCCCCACTGATTCTACTTAAAGAAAATGTATAAAAGAGGTATTCTCAAACCAGGTTCAGCATTCGACTCTGCGAACGCCAGTAATGTTGTAGCAGTGCAGTCAATGCCGTCATATTTGATCATATTCGTGACACAGCACGGTAATTGAATATCGCTATATTAGGTCTTTAATGGTTACTGTGAAATGTTGTCGCCATTTTTCTTTCCAAATTTCCCGCGGTCTTTAGCGCTTTTAAAGACTGGCGAGTCGATTTTAACTGAGCGCTGGTAACCAAGTATCTGCCACAGCTCTTGCGCCTTGGTGCAAGTGCAAGCTCTAATATCGCATTCCAATCAGCGACCCGGAGCGTGCTTTCTTGCTCGGCAAACCTATAAGAGCGCGTCGCAATTTGTGATTCGAATTCAGATATTGAACTCTGACTGGACCGCTGCGGATGTCTTGTTCCTGCGCGCATTCGGAGAGCTACTCCGGATATTGGACTGAATTTCGCCATAAGAAAGAAGCAAAAAAGAAAGACGTCATAGCACATTTTAAAGGAACCACATGTAGCGGAAGTTTTGCTGTAGCAATATTGAAAGCATCGGTGGACATTCCTGCAATCTTGACACCACTGATGGTGGAGCAGGTCTTAAGTAGTGCAGTACCATAATACTTTAGAGGCGTCTGACTAATTGAACCGCAGAGTTTAGCCTCATTTTGATCATTTAGACTATTTCTGCAGAGCGCATTTCTTCTTTGTTTTGGAGTGTATGACTGCGCATCTGGAATTCAATCACGCATTTTAGATTTACACAATACCCCACGTTATTGTGGCTACATTTGCCTCGGTGCACTCTAATTCGGTTCTGTTTCTGCCTTAGTTATTAGGTTACCTAGGAATGTTAGTCTTCTCACCTGCGTATTTTGAAAATGGATTTTGTGTGTTAGCAACTCGATCGTTTGCTTGCTTGCGCTTGTCTGTGCGTGCGTGCGTGCCAGGAGAAAAACACGTCAACGTCTCTCTCCGTTTTCTCTCGCAGGGTAATATGCGTTCGTAAATTTCACCGTGTAGTCGAAGCCGCTTGGCTGAACGTAGACGTTTATCTAAAACTGCGGGAAAAACTTAAAGCAAACAAACGTTGCCTCATCGGTAACAGCCACTGTTCTTTTTTCAAATTCTTTTTTTACTTTTATAATTTATTTATTTTTATTTTTGTAATATTTTTAGAGGACAACCGTACGGAGGTTTGCGATCTATTGCCTAAATGTCGCCAGGTACACCACTTTGAACGATATATATATATATATATATATATATATATATATATATATATATATATATATATATATATATATATATATATATATATATATATATATATATTATTTTCATCTTTTAACGCATAAATTTGCCTCCTAATTCCTGGTGTATCTCTCCAAACGGCGATAAGTGGAGAATGCCAGGTTGTGTCTTTCAATCGTGCAAATGCTATTCGAATAGGCGTTCACGTACGCCCCGCCCCGCCTCTCTTTGTTGACGTACTCTATACGAAGCTTCCTGGTCGTCCGTTCTGAGGAAAGAAAAGGAGCAAAAGACGAACACAAATCCAGCGCGTACGTTTTGACGAAGCAAGGTATTTTTTCTTACTTTTTTTTTTACTCACTCGCTGCCATACAGTAGACGGCGCATTATACTAATGGCCCGAGAGAAATGTAACATCCTAAGCGCAGCTTTTGTCGATGAGCATACATATTCCGCAGTTGGGGCCGGCCGCATTCTGTTCCGCGTCGTCGTTTGCAGACACCACGTTTATAGACGGACACCGCCGCATAACGCTTTGGAGAACGCCTCCTGCGGTCGATCGAAAGCCGGTTTAGTCGGTCCACTATATTGATGCCTGATAGGTTCCGAACACGCTTAATTCGTGTATCGACTTCGCCCACGTCTGCATTATTCATAGTTCGGCAGACAACTTCCTCGATTCCGGTAAGAAGGGGAATGCAGTCGCGTTTGCTTTGACGCGCCAGTGGTAGGCTGCGTGTGCTTGGACTTGGTCTATACGTATAGCGTGCTGCAGTTCATCTGTGTCTTGCTCGCTCGCAGCATTCACCTATATGGCTTCAGTAAAGCTCTTAGGTGTGCGTATCAAGAAGTGATAAATGCGCAGGTAGTGCTAGATATCTTCAGACGAAATAAATAAAAGTGAAACGCGGCGACGAAAAACCGAAAAAGTGAAAAGCATTTAACGTTCGCGCCCCTTATAGCTGGCACCGCATTTAGCCACCTTGTGATACTTTCCAATAACTGGTACGCTGTAAATGCGGTCTTTAGTTTTTCGAGCATAAAGCGGAGGTGTATGAAATCAATGCTTAATTGCATCTTGTCACGTTAGGCGTTGAGAAATGAAAAGTCGCTTAAAGAACCTATGTGATAGAAAAAAAATTTTCAGTAAAACAGTCACAGCTAAATTTTCGGTTGTCATGCCCTCAAGCACCAGCTTTAGCTCTTTGGCACAGAAGAGGCAATTTTATCACACCACAAGCTAGCAGTTCATTTCTGCTCAGCTTTGAAGCTTAAATAAAAAAATTCTCATCGACAACCACGTGGTACAAGGCCTGAAATTTTATGCAGTAGGCTTGAAAGCCGCCATATAAGTTTATATCACGGATCGTTCGCAGTTGCGTATAGTGAGCTTTTAAAGCAGTTTTTTCGTCCCCCACCTCCTACCCTCTTTGTGCTTTTTAACGCACGTCAGTCACCTTCTAAGGCGCTGCTCGCGGGCCGGTTATAAATTTTCTTCTATGTATGTCGCTTTCATTCTTAAAGCGGCTTTAAAAGCAGTATTAAGACGAATAGCGCCCCCCACCACCCCTCAACCCCCGAATCGAGCGTCTTCTTTCCCTTCCGTAATCCGTTTTGTTGGCGCGCGGGGGACAATTTATGAGCGCTGCGTTTTATTTATCGGCGCCAAACGGCGAACCAAGAAGCAGCTGTTTCCTGCTCGGGACCTCCTCAAACTGGCTCTTCGCGAACGGCTTCTCCTTCTCGAGCCAAGTGTGCTCGCGATCGCTGGTCGGAGATCATCAGCCGCCATCATGGTGGACGACGATCGCGGTTCCCAGTTACGTCTTTCGATTCGCCACGTGTAATCACAAAGGAAGCGCTCCGGCGTCTGTGCGCGCCGCCCGGCGGAAAAATGGGGCCAACCGCGTAAAGCGCTCTCGCCGGGCTCGCCTCGCCGCCTAATGTGCGCTGCAGCTGCCGCCGCCGCGTCGCTCGCCTCGTCATCTGTCCCGGTTACGTCGTACTTGCGTGCTGCCCCCACAAGCACTGAGATATGCGTCCAGTATCGAGCGCTAAAATGGGGAGCGCTTTAGCTTCGGGTAATTCTTTTTTTATTGGTGCAGCCGAGAGTTTATCAAGGATTTGGATATACGGGGAAGGGATAGATAAGGTGCGGCAGTCAACCCCACGGCTGAAGAGAAAGCGCCTTAAAAAAAAAAAAGTCGAAAGGAGGAAAGTGTCGGCGAGGAGAGGGCAGCGTCAGCGTTGGCGCAGAGTTGTTTTGAAGAGCTGGTACGCGGATGTGCATAAATCACTGGGTGTCACCACATGGCTTCGCTCGTCACGCTGTGCACAGAGGATGAGAGGGGAAAAAATCAAGAAAACTTGAGCGAACGCGCGAAATTTTCTATATTCTTGCAAGCCAAAGATGCTAGCAGAAAAAGTGACACAAGTCTCAACTCTCAGCAGGGTGTCACATCGTGCACTCGAAATTTTTATGCCACCAGATTTGTTGGTCCAATTGGATTCATTTAGTCGTGAGAACGAAATATGCCAGGAAAGGGAGGAAAAGCATGCCGGGGGGGGGGGGGGGGGGAGGGAGCATGATGCAGCTCTTCTGTTTGGATTTGTTTGAACCGGGGATAATGGCACTAGAAGAGATAAAATTAAACGGCATTCACCAAACTCCAGTTCAAGCAAATTGACTAGAATTTGCACCTTTGTCATACATTCCTTCAATCCTGCATATGGCGTCCATCTGTTATCAGTGACTCTGCCTCGGTCAAAGAAGGTGCAGATCAGGAGCATCGACAATGATGCTGTGCCGAAGGGGATCGGAAAGGACCACAAGAATGTGCTGCTTCATTCTCAAAAAAATTTGCACAAGTACAGGCACTGGCAAAAACACAGCGAAACCACCAGCCGACGAGCCGGTGTGCGACAGTATATATGATCGTGGGAGCGTTGCATAAGAAAACGCTGAGACATATTTTCGAAAACCTGTTTTCATTACATCCATGGACTACGCATTAGTACAGTTGCACCAACGGTTCGAAAAGCGCAGGACAATATTAAAGCACTTTTCTGTAATTGTACCATCCGTAACACCGCCATATAAGATAATCGAGAGAAAGGAGCAGAAAATCTCCTGACCGTTTTTTCGCAGGCTCAGAACGTGGATGAGAGGGCTGCTTCGGGATAACTATACGATTATGGTTGACAAAATGGGCGAACAAAGCAGGGAGCCAGCACCCTAGCACAAGAGCAGATGTCTCTTCTTATTGGGACTGCAGGTTCTATCCAGATGTACACTAACTACTGCAGGTCGCCCTTCCTGTGACCGCTGCCAGCGCAGGCGGAACAGCTTCATGCATGAGATCATTCAAAACCTATTTGGGCTCTACAATGTCTGAGGAATACATAGTTGGGGCGGCGCTCCCTAAGACAGAGCGCCGACATCAGCCCCCAGAGACATCGACATCAACGTGTTCGAAGTCGCTGATCACTTCGTTAAAGCTCCACTGATAGCGAAGCAGCACAGAAATCGGTGCAAGTAAAAAGCTGTGTTGCTTCAAGTCCATAAACGCGTAATTATGGCAAAGTACGACAGTTCACAAGCTTTTAAAACCGCAGAATTTTTCTGTTTATTGCAACTGTTAGCATTGCGATCAAAGTTATCATTCGAATACTAAAATTACGAGGACATCAATAACAAATTTTTATCGACATTTCTCATTAAAATTCCGTCCCACGTGGCGTTTCCCAACATATAAACTTGTATGTTGGGTAATCCAACTTGCTGCATCATATCTGTCTTCCGTTTGTCCTTTGTTTTGTTGTCTTTTTTTTTAATTTTTTAGCTACCTACCTTTACTTCTTTTTGAAACCAAAGTAATACCCTTCTTTAATTTTGGGTGCAGAATGATAGTCGCTGCACAGGCAGTGAAAATACACATTTCTTATTGATTTCAGCATTCTTCTATTATTCTATCCACATGATGATGTTGCGAACGCAGCATAGCCCAAGTACATATCACTATTCAGCGATCATAATTTGTTCTTGCTTGGATCGTCTGTCTTTAAATGCATAAAGTTTATTATCTGTAATTACGCAACATGTTTATTTGCCTTGTTTTACACATTATACACAGTGCCTTTTGCTTAGACACGTAGATTTATTTGGTACTTACATGCATGTTTATATATCTTGCCACGAAGGTTTGTGTATATACATGCTTAGCACTTTGTTTTCAGTGACACCTTTTTGCTCTTTATCAAGCTGTATCTTCGTTATATTCCATTGTACGTTCGCATTTCTAATGTATATTTTGCAGAACTCCTGCTTCTTATGTGGGCTCTCTGGTTTGGATGGTTGATAGGGCTTAACACCCCAAAGCGACTCAGGTTATATGAGTATCGTGACAAGAATTCTCGCACTTAATTGTGTTACGCGACGGCAAGACGATAAATACCGAAAGGATGGTGTTGACATGATTTCATGGCCTAGTCCAAGCTCTGTCTTTACTACCCAGCGGTCTTCCTGATCATAAACGTGGAAGCATGACAGGGTCAATCAATGGTATGGTGGACATGGTGAATGTGGTTGGATGGTACCAGAGAGAAGGAGAATGGTTTGCCTTCAATATGAGGAAGATGCTGTGGGCATGGGGTCAGAAGCCATTGGCCAACCCCATTGACGAATTTAGCGGCACGGGGCTAAGGTGCTGTTTTCTCAACAGGGATGGTCAGGGGGTCCCAGGACAGGTAGCAGTAGTCTAAGTCAGTGGGAACGTTACTTTGTGTCATGTGTTCACATCGGGGCTGAGTAATGCGCTGGGGGAGGACGGCGAAGTCTGGTCGGGTCTAGCTGTATGGTTGGGGCGGTGTCCAGTGGAATGAAATGCAATAAAGATCAAACACTAGTCAGGCTACGAAGCTTCGTGACCGGAATGAAGTTAACATCCAGCACCTGCACAAATGTTTTGTGACGACAAGCCGATCAATACAGAAAAACATGACGGGTGTCGGTAGCGTAAGTAATTGGCTGCAGGCCTAGCTTAAGCGCTTCTGTCGCGCCATTGCATAGTGCATTGTGGGGATACAACAGGTATGAGGTTTTGAGGGGTATTTGAAAAGGAATTATGGTGCCCGGGCTTACTTTCGGAAATGCGGTTTTGTGCCTAAAATCAAAGGTACAGTCGACACTAGAAGTAAATCAGAGAGCCGTTGGACGATTAGCACTAGGTGCCCACGGCAAAACTACAAATGAGGCGGTACAGGGAGATATGGGCTGGGCATCTTTCGAAGTACGGGAAGCTCAGAGTAAAATATTATATGAGGAACGCCTGAGGAAATTGGACAATAACAGATGGGCAGCTAAAGTATTTAAATACCTGTACTTAAAAAGCGTTGACTCACAATGGAGGAAAAGAACTAGGAAACTAACTAGTAAGTATGCTAGTCACAAGGAAGGAGAAATAAATAGCGTTAAACAAAAGGTGAAAAACACAGAAGGTAAAAATTGGATAAATTCGATGAAAAAGAGACAGAGTGTGGAATTATACCGAAAGTGGAAAAGGCAGATCAGGAAGGAAGCTTTCTCTGATAACTCAAGAGGCAGTGCCTTACTTTTTGAAGCTTAATCAGGGTGGCTTAAAACATACAGCTACAAAAAGAAATTTAATAATGAAGATGGCGTATGTGCTGTATGTGGTAACTCCAGTGAACCAATTGACCATATTATACTCGAATGTAATGGTATCAATCCGGAAGTTGATGCAGGCGCAGTCACTGTTCCTGAAGCTGTGGGGTTTAGAGATGCCAATGGCCGAGTGAATAAACCGGCGGTGGAAGCTAGCAAAAAACGTCTGGAAGATTGCTTAAAAGCAGAGAAGTGACATAATGTTAGTAATGTAGAAACAAAAATTCAATAAATATAATGATGGTATAGTTAACCAACCTAAAACAATAATTAAGATATAGGGAGAAAAATGAGCATGATAGCCGCTACCACCCCGTTTCAAAGGGGACGCTCCTGTATTCCATCCATCCATCCATGCCCATTTTTTAGACTTCTTGTCCAGTAGGCAACCGACGTAGTGGTATCTGCTAAACTTTGCCAGTTTGAATGGCCGGTGGGTGTTTTCGTGGTGGACGCAGCAGGAAACGCGATTGGTTGACAGGTGGCTCGGCGAGGTCAGTACCGGTCACATGCTTTTCAGCGTGGAGCCAACGCCGGCCAGCGGACGCCGATTCCTCATCCGGGGAGCCTGATAAATCTGTGCGAAATGTTCTCATTCCCTGCAAAGCAGTTTCAGCAGGTGCGGTGGTTTGGTGGCTCCCTTCGAATGCAACATTTCTTTCTAATTTACTTCATACGGGGTTAGAATCCTGAAGACAAAGGTGTTTCAGAAACCCGAACATCCTTTTTCGTGCTCGTAGCTGCATTATCACATACCCTCACTTTTTCATAAAATTTCTTATTGGTTCTCTTCTAACATGTTTCAGTAAATTCCGGTTTTACTCGCCGCGAGGGTGCAGTGGCTAAGGCGCTGGACTACCGCGCCCAAGAATGCGGGATCGAATCCCGACTGCTGCGGCCACTTTTCGGTGGAGGCGAAAAGCAAGGCGCCCGTGTGCTGTGCGATGTCAGTGCACGTTAAAAAACACCAAGTGGTGGAAATTTCCGGAGCTCTCCACTACGGCGTCTCTCATAGCTTGAGTTTCTTTGGGACATTAAACCTCATAAACAAATCAACCAAATTTTTTTGTCGACATGCGCGCGCAACTACATTAAGGACAGCTGATTTTTTTTTTTTTTTTTTTTTTTAGTATTTGGTTTAGGCAACAGACACTTTCTAGAAATGTTTGACGTAATTCTGATCTTCTCTCTCGAAGGAATAATCATTACCCGAAAAAAAGCAACTTACGCGCGTACTGCCCAACTCAGCTTGGGCACTTTCAAACTGCGTCATTTAGGAGTGTGAACAAGAAGTGAGAGACTCTGTGTTGCTTTCATTAGCACTGACGTGAGTTGGTTCGTATCTTGCGAGCGCGCCACTATACAGCGCGGGCTTCTGTGTTTCTCGCTGACTTTTTTGGTGGGCTGTGGATTGCCTTCTAGCAAGTGTAATTTATTTTTTCTCTTCTTCCCCCTTCTATTCTTTCTTTCGCGCTTTGATCCTTCGTCACCTCCTCTAAATAAAGATGCGCGGTCCAGAAGGACGTGAGTCGCCTACAACTACCAGGCCTTTGAGCGGCGAGCTCCCTTTTCCTCGCGTTAGGGCTGTAGTTTACCTTCTTTTATTCCAACTTGTTTATGACAAGTACGTGTCTCCTCCCCCTTCCCTTTCCCACTCCCCCCTCCAAACCGTCTCTCTCTTTTTTTTTTTTTTTATGTTGAATTGGAGTTCTTTTTGTCGCCCTCTCTCCTTTTTGCTTTGCGGTTTTTTGGTCTAGGATAACCGCAGTATTGACTTTCTGCGGCCTCCTTTTTTTCTTAGCTTCTACTAGAGTTGCTTGCGTCTCGCGTCTGCTCGCCCCAGCTTCTATCGATGCAGGCCAGCCAGCGCTGTTTCCAATCCTAGTGTGGCTTACCGTCTTCTCGACTCGTTTCAACGGAGAGCGCCTGTCTTGCCTTCGCGCGTTCTGCGAAGTCATTCGAGTCTGCTTCGGTCTGCGGGACGCTATTGGCCTCGATAGCGGCGCTGCTGACATGGCTTGCGCCTAGCGAGAGAAAGGCGCGCGGCTGAACGACGAGTTGAGAGCGTGACTGTAGAGGCTACGGACAGCCGCTCCATCTTGCGGCCGCCCTGCAACGACTGGACGGCTGACTCTGGTGCCCCGGTCGCTTTCATTAGGCGCCGGCGCTTGTTCGCGCGCAGCGTGGAAAATGGTCCCCGCAAAGGTCGTTGACACCGCTTAACCCCTTGTCGGGGCCAGCTACAGGCACTGAATTCCCTTAGCGCATCGCAGCGGTCTATTGTTACCCAATAAGCCCGTGACGGACTAAAAGTGGTCCTACTCGTGGGAAAAACAGTTGGACCTGTGTGTTGCTCATCAAGGGACAGACGTTAGATATGGTTCGCGACGGTAGAGTTACTGGCCCTCCGAGCAGTTTGCACTCGCTTAAAATAGAATATGCGAAATACTTTATCATGCGAGGCCACTCGTGCATATTGCTTAAGTTGCGAAAGAAGCTTTTGTTCGTCTGGAAAGTCATGCAGGGACATATTCTACTAGCTAAAGCGTCCGTGCCGATTTCTGTAGCTTTTTTTCGTGGTTCAATCATTACGACACATATTCTTGTGGAACAATTCTAGACATGCCGTGTTCCCTTTACCGCGAGTCGCTACTTCGCAGGTACAGATTTAAGGGTTAATTTGAGGTATAATCTAAAAGCATGAATGACCAGCAAATTAGCAACTTATACCGCTAAGGCACAGCCCCGCATTGTGGTTGCGAAAACCACGGCTGTTTTGAATTCTTACTCTAAGCACGCGTCAAAAATGCAAACTAAGACCACCCTGACAAACAAATACATGCAGCGCTCAACTGCCACCATCGTAGGATCGAAAAATAAATGAAGGGAAAATGATGGACTTCGTTATGAAATACATAAGAAAGGATCCAACAGCCACAGGCACAAAGGAAAGCTGTGTTTGGTTTGGTTTGTGGGGTTTAACGTCCCAAAGCGACTCAGGCTATGAGAGAGGCCTTAGTGGAGGACTCCGGAAATTTCGACCACCTGGAGTTCTTTAAGAATGGAGCCTCCGGATGCAAGTAAACAGCATCGAAAACAATAGGGCCTTGCTGGGTGGGGCAAATGCGGTGCTATTTTAACGGTATCGAACGAAGTTTCGAAAATCGCGTTTGGAGCTGACGTGGAAGGTTATTGAAGTGCAAGGGTTACCGGCGGGAATGTGCTTTGGGAAAGGTGAACAATTTCTTCCGCTGATGTCCAGCGGAAAAAGAAACGTCTTCATCAATATTAGAGCTCAAGGTTTTCAAATCACGTGATTAGATAAAAGTGCTTGTTTGTGCACTGGCATCGCACAGCACATAGGCGCCTAGCTGTTAGCCTCCATCGAAAAGCGACCGCCGAGGCCAGGATACAAAGGAAAGCGTAGGGGATTTTTTTGTGGCGTTGATGAATGTGAAGTAATAATTGATCCTGGAGGTAATTCGCTAGAAAGTAGAAGAAAATAAATTACAAGAGTTCAACGCTGCTGAACCAAATATTGAGCGAAAGCATTAGCTGCGGGTGACCGAGCGTTCTTCTTTTTTTCTTCTTCCTCAGCCCACATATAAAGCCCCGCTTTAACCAAGCCGTATGAACGTGCCTTAGTGGCCTATAGGGGTAACGTGAATGCCAGGGTGCTAGCAGGCTGATTCTGACATTACCGTCCCATGTGAAACGAGAGACCCAAGTTGGCAGCTCCTGCCAGCCCGTGTGTCACGTGGGGTGTGACGTCACAGCGTCACGTGGGTAAGACGTAACTGCGGCTGGGTCACGCGAAGGCTTGAAAGTGCGAGTAGCATTGCTTTCGCAATAAAACAGCCGCATGCAGCCGGTGAGATCCCAACCCACGATCTCCGAATTTCGCGTTCGGGGCTCTACCGCTGAGCTACAGCGACGGCTGTTCATCTTCCACTTTGTGAGGTATTTTTGTTAGATGCGTTTGAACACCTTCTGTATTCCATACTTCGATGTCATGTGCATGCTGTATCGCTGGCTTGCCTAGCCGAGGCCCCATCGCTCCAGCTGGTATTTTCCTCCGAAGCCATATAAGGCCAAAGCGTATATGAAGAATTCGGGTTCTCTTTTACTCTTCCATACCTTGAAAAAATACGATCTAGGTTTTCCTCCTACAGGAAAACAAATATTCTTCCAGCGCAAGCATTATGTACGGTAAAACATATTCTTCCGACAGCGTGTCTCTGACATTATAGTGTAATAGAACATCCATGGTATTTCTTGAATTTCAAAGATTGCCTATTGTTCTGCTTTTAACTCTTGTATTCATGTGTATATTTCTCTCCGCATGGTTATATGTTTTTATGGTGCATGTGATGAAGTGTCCGTACCATTGTATTTCATTTTTTGTACCCATGACTAGCCTTTGGTTATAAGCATCTTTGGTTGGAAACACAATGTTGGAAACAATTTTATTCTATTTTCAAGAATAAATAAACAATTCGAATTTAAAGTGAGCAAAAAGGGCCCTCTGCCGTCCCAGCCCCCCCCCCCCCCCTTTTTTTTTCTTTTTGTACCATGTTTTTTAGACCACCTGAAGAAAGCCGCGAATGTATTATAACTTGGAGAACCCAGTTATCGTTTAATGCTTTCTTTGTGGTATTTCATGCTGCTATTAAAAACTGCACCGGAAGCTATTTGTATCACGTTCCTTCTATTTCAGCTGTTTCACGGTCAGCGCTTTAAAAAAAGCCGTCGAATCCTGATATTAAACTCGAGATGTTTCAGTGAAGCGCGCCGGTCATCTAATTGAGCTTTTTGATGTTGTGCCTCACTGCCCAGCCCCCTAACTGCAGTGATTTGAGATTATTACCTGGCGGTTAGTTTGGTTGGTTTGGTTTATGGGGTTTTAAGTCCCAAAGCGACTCAGGCTATGAGAGACGCCTAGAGAAGGGCTGTGGAAAATTCGACCACCTGGGATTGTTTAACGTGCACTAACATTGCACAAAACACGGGCAACTTGTTTTTCGCCTCCATCGAAAAGTGGCCACCATAGCCGGCATTCGATCCCGCATGATTGGACTCAGCAGTCGAGCGCTCGAGCGCCCTATCCACTGCACCATCACGGTGGGGCCCCTGGCTATTAGTAATAGCCATGTAAGTTTCTAATTATCAGAATTTTAAAGCTATAGTTCTGGCTCGCTAGGTGCCTAAATTGGAACCATATGATCGATGAGGGCGTAGCCACGCCCGCAAGCCAACGTCACATGGCGGTTCACTGGTCACGTTACCTCCTCTGTACCACTGGACACTAACCCGGATCCTTGCTCGCTGATCCTATCTTGGCGCTTGCGTCACGTCACTCGTGTCACGTCCTCGTCATATGAGCGTGGCAGCGCGCGTTTGTTTCAGCAGCCACATAATTTCAGCAATTCTAAAAACTGATAAAGTAACGCTCGGCTACAAATCTCTCATTAGAAGCTGACGGCTGTCACTGTTAACAACTGATTGGCAGGTTAGTTAGTCAAGTGATTAGTTAACATGGTCGTCTCGTTTTCTGATGGCCGACGCCCCATGCCGCGAGTGTCATCGTTGTGCAACCAACAGCTGAATTGTTGACATTTCATGCGGCCTTCGAGGGAACACCTTGTATTTACTGGGTTGTGCGTACCTTATGACAACTGGCTTCCTACTAATTCCTACGCTATCCACAATTCGAGGCCATTAAGGAAGTCGGTCATTATTGCTCAACGTGGATCCTAAGGCAACGGAATAATCAAATACGTGGAACTCTCTCGGCTCAGTGCTCCTTGTTTCCGAGAATTCGAGTGCCGCCTTTCAGAATTTAGCGATTCTTCTTGGTTCATTCATCAATGCTCAACTTCCTATAAGACAGAGCAGAATAAAAAACGGCCCGAGGACAACGGGCCACCGCCTTGCTAAGCCAGCCATTGAGCAAGCCTAATCTGGTCGGTACGCGCGGCTCCATTGTTCGCAAGCTATTATAAACTTCGAAAGCTCAGCGCTGTTCCCTGGACGCTTGTGTCCGCAGGCCGTGAATGTGCGAAATGTGAGCACTTTATAGGCAAGCTACTTTCAGAGCGAAATTAACATTTACCGCGGCCACTACAAAGTGACAGGTCTTCTCTATACTCTCATAGGGGCTTTGTGCCAGACCGGTAATGCAAGTTCCCGGCATCGCTGTACAAGCTTAGCTGTAGCTGATAAAGAATTTAGTTGGAAATGGTCCAAGTTTCTTGAACTTCTCCGGTATGTGGAAGTCCGGTCATTCTCTGTAATGTGAAACTCTCTAAAACTGCGTGAGTGCATCGATGCGAGAAGTCGTTGAGGGAGTTAGCGGCTGCGTTCAGATATAAACTTCGAGAACTGAGCTTTTCCATACATTTCAGAATGGGTGCTTCACATTGATATTTTATTCAGAGTTTATAAATACTGGGCACACCGATGAGTAGAAGCAAGTCAGGGCTCCGCAAGTAGCATGCCGAATGCAGTCACCGTGAGTAGTTTATATCATACGATACGCTAAATGATATATATTGCAGACGAGACTGCTAACAAGCCACTTCGTGCTTTGCCCAAGCCCTCAAATACTGCAAAAAAAAAAAAAAAAAAAAAAATCTCCTTCTCCGTGCAGTGTAGTACCATAATATTATAGTCATCTTCATTTCAACATGGCGGCATATGAAAGGCTTTACGAGGGTATAAAACCTGGCGACTTTGGCGCAAGAGATTTCCCAATATACTACCCTGAAGGACACTATTTCGTACAGCCAATATATCGGAAAAGTGATTGTCAAAAGAAGATGAAGTAAAATCAGATTAATTAGAAAAAGACTCTCCGAAAACCGTGCACGTCTAGCTTGGCTAATAAAGTCTCATAGTCTCTCCGGTCGAACGCTTTTGAGAAGTCTACAAATATGCCTAAAATAAGCTTTGTGTTTTCAAATGATTCTATTAATAATTATTTCTGTACAAGAAGGGCGTTCTTTGTTGATCGAGCTTTTTTGAAACAATGCTGGCACGTAGTTATTAAGTTCTTCACTATAAAGCCAGCCAACAGTACGTTTAAACATCACCGTTTCCAAACATTTCGAGAAGACCGTAACTATTAATATTTGACGATAGTTAAATAGGTAATTTTTATCTCCGTTTTTACATACAATATATAACAATATATAATAAAGACTGTAGCCATTTGCATCCGCTATGGAAATGGCATTTCGAGGCAGTCTCTGTTTATCCAAGTTTTACGAGCTCTCCTTGGCTTTTTAGAAGTTAATTCAAGGCAACACTGAATATATAGACATTTTTAATTATTTTTATGCAATTATTCAAATAGATCATCTTGCGCACCGTTCCTGTCGTTATAAGGCGCAGAGCTGCTGGACCAACGTATAGAGACGATCGCACAGGGCGCGTAATCGAGAGTTCCGGCAACACTTCGTTAATTAGATGAGCAATAAGGGCCTACTGACGTGCCATAGATCCGCCACTTTACTTTCGTTTTTTTTTTTTTTTTTTTTTTTGATAGCCAGAGTGGAGCAACTGCTATAACGTTAATTCTTTAGGTCGCTTTCGTTTCCGTAGCCACCACCCGGAATACAGAGCGCTCCGTTATTGGCCGCAACTTGAGTTTCTTTGGCTGGTAAAATATTCTGTATACGGTTCTAGGTATGGTAAGGGCGGCTTTCAACGGCACGTCTAGCTTTAATGATCTTCTTTCGTGCTGCTTAGTTCCCTTCGGAGTGCGCAATTTTAATTCATTCCGCCGTCCTGACTCTTTAGTGGAGCTCTCTCCGCGGGAATCTTGGGGCTAAAGGAGGCTTAGAGTTCATAACGGTCTAATAAGGCCTCTCGGTGACTCCGGGCAGGATGGTTAGCTGCGCGAAAGTTTCGCTCACTCCACGGACTTTGCCTCTGGCACACATGGCGCGTCGATTTCCGTGCAATGGACGAAACGGTCGTCGCTCGAAATATACGTATCAGAAGAAAAGGCCGCTTCACCATTTAGCATCGACGTTATCCCCGCACAGTTTCCTCTTGAACAGCGAAAGCAAGCACGGCAACGACGGGGAATAGAAAAGGAAGCATGGTGAGCAAGGGGTCGGGAACACCCCTTGCAAATTGAGTCTTTGACCCCAACGACGTCCACTCTTCGTTTATCAGGAAAAGCAAGAAAGAGGACGGAGAACTAAAGCGCGGAGGGAACATGGAAAAGAAAAGTGAAAACGAAACTACACAAGAGCCAGCAGTGGCAGAGAGACCTGAAAGCTGAGTTCCTTGCGGCGAGTATTACCTCTTTTTGGGCGTTTTCAAGTTTCCCTGCTTCGGTCGCGAGCGTCCATGCCTCCTTTGGTGCGTTCCGTTTCTTTTTCTCCGGAAGAACGAAGCCAAGGGCTCTGCCTCGCTAGTTTCCCAGTCTGGCGGCCGGCCATTTGTCACGTGCAGCCAATCTGTCTTTGACCTTTTGTCATAGGGAGGAAGGGCGGCCGAACCGAGGCGCTCCCATCCGGCTACTGAGACGCCGCACCTTGCGTATATCGGGTGCCGTGTGGGTAGATTATCTGAGTTATATTTTGCAGTTCGTCTAGGTGCGTAGTGTGTCGAGGTGGAAGCGTATACCACTTTACGCTTTACGCTCTTGCGAAAACGTTTTGTTTTCGTATTCTTTCGCATAATGTGCCGTAGGCGAGCAGTTATTGCTTGCTTCTCTAGCACCTTTTCTCTGCACGCATTCACGTGCATTTGGAAAGGAATGTCAAAGACGTCGCACGTGTACTTTGTCATTTGAGTTATTTCTGCGGTTTCCGTGAGGGAAAATGGGTTTTTGTTATTACACGTACAGTTCAGTTACGAGAAATCAGACAGCGAACACAATGTTGACAGGCAAGAAGTTTTCTTTTAATTGTGCGAACAGCTTAAGAATGCAACAGTGAAGTTTTGCACCTAGAGGGCTATTTTTTATCCAGCTCTGA
Source organism: Amblyomma maculatum (assembly GCF_055883805.1). Taxonomy (NCBI): domain Eukaryota; kingdom Metazoa; phylum Arthropoda; class Arachnida; order Ixodida; family Ixodidae; genus Amblyomma; species Amblyomma maculatum. The sequence continues at coordinate 232,805,033 of NC_139344.1, forward strand.
AGAGTTATCGTTAGCTGCACGTCTATTAAAGTGTTCTCTTCCACATCGTTTTGACGCCTGCCAGAAGAATCTCGAACCGTATTGCGTCAGAGAAATGCCGGTACTACTCGCATTGTGTATAGCGTAGACTGAATTTTTATTGAAGTGGTGTGGGGCGCGAGAAAAACAGCATGTACTTCTTTGTAGGGCGCAAAAGCTTTGCGGAGGCGCAATTACAAAGACATGTCGCTCCAAGCTGAGCGTTCTAAACGCTGCCAGGCCCGCGGGCGACCCCTCGAGGGCAGGCTTGCCGCTTGTGGCGCAGTCACGAAGGCATTCCGGAAGGAGCTCGCATCCGCCGGCGTGGCTTCCCCCTTCCTCGGAGATCCCGACACGGTGCGCATTAGGAAGCCGCCTTTAGAACAAATGGGCGCATTCGTTCGCGTCGTGCGCTGGACTGCGTCAGGATACGTTAGCGGCACCGGAGAGTCGAATGAAAGGCAAAAAGGGGTCCGCCAAGACTGGCCATTCTGGCCCTGGATGCGGCGGCTGGGGCCACCTAAGCGATTCACGACTGGGGCAGAGCGCGCGAACAAACGACTTGGGGCCAGTGCAATGCGTTCCCTGTCTTTTTTTTTTTTTTTTTTTTTGCTCTCTCTCTCTCTCTCTTTTATTTTTTTAGCTGCCCCCGCGTGGCCGAGCCGGCGTTTCGAAAACATCATTGCTAACAGCGCGGAGGGGGGCGGCGGCGCAAGTAAGAAGAAAGAACCCTCGCTCCCTGGGCGCACTCTGGTAACTGCGCGCGCGCATATCCATGGCGCGCACTCGCGAGTGGTAATAACAGTGCCCGCGCCTCCCTCCACTCGTGTCGTCCCTCTGGAAGTCACTGTGGCCAGCGGCTCTTTTGTTCGGAAACAGTATTGGGAGGAGGATGACGACGCCCCGAGAATGACTGTAATTTAGGCTCGCTCTGCTTCTGCCCTTATTATTATTGCTTTCCTTTTCGTTCTCTTACCCCGTGCTCTCCTGTACGACCCCTCCAGCGATATCGGCATTTTCGTGTTTTTTTGTCCACCTTCAGCGCTTCATCTTGAGCACGGTGATTGTGACTTTGTCACATGCGGGTTCTTTTTGCACGTACCTCGAGGCTTCGAGGTGTGAGGGTGTGCACAATGCATGCTGCGGCTTCTTCCGTCCTTTTCTCCGGTTGTATATTTCCCCTACATGATCAGGCATGCGTGCACGACTACGCTGCCTGCTCCTAAAGGCTGCCTCATCGTGTCGAATTGACGAATAAATAGATTAATTTTAAAGACGGATCATTATCTAACCTTGTTTTGGGGAGGGCAGGCTGGGTTTTGCGGTGCTTTCACAACCTGTGGTCAGTGGTAAATGAATTGCAGCTTCTGCAGCGACACCATTGCTAAGCGTGCGATTTTCTTTGGTGACATCCAGTCTTATAGACTTAGAACATACTGGGATTGATAAGCTGGCTCATCCGTGGTTTTAAACCGCTGCTCTGTAATAGTGAATGGTGCACGGTCCAGAGGTCAGCGCCGGAGCTAGTGCGGAACGACGCCGCGTTCTGTGTCGGTACCTCTTCTCTGTCGGCTGCTGCCTGTCTGGTCGAGGGCGAGGCCGTGGACCACGAGTGCTTGCAGTCGTCATTGGGCATCATGCCTGGCCACCACATCATAATGAAGAGGATCTGGATCGGGTCAGCTAAATGGACTGGAGTGAGTGCGTTACTAACCGTAATTCTTCTGAGTTGTTTAGGCTGTTACAATGGAACTACGGTGTCCATTCACTAAATAATAAAACGTACGCCCTACACATAAGCACACGTATTGGCGCATACTCCGATCTATAGCTGTAGGACTATCCTAAGTCTATAAGCGCGCATTCAGCGTACATGTACGTACTAAGGAAACAGTGCGAAAAACGGGGCAGGAAGATAAAAGCGACAAACAAAGCACCGATGTTCTGTTTGTCGGTGCTGTCTTTGTCCATCTTTTTTCATCCTGTGCCATTTCTCGCGCTGTATTCTTGCGTAATGATGAACCATCTAGGCCAACGTTCATCCTACACACGCGCCGTTCATACAAACGCTTACAAGCTACTCGACCGAGGCCGCGGAGGGTGCTCCTGTGCTTCACTGCTTGCGTTGATGGCTGCAGCGTCGGTGAGAAATGATTTTTGTTGTTCCTGACCGCAACAGACAGCGCTGTTAGCGCCTACGTCCTTTTTCGCGCAATTGGATGCCATGCATAAAAAATAACAATGTCACAGCGGGCGTCTTACGGCGAGATATTATCCCAGCTTTTTTTGCGAACTCCGGGCGGATTAATAGCGTTCTGATCGCTTACACTGAAAATAAAATCGCTGCTATTAATCGTTCTAATGAAGCTAATCAAGAGTTGCGGTTCAACTTTATCGCGTGTGTAGTGCCATGAGACGTGCTGGGAGAATATTTTTGGCTTGGTGTTTCTTGACCCATGGTAGCGACAATGCATCACGGAAACGGGATCCATATAGGCGTCTTCAAATGATTAAATAGGGAGTGCATTAACCTGCTAGTAAGATTAGAGAGCGCTACGTTATCGGAATGGTCGGCTCCTGCTGAGCTTTCTCGCCCCACCCCTACCGTCTGTTCGCCCTTCTTTCACGAAAAAAAAAAATAAGAGAAGAAAAAAGACGTGGATGACGCTACTCTCTCTCTCATAAATTGCGCAATGAGCTATTTAATTTCATTTCGTTCTGATATGCCAGTGCTCAAGAGATTTCGCGCAACAAACTCGCCTCTTGCTGGGGGCCAACCGAAAAAAAAAATTAGAGAGGGACGAAGAAGCAGCCGAATATATATATATATATATATATATATATATATATATATATATATATATATATGTGTGTGTGTGTGTGTATGCAAAGGTCGGCACTGGGACCACGGAGTGGACGGCAGAGCCCTCCAAAACCGGTTGGGACTGGTCGGGCGTGCCAAAGGTTTCTTCGCCTATACACACCCAGGCTAACACAAGAGCGCCTATGCGCACCAAGCACACACAGACGCACATTTCATTTATGCCATTGTCTGGCTCTGTTGTCTTTCGGCCCTAGTCGGCCGTGTTCCCCTCCCCGAGGCTCGTGCGGTGCCACCCGCCCGCTTCCTTCCTTGCGCACATTGCGCCCCCGAGCAGCCGAGAGCGAATCCCGCAAAGAGCGCGACTCATCTCCAGCGCACGGACCTCTCTCGGTTGCGATAAGCATCGGAATTTGCCCCGGCGGAGGGAGCGGCGGCGTCTCTATCAGACACGCACCCGCGCCTCTCCTCCCGAGATCTTCGCGTCCGAGGTTCATCACCCGCCGCGGTCGTGAATAGAAAAGTGGGGCCTTTGTCGACGCGGCTCTTCTCTGATTATGCCCCCTGTTCTTCTCATCTTTCCAGCGTTTTTCTTTCTCCTTTCTTTCTCCTGGATCGGCGCAGTTTGGGCGATATTAAAGGAGGCCCCTCACCGCAGCACTTGGTGCGGGCAGAGGGTTCATACACCTCCCCATTCCGCGCGGAGCTTTCTTTCAGTGGCACGCAGCCGGCCGGGCCCTGCGCTCGGGTCGTGGCCAGCTCTTCTCACTACTCGCTCTCGCGACGCCTGTTTGCAACGGCAGACAAAAGTAGGCGTAGCGGAAATCGCGAGCTGGGTCGCGGTGTCAGAGTGGCCCATTCAGTACTTGAGTACTTATTTAGAAAAGAAGAGAAGGGGGGGGGGGGGGGGGGGCAAGGGAGATGTAAAGGGCCGACAACGTTCGGTTGCAACGCTTGGATGATTGGCTTGTGAGCGTCAGCGAATTATGCACATACCCAGAAGTTCTGGAAAAGCGCATTTTTCATCGGGATGATTTTTTGTGAACATAATTTGTGCGCATTTCTTGCTGCGTATCGTAAAAAAAAGTACATCGCATCGAGGTCTTAAAAGGCCGGTGCTATAGCGTAGAATAAAATTTAAACGCACGATATTGCTGCGCATCGGAATATTAGACCATTCCCATCAACATTTTAGTAACAATGTCTTACAACACTCCACTGTTGCCTCACAGTTAAAAGTGATTTCAAGGAAAGCTGGACTTGTTTGTGAAAGCCGTCATCTGGCGCTCATGTAGCTTTACCGGGATCGTCATGAAAGGCGCACAATTACCGAAAGTCGCCTAATTTTCTCGGTTAAAGCTGCGCCGAAATGGCATAGTGGCTCGTCTTACAGCAATTTTCTACTAAAATTAAAACAGCAAAAATGAAATTCTGCAAACCTCGACAGCTGTTTGAGTAGTATCCGTGATTTGCCTAATTTATGTCCGATGATACTTCTTTTCTAACGTATTAAATACGCTCCAATCAGTGACTGATGCGCTCAAGTTGTTATGCGGAAGAGTTTTGTTAAAAACTGATATCGATGTGGCTTTAATTGAACGCGCATAAACTGCACAGATTGCTTGTTGGTTTGCAGTTGCCGTTAGAATTCTTCGCGGTGCGCAAATAAACGAAGGTAGCCGTAAAATGTTTAACCGTCCATTATTCTTCAAAATACGTTTCTCTTGTCCCTTGAGTGGGGGCCCAAGCGACCGTATTAAAGCATAGTCTGAACTAAACCTTCTCCGCTACACTCTAAGAAAGAAACCGACTGAAGTTGGGAGGAACGTCTACTTTGATCTCATGTTGTTTCCTTCCATCTTTTTTTTTTTTTTCCTTTATGTCCAGTCCCACTCCTCTCTATATTGCCGACTTGGTGAAGATGGTAATTGAAATAAATAAAAACCTTCCAAAACTGAAGTTGAACTGTGTAGCTTTACATTCCTACACACACTCATGCAGCTGTGATTGAAGCGCAGTCGACCGGAGCTAGCATGTCTGCAGCGGGCCAAGGTGACCAGCTTGTGGATAAAAAGTTGGTCTGAGTGGTTTAATGGTTACTTTTTTGAAATCCGTTTATATGGATCAAGAGTTAATCTTGAGGGGGTAATATTTGCACTCCCAGATATCATTTCTGGGGATCAGTTATTAGTCCTTATTAAGGGAGTAATGTTTGCTCTCCTAAGAATGATTCTCAAGGATGGAATGTTAGTCTCAAGGGGAGCATCTGCAAGGAGCAACCTTACTCCTTCCACAGTTTGTCCTTTGGAGACTAAATGTTTATCCCGTTGCAGTTGGTCCCCAAGAGGACTAACCTCCCTACTTAGTCATTTAGTCCTTTTTTTCTTGTTAGTGTACGTTACAAGGTACGCCAGCACACGCGTTTATTTTTTTGCGTTATTTTTTTTTTATGGGCATTTAATACGGAAGCAAATCATTTGCGTAAGATCTTGCGTTCTCCCAGCTCAAAGTGCGCTAAAAAATGGTACCGACAAAGGTACATGAACAACTTGGAAGTCATGCCCTTTATTGACAGTCCACAAGGCGCTTTATTTATGACCTAGAGAGTTTCAAACTCATAGTCTGTCCAGAGAGGTTTACTCACTGTCATGCTTGCGCAAGATGTGTTAGTACAACCTCGTGCGAAGTAAAAAGAAGCATGATGACAGATTTCCATTCTTCTCAGACCAGCGTGCGCATTGAGCAGCTCATTTCGTACTTGTCGTTTAGAGGCTATACAAGGGCATCCTCGCCTGTGGCTGGAGTTCAGAGCTCGCCACGCAAGTGCGATGTCTCAATTGAATCTGCTGACAGCATCCGCTATATCACCGCGCCACTTGATGAGCTCGGGCTGTCAATGCGATCGAAGCGCCGCTTTTCCCCGTCGCTTATACGCGCAGATGATGCAGCGGGCATGATTTGCCGACTTTTTCGCCGCATTATCGCCAGGAGAGGATTTCTACTGCACTCGTATTTTATTCATGGCCGCCACGAGCAGTTGGCAGGGCACGCTGTTTCCCGGGATACAATTAGGAGTCTTCGAAGGGCGAGATTGCTTTACGATTGTTTCAGTCGCCGGACCAGCCGACGACTCGACGCTAATGTCTTCTTGAATGGGCCGGACTTATTGATTCCGAGCGAAAGCGGTGCGTGATTGTGAGCACTCGGCTGTCACGCCACATGTGGGGAAATCCGCGAACCTGCTGCAGTACGCGCGGTCGCAGCCTTTCAACCTGCGATGCAGTGCTGAAGCGCAATCCACATGCCGCTGCTGCCCATTGCACGTCCCTCAGCACACGGGGCGACTACACTTCGCCTAACGCCTTTCTGACCTCGGAGGCATATTGTGTTCTTCTTTTTCGGAGCGAAGGAAATGAGGAGGGAGGTGGGGGGGGGGGGGGGGGGGGGGGTACTGGCATGTCTCATTGCTCCCAAACTGCATACTCCAGTGCAAGTATCTCATAGCATTGTACACTACGAACCAGTTACAAAAAAAAAAAAAAAAAACCAAAAACGCTTCTTTACAGCGCAGCGCTCTGCTGCGTACGAAGTATACTCAATAATTTTCGGCATGACAGCTCTAAACCTAAGGCAGCGCAAAATCTAACTGAAACAATGCCGTTTCACACGAACCGGCATGCATCCACAAAAATCCTCTTCGAAGGAAGGTTTTCATCGACCAAGATAAATACGCATCCACCGTTGTCATTCTTTTTTTTGTGTGTGTGCGTGTCTGTAAGACGTGAAGTGACTCGTAAACGCTTCACTATATTTGCCACGTCATTGTTCAACCACGAATCCGTGCCGATAGCAACTGTGGGCTTCGCCGTATCTACGAGACTGCTGAACTCGACTTTGTTCTCGATGCTTCGGCAGATAGCAAGAAAGGAGACAGTCGTCTGGCAGCCATTACCGGGTCAATCATGAAGCACAACTTGCTTAACTCGGTCATATCGTAAATATACATTTTATTGTCTCAATGTAGGACGCCATGCTTAACGACTAACCTTATAGTTATCGCTTTTATGGCACTTGACGAAGTCCCAAACACATCGCCCTTTCCTCTGTACTCATTGGGAATGATGTTGAGATCTCCTAATTTTGCTATCTTTCAACTTTTCCGCATTGCGAATAATCGATTCCTTTCCTTTGAAAGAGGCAACGCTGACAATTACTGTACTATCTTTACCTTGTCTATAACTTTCAATTATCTGTGTCCTTTCTTATGTGACATGATTAATCTCGAGTTTATTTCTACGCACGTCCTGAAAAAGCTTTTCAGGCTAGGACCATGTTTCGACACAGTTACCTTCACGTATGCCGTAGAAGGTACGGTTACATAAACTGTCTTGATTCTCGAAGTCACCAACCTTGGTACTGAGCGACAGCCAAACACATCCTCGGTAACCGCAGCTCTTTGGTCACTCTGGTACACGGCTTCAGGTTTATCAGATCTTGAACAGCCGCCTTTTATGAAGCCTGCTGAGTCTCAGTACTTTAACGCTTAGCTTCAATGGCTTCTTTCCTGTCTAAAAACATCTGCAATGTTTTCGTGTCATTTTGACGCGGGTGTATTTCAATACCTTCGCACAAAATAAACAGCAAGCAATAAAATTAGAAACGTCGTAAAATATTAAGTCGGAAACGTTAATGGCTCTTCTACAAATAGTGGGCAGTGACACAATTGTGCTGTGCTTGGGGCGAACCGGAAACAACAAAACAGTGCTCATTTCGCAATACGACACTTCACTAACCTGAGCGAAGAACAGAAAATGCGTGAAAACAGGCATTGTTGTGCCTGCTTCACGCCCCGAAAGGCAACTGGCAGTCCCCGTCTTTTGTTAATCGTATACGCCATGTTGATGCAACGCCAATGTTCGTACACCGGTAGCGGGCATCTCTCGAACTCAGCTGCACTGCGCACCATGGTTCCTACCTTGACGTAGTACCTAGCATAGCTTTTCACTGATGAAATGAAGCCGTGGTATATCCGTGTGTGCCGGCAAACTGCTGCAGCGTTGCACTGCAGAAAACATAAAGGAAGAGCAGAAAACCAAAAAATGCGCAAGCATAGGGATCATTCTGCTGGCTCGACGCCGACACACGGTAGCTTTAGCGTAGTAGTTCTGGCACAAGGGGCTATGCATGACTTTCCTAATCTTTGTATGGCTGCACTGAAAAAGTATGCGGGTTTATAGCGAACGCATCCTCGATTTCAATGCCGGCCAGATCACTCGTTTTCCAATAATCAAGCCCTCTTATACTCGCCCTAATTTCGCTCTCGCATTCACTACCCTCTGTGTCAGCAGCGCGGTAGAGTGAGGGATGAAGCGCCCCATGAAACGTGAGATACCCCGGGAAATGAGGCAGAAAAGTTTTCACTTTTTCTTCACGAGACGCCGCTTTATAGCGGAGCGCTCCCATCCCCAGCCTTTTTCTTTACTCTCCGCTTATGCCAAAGTGTCAACATTGTGTAAATACTTTTATCATCATGATAGTGGAGCAATCTTGATCCTTGTGCTTGGCTCATGGCAGCGTTAGCTGCTTTTATGTGCTTTAAAATTTAACCCGCCACACAGCGTAGTGGGGCATTCGGCAGTCATGCCAGTTCATTACTCTGTGATGTAAGCCATCGCTCTACGTAAGTGGCGGCGCGTGGCGGCCACGAAATAGAAAGGGACATCCAACTAACTGTTGCTAAGTGAGCTTTGTAGTTGGCACTGCAGTAGAAGGAGTGCTTGGAATAGATCGTAAGGGAAGGATCAAATTACAGTATCTGTGTTCGCGGTGTACACGATGTATAGGTGTATTCCGAATTGCTGAGACATCGGCAAAGTAAGCAGCGATAAATGGAACAGCGGAAGTTTTGAAGGGCAACTATTTAGCTAGCATAGCTCTTAGCATCGATAAGAAGAAAGAAAAGAAGCCAACGACAGCGCGTTCAGAGTGGAGCCCTCATTTCTTTTTTGTCTTTTATGTGTGTGTGCGTCTTGCTTCTCGCACGCACTTCGCAGGATACGCGTGCTGTTGACAGTGCCGCTAAATGCGTCTTTTCTCTCGCAGCGCACGCATCAAAAATCCGTGCACGACTGACACGGCAGTCGAGGCATGCGCGCTTCAGCGCCCTTCGGAAGCTTGGAGAGCGGCACGTCAAAGCTTCTCTCAGGCGAAGTAACAAATACAAAAGAAAGCGCGTGTTGTCACGATCGAAGACGCTTTCCTCAGCCCGCTTGGCTGCGCGTGTTGGCGACGTTGCAACGCTAGCAGAGCGGCCTTTCTTTGCTGTTAGTCTCGTTGGGATGGGCTTTGCAGAATATTGTACGGTTTGTTGGCCAATGCATTAAGACCATCTGATGCGGCTTTTAAAATTAACAGCCAGGCTGTTATCGCGCCCTGCTATTAACAGGCGGACGAACAGTGTGATCGATGAACCCCGGCAGGGGCTCGCACGACATGCAGTCGCCTATAAGGCGGCGACGTGAAAAGCGCGATTCACTGCTTTGCTCGGAGGTTGTACTCTTCAGCAAAAATCTGCTCGCATATGGTTGTACGGTACATTGCACTGATTAATTCTGCGCGAGCAGTCACTGCTTAGTTATACACCGTATGAGGAAACATGAAGAAAAAGGGTACCAAGAGAGAGAGATATATATATTTTAATGACAACAGGAGATGTCTGCCTGGTGGTAAGCCTAGCATGCTACTCCTGATGAGGGTTGAGGGATGAGGGGGACAGAGTGTGGGAGGGGAAGGGGAAATAAATGAGAAAAAAAGAGAATCGGTGTCGCACACTTTCACACGCACATAATCACACACAGATGAGTTTTAAAGGGTATTGATCAACCCTGTGTCCTTAAGAAAAGTTAACTTTCACACGCACATAATCACACACAGATGAGTTTTAAAGGGTATTAATCAACCCTGTGTCCTTCAGAAAAGTTAGTAAGGCCTTGGTAGCTCGCGCAGCAGACGATCCGTCGCACCAAGGACCCAGGACATGTTCAAGGCGCAAGGTTGTGACTTTAGGTAAGCTTAAATTATTGCGCAGTGTCCTGCGATGGGCAGTAAACCGTTGACAGGAGGTTACCAAATGTTCAAAATTTTTACACACATCACATGTAGAGCACAGAGGCCTGCTCGCTATGCCTATTTTATGTAGGAAGTAGTTTGTGTATGACACATTGAAGCGGATTCGGTGTAGACAGTTTCGATGCCACCTGTTCAAATTGTGACGAATTCGAAAGACGCAAGTGGGATCTATTCGGTGTAGAGGTCGATATTGATGGTTCGGGTCACACCACAGAGAGCGTTGTAATCGCCATGATTCAGTTGCTACAAGTCTTGCTGCATCTCTTCGTGAGAATGGTACTGAAATTGTCCTTGTGGAATCTTTTAGTTCTTTTGCAGCGGCGTCGGCGAAGTCGTTGCCCGCGATGCCGCAGTGAGCAGGTAACCACTGTAGCACAATGCTGTGACTCAGGTCATAGGCCTCTGTGTGTAGCTTATTTATGTCAATGACGAGCTCTTCCTGAATTCTTGATGATTTAAGCAATTGTAGTGCAGCGCGACAATCGCTGAAGATAACCCATGCTGCAGGGTGTTGTTGTAGAATATATATAATTGCTTTTCTCAGAGCTGTTAACTCAGTAGCCACAGCTGAAGTGCGATGACTGAGTGTTGCCGAGATTGTGGTGTGCATTGATGGTATCCACACGCCGATGGATGAAGAAATAGCTGTGACAGAGCCATTGGTATAGATGTGGCAATGATGACTGTATACCGTGCACAGATGTGCTCAAGGGCGAAGTATTTAAGTGCGGGTCCTGGGGTGTGGGCTTTTCTTTTGATGCCAGGGTACCAAGTAAAAGCGCTGTAGAGAAGGAAACGTCATCTTGGTAGCCACAACAAAATAACAGCCTTATTTTCCAAATTCTGGCAAGTTATAAAAAATGCTAGAGAATTGATTGGCAAATTTCGTGACCGTGAGCTCACGCAAGAAGGAGTATGTGCCAAGAACTTCCCGTCAACGTCCAATCCATTAGCGGATCGCGAGCGCCGTTATGATTTTACCACACCGACAGTTTTAGCACTATTACTGCCCCTAGCTAATCGTTAACTGTTAATAGAAAAATACTCGGATGTGTAACGAACCGTGTCGATAGAACTACCGCGCCATGTTCGCAACTAGACGGAGACCTAGCGTCGTGCTGCTTCTGATGGCGGCCTGCGGAGAAAGTTCGCCAAAACTCCTAACAGGCACCTCAAGGCCCACGAGCGAGGCAGGAAACGATGGAGAGAGGAAAGCGAACATCGAGCGCGTGCAGCCAAGCGCTAAGACAGCCGCGGCGCGGAGGCTGGCGCTGCGCCGCGCGCCAAAGTGTCTCCCGTGTCTTGTCGCCACAGTGTTTATGCCTTTGCCGAAAAACGGAACGGGAGAAGTGGGCTACCGGCATCTCTCGCTGTGCGCGGAGGTTTTCTTTTTCTTTTTTTTTAATCTCTTCGTGGCGTTAGACTTCGCGCAGTGTAAGACGCCGCGGTTATGCCAAATAAATAGCACGTAGCTCCTGAACGCTGTCACGATTGGCACTATATTCTGATGCCTTAGATTACTTCATGACAGTATCACTCATTTTTCTTACAATCACTCGCTCCAGTCACCTGCGGACGCTATTTGTTTTTTCTTTTTGTCAAAATACTACATTATTTATTTTATCACAACCATTTTCGTGCTCCTTTTGCCTCAGGAAAATTGAGTGCAGTAGAAGACGTATTAAGTCACAGTTGGATGCCGAAACTATCCGCACAATGCAACATTTCATGGAGTATCATGACTATTTTAGCGATGTCTTCATTTGTATAGTTTTAAAACAAAGCTTGTTTAGCGTTGTGATGGTTCGGGCTAGTAGGGAGCCGTTGTTAACATTCATAGCGGAAAAACGCAAAGTAAATGAAAGGAGAAAAATTTGAATACATGAGCGTACTCGGCGCTATCCTCTTCATCGATGGAGTTTTATAACAGTTGGGACCCAACCGGTTAGGGAAAAGGGGCAATATTGGGGCGACAGTGCCCACACGTGGAATGCTACGATGAATGGGCGAGGGGCGCGGCAATTACTTTGAGCATACTCGCACCCCGCTCTAACCCTATTACCCTAACTGATAGGGCCCCCATTCTGAAGCTCTCTAATTCTAACAGCTTGTTTAGCGTTTCGTTCCCCGGCGCTCGCGGTCACGTGACCTCAGGTCTGTGACGTGAGTCGGCCAACGACGAGAGAATTCAGCGAATGATCGACTCTACCCGTCTGTAGGTATTAACGAAAAAAAAATGTAATTAAACACCTTACTCGTTACGATATAGAGAAAAAGGAAAGCGTTACCGCCTACGTTAGCTGCAAAAAAAGTTAACACGTTACCGTTGCCGAAAAATGTACCGCACGCTGCTTTGACGTTATTCCATGACCATACATTTTAATCGGTGCGTATTCTCTGCAAGTACTCACGACAAAAACTTTAGTAAGCCCATATTTCAGGTAAAACTTCCAGCCCAAACTAGGCTTTTAGGCGAAATCCTGATTTAACAAGAATACTTTCCATAAATATTCAGAAACATGTCTATGTTATCGTGGCCTAAAGTTGCCTGTAGAGTTACATGTGTAGGCTTCTAACTCTGAGGCACATGGCGAAGCCATATCCTGAACGTGACATTAAACACAAAATGACACTTCATCGTCAATTATAACTTCGCAATTGAAACATCTCTGAACTCTCAATAAATTTACAGTAATTTTGAAAAATGTGATATTTCAAAATGCTCTGCGTGCTTCCAACAAAATAAACACGCAAACTGTGCTCCTTAAGCGGCATAATTCCGGAAAAGTATATTTGCGCACATTAACATTTTTTTTTTCACTTTAACCTGTATAATTACCGCAAAAAATGCGAGTGTTTGTGTGAAGGTGTTCAAAGTCAGTCTTACTCGAACAGGAATTCAGCAACCAGAAACGTAGCCGCAGTTGCAGATACATGCCAGGAGAGAAATTTAAGTTGATAACCAGCGCCAGAGCATCGAGGCGACAACTTTTTGTAATTTTTTAGAATTCTCGGCATGCTTCCATATCTTTAGAGATTTGTGGGAGTGGTTTAGAAATGGGAGGTAAAGCGAAGGAAAGTGTGTGAATGCATGTTCGTGTTTTGCGCTTTATGAGTAAATTCTGTCTTGTTTTTTATTTTTTTTTTCTTGGGTGCGTTGTCAAGGGCAAGTATTTTCTGGCATGCATGCGAGTCGCAACAAGTGGTCGTCGACAGCGCCTGTACATTTTGTTAATTTGCAACATCACTTTAGGTGTTCCGCGCTCTTTTTGTTTTTCTGAAAAAGGGGGCGGATGGAGGGGGGGGGGTGAATTGTAATAAAATGTAACTAGTAACGTGACGTCTCACGTTACCAAAAAATGTTAACGTAAGTACGTTACCCGTTACAGTTTCGAAAGGGTAACAGTACGTTACTAAGTCACCTAAAACAAGTAACGCGTTACCGATAACGCATTTACTTGAAACGCGTTACCGCCAGCACAGGTCTTGACGCCATGCATGACGACGTAACGATCGAGGCTTAGGCGTGCTGCACCGCTTCTCTTATAGAGCTAGTAACTAGTGGTAACCGCCGCTGCCGGAAGTCGACCTTGAGGTGTGAATACCACGCAAAGAAAAATTTGATGAGAGCTTTCATGATCGCCTCTCTGCCTCTACACAAACGCACATATGCGCGAATTGGAACACTAATAATTAGCATCCCAGTACAGGAGCCCTCAAAAAAAAAAAAATAATAATAAATAAATAAAAAAAAATAAGACAACATAAAATTAAACGCTCACCCAGCAACTTCTGAATGCCCCTCATGTAGCAGCAAATCGTCTTAGCGGTGATCAGTCAATATATATACGCCGCGCCTCATAGACCGCGATGCTGATTTTGAACACAAACACTCCCCAACCAACCAGGCACGTCTATGAAAAGTCCTCAATTAGTTGTACTGGGCTGACAAGCCGACATTTTTAAGAACCTGGATGTCACACCTGGTATGCACATCTCTCTGGGGGGTTATTGAGGTCACTGCCTTCTCTGACCTCCTCCCTGCAAGCACGCTGAGTCGCTTTCCAACAAACGCAGTTGCTAACGCGGCCACCAACTTTGCGAAATGAATAGAGAGAAGTCAAGGTCACTCGTTTTCGAATCACGTGAGAGTTCTTTTTAAAATGTTTGTAGTCAGTAATCGGTCTGGTGTGCCTATTCACCAGGTCACATTACTGCAGCAGCCAATCAGTGCCAGCCAACTAAAGCGGTGAAATCGCCATCGCGTGCCCTCTTTCGCAGCAGCTCGTATCTGCTCCACCGCCTAGAAAACAGGGCTGAATATTTTAAGTGGGTCTCGTCCTTCTAGGCGCTAAGTTATTCCGCCTACACTTTTTTGCTACGCGCTCAAAATGCGAACCGTGGATAAAAATAAAAGCGCGTGCTTTGGCAACACTGATATATTTGATTAGCGTGCAGTCTAACTCGGTTTGAAGGTTATCACTTTAAGACTAACCTAGTCGGATAAAACAACTCTTACACTGTTCATATTCGCAAGAACGATGCGTTCCTCCATTCTGCGCCGCCATGTTTGCCGCGACCCAATTGGCCGCCACGCCAGCAAAACTTCATTGGTCCGTTTCGCCAGAACGAAGGTAAGGACCTTCAAATCCCTCTGGACCATGTGCATACACATTTTCGAGCTTTGGACGCTCAGTGCACTTTTTAAAAGCTCCTCCAAGAAACACCATCAGGATACTGAACGCTAGCTAGGTTGTCCGTGGTCTACATGGTGGTTTGTAAGCCTTCTCGCATGCGACAGTTGCAGCAAAGGTCACCAATGGTTTTAACGAAGCAATAACTATAACGAATAGATAAGCAGGCCCTTTCGACTTCGTTATAACGAAATTAAACTGCCTTCACCACTGGTGCGGGAAAGGCCTCCTTATAAGACACCACTCTATACAATACCTACAGAGTCAATCATACTTGTCTAGAACACTTAAAGCACAATTGTCTAGAGCTTAGAGGTGCGGTTAAGAGGAAGTAAACTTGAATTAAAATGCAGGAACTCACTTTTAGTGATAATTTTTGCGCTCTAGCGCAACGGGAAGACATCTCACATGCACGACCTCACATGCCTGAAACAAAACAGTTGTGTTAAGATTTCACTTAATTTGCGCTTCAGAGCCTCGCACGAGCGCTCTAGACCAGTGTGACCGACTCTGTACTCTATACACATGTAGAAAGCCGCCGCCTCGGAGCCACTGCCGCTCTACCCTGTTCTGCTTTTCCTGCCGAGGCCAACTTGGACAACCGAATTAGAGTCATGGGTCCTAACCCGGGCTGTGTCGCAAACTATGCTTCGCTATGAGGCATGAATCCGCCCAATCATTCGTTCACTGCTGCGACTTATGTTTGTTCCGGGGCAGTGTCAAGGGGCGGTGACAGCCACGAGGACTTGTTTTAATTATGTAGCGAATCATCTAGCGCAGTTTACGCGCCGCACCCTGATGGTAAGTAACGCATTTATTTTTCCTTATTTCGACTTATGAAGTAATCATTATCCTCTTGAGAACTCAATTCCACACTTTTTTCTCTCTATACCTGTAGACACGGAAGAAATCTCTCGCTGTGTGACAGCAAATGACAATTTCTATTCAATATGGTTTTTCCACGTCCGGTGAAAATGATTCCGACACCGAAGTCATGAGACAGCGGGGTTTTTCAGTCCCCTGTTTCCTTTTCTTTTTGAAAACTGCTGAAATTAAAAAGAGACGGAAAGCCATCTAGTTCACTTCTGACAGTGTGATGGCTTATAGATTTTGCCCAGCGACTAAAAAGCATACTAAAGGGTAATGGCGTCGCTGGAAAGAAATGCTTCTTGTGCAAGTACTGAGACATTATCGCAAGAACAACTTCGAAGCGATGAGCCCCTTCTGTGAGAAAGTAATGAAAGACCTTTGGAAAAAAGAAAAAAAAAAAAAAAACGCCTGCAGCGGAAATTTGCAGCCATTGTTGTCCAGTGCTGCAGTGACACGACGTTATCGAACATCCGGGCCTGAAACAATCGCTGCGGACCCCGAATAACGAGAATACCCAGAAGAAAAGAGACGAGAACCCAGGAGAAAGTGGCTACACCATGTCTGATGGACATTTCTGCCGTACGATGATAATTGCTTGAGTTAATAAGTCCTTTCCGCGTACGGTATCTACGTAGTTGCGTTTTTCTTGGAACAGTTTTCATATTCCGCTTTGTCTCGCTTCCTCTCCCGCTTCGGGTATCCCGCCTAACCTCGACGTTTTCCATTAAGGTCCGCGAAAAAAAAGCTTTATGCCTTCTGCAGCTCGAGTTCCATCTGTACTTTTCCTTCTTGTAGTTTTTTCGCGGATAACTTTCTCCGGGTCTTTTGATCGCCAGCACCCTTGTCACTTTTGTTCGGCCGGATTTTATGATTAATAAAGAGGGAATGTGCGGTGCGTGTGAGAGAGACAGTGCAATAGAGAGGAAGAGAGAAAGGCGCTGGGAAAGGAGAACATTGGCAGTGGAACCAGGCAAGAATTGATTTCGAACTCGACCTCTCTCGCTTCCTCTTTGCATCGCGTTTTCCTGCGGCACTGTGTGTGCGCCTTGTCCCCGTGCCCGTGTAGGGCGGTTGTTCGGCCGTGCGTTTCGCCTTTCTGTCTTCCAAGCTGGGCGGGATTCATTCGTACGCTCTTTCGTCTTACTTATTTTTTTTTTCTTCACGAACGAGAGCAGAAGGTGCAGCTTCTCAGAACGCACCCAGACGGAGAACGAGTCGAGCGGGCAGAAAAGGAAAGACGCGCCCTCTTTCACCTCAATTTTCGGGTGCTCTTAAAAGCACCCCCCCCCCCCCCCCTCCCTCTTCTCTTTCCCCAATTTCCGGCGCGCGGATCGAAGAAAACAGAAGTCGATAATTTTAATATTTCTCCCGATGAAAACGACCTGTCAATAAACAACCACCAGGCTGAAGTGCGTGAAAAGGGCGAAGCATAGGTCTCGCAAAAGCGTGATGAAGAACAAAATGACAGAGGTTAGTGAAAAAAAAACAAACAAACAAACTTGGGGCGAAGTAGAGAGGAAGCCGCATCACCAAAGGTATCCGCATTCGGAGCTCGCTCCGTAGGTGGGACGTGCCGCCGTGTGCATGACGCGGCCAAAGCAAAGCCGCTTGGAGGCGACAGGTCGCAGCAGGATCTCTATCGTCGTCTGGCTATATAGTCCAGAGCACTTGCGTCAGTTTTACGAGTAATCTGCAAAGCGGGCACTAAGTTGGCATGTCTGGCTGGTGCTTAGCATGCAGCAGCTTTCCAATTCGCGGCTTTTGGTAGAGATCGTTGGTTATAGGAGCAAATGCCTCGGCTCTTATTACTTCACAGACTGCGGCACGTAGATAAAACGTAGGGAGAGCAAAGCAAGCAACTACAAGCACTGGACGCTCTTTTTTTTTTTTTTTTCGTGTTGCTCTCTTTGGGCCTGATAATTAACTGCAGCGGTAATAGTCACTGCATATGGGCAAGCCATCATCTGGCAGACACAAACTTTTCCGAAAATGCCCTGTGCAAGACGATGGAAACAGTTTGAGCAGGGCAAATTACATCGTTTCTTAAAGCCACTACCAGCTTGAAGAAGCATAAAGTACAGACACGAAACGTGCATTAGCAAAGCTGTTCAGCAAAATGAAGCAAAACTACACCATGACAGTGCCACAAACTGGTTCCCTGCTGTCCCCCTGGTCCGTTCTTCATCCTCTCCTATCGTCCGTCTCCTCTATTTAGTGTAGCTAACTTTAGTGTTCTCATGGTTAGCCTGTCCATCTTTCTTTTCATATCTTTCACAACATCGAATATTGTGAAAAGGTTTTAATTTTCTCCTTAATCTGCCACTTTAGATGCCATAGATAGCGCGAGAAGATTATCATGGATTTTTCACGATCTGCCCGTAAAATCCTTTTCCGCGTGACGCCCGCAGTAACACACAATGTTCCGCGCCCTCCACTATGAACGAGGTTCGCGCTGGTGAACACTCTCAAGGTGAAGTTGCAGGCAGCGGAAACTTAAAGAGGAAAAATTAATAGCTGTCGTCGTAGCTCTATTGGTATAGGGCACCGGCCGTCGATCCATTACCCACCTGCGTCATATGGTTGTTTTTTCGTCTGTTTTTCCAATCAGCTACGTGCAAGACTACAATATTATTTTCCATTGATCAGCAAAACAAAATTTACTATGCCTTCATTGGTGTCAGTAGTTGTAGGCTCCATTTGTATGAAAACGAAATTATCGTCGCAGGGGCGAAAATTCATGTTGTTCATCTTGTGACGCCGGAGGAACACTACAATGCATTTCCTTATCATTGGCTTAATCTACGAAAAGAATCGGTAACATGTGAAGAATGGCAAAAGAAAATTCTCTAACTTACCCACGGGCTTATTATAAGCGCCGGCTACGTGACGACCAGTAGTTGAACGTATCCTTGTATTCATTTTTCCCTCTCTGCTTTCTCTCTCTTCTGAGTGAGGGTATCACAAATTATAGCCTCTTTGTGCCATCATCTTTATAATAAGTTATTTCATTATGACGAACAATGAGGCAGGTTTCACACTGTTTCTCAATACTGCGCAATGGACCGTTTCACCGTATGCGTCTGGATACATTTCCTCATTTTCTTTCCGTTTCGACCGGTTTGGTTCATTCTCATTACCAATTATTTTTTATTTATTTCATTTGCTTCCTTGTGCTCAATTAAAGCTGACAGGGAGCAACATACTTATGCCTCCACGTGCAGTGAAATGAATGTCCCCTTCGTGCAGAACGGCATTCGGGGCACACCTCAAGCAGCAAGCTTCTCCACCGTGATAAGAAGCCATAATCTGCCATTCCTCTGGTCTGTAATGGTGTCGTGATGGCTCCGTTGGGCGGCTCAAACGAGACGCCTTTGGTTTAAAGACTTTTGACCAACTGTGTGTAACTGCTGATTTGTCTTGTCGCATGTTTTGTTCAGCAACCGGACTCTGGGTTCACGTGATGTTTCTTCTTCCAACCAACTGCGCCCAGGTTGAGTATGCGCAAGTCTTGCATCGTGCCTCCCACTCTTGAGGCCGTGCGCGTTAGCGTTTCATAGCGTGGTCGCCCAGGCTGCCAACTGCAAAAACGAGGCGAGCGGTGGGCGAGGGTGAGTTTCCAATGACGGGAGAATTGTGCCAGGCTTCGCTCGCGCCTCCTCGCGCTCGGCCGCAGAGGCGAGCGGAGCCACATTTGCTCTGCTTCCGGCACCCCGAGTCTGGTTCAAGTCGGCTTCCTCCGGCGCCGGGCGCGAGACAAATGGGAGCCAATTGGATTTCGAAGAGCGCGCAGCCGAGAAAAACGGAGCGTTTTTCCAGGTTAGATTTTTCCAAGCGTTCACCTTCCCTCGATCAAAGCAGGCCTGCGCTTTCTCTTCCGCCCTCCCTTTCCGGCCGTGTGTGTTTTACTTTGGAGCTCTTCTACAGCGGTGCTTACTTTAACACCCAAGCCGCTTCCATGGCGCCCATGAAATAGAAAATTTTGCGATGCGGCGATTCGCTCAGCTTTTTTTATTTTCCTTTCGCCTCTTCGAGGTCTTCGATGTTACCTACGTCTCTGTCTTTCCTTTTCCTTCTGCCGCGTTTTCTCGCCCCCTGTCGCTTTACAGACAGATATATACCAGACAGAGCACAAACGCAGCGCCAACTGGGGAAGTTTGTGAGCGAAATCAGGCGTACGCCAATTTGGCGCAGACCTACGAAAACGGCGATAACGCGAGAAAGTGAGGAGCAAGTTCCCGATCGCCTCTTTTCCTGATTTTTGTTTTCTCTTTTTTTGAGCCTTGCTGACTTCTTTCTCTTTTTTTTCTTTTTTTCTTTCTTTTTTTTTTTTTTTTTTTTAAAGGCCGTCGCGAGGGTAGCAGCAGAGCGCTTTTGCTTTCTGAAGAAGCGGTAACGTTCTTGCTTACACTGCAATACGCAACGTTTAGTGGTATGAGCTAATCATTGCCAAACTGTAAAGCCACACACCGTTTTCTTTATTAACATTACTATGCGTACTTCTGATTCTTGTTAAACAGTGAAAGGAATCTGTTTCATTGTTGTTGAATCGCGCGAGACAATTAAACGGACTAATTAAGCGACCACCGATAAACATTGGTGACCGCTTGTGACTGCACTTATCCCCTTAAACATAGCCTGCCTTCACATTTTGCATATTCTGCAGCTGTAATAACGTCTTCGTCGGTACTGGCTGGACATCACAAAGGCGGACTGAAGGAAACGGTGCATGCAGTTTTCAAAGGTCGTTAAGCGCGACGGTCGAAATTCTCTACATGACAGGTACGGGGTTAAAAAGAAGGAAAGTTCTTTTGATGAAAGTGCGGTTACATTAAATATGACGACGCTCTAAAGTCTGAGTCTCGAGCAAATAGCATGGAGACGTCCCAGCCTTTCCTTATCGTGGAGCATGGGGATGCAAAATAGAAAATAAAATGGTTCGCCCCTGTATTTTTTTATGCGTGTCATCCGCCTCCCTTCCCTTCAAGCAACATCGTTTCCTCGCATGAGTGCCCACGGGGACGTCGATGTATCGAAAAATTCCTTCGCACTTCGTGATTATTCAGTCTACAGTATATAAGGGTGCACACACCTACCGCCACGACGAATAAAACGTTTTTTTTTTTTCTTTAAACAAGTCAAGAACAGAGCGCTGCCAAAACAAGAACAAAAACAGCTGCGTATCGCACCGCGCCTATAGAGAGCGCAACATCGTTGCTCCTTCCCAACCGCGTTTCTTTTCCCCTTTCTCTCCGACGCGTCAGTGTTGTTATTTTCGCGCGCGTAGTCGAATGCAGCGGGCGGTGGCGCAAAGAGAGATCTGGCGCGGGCGGCGCGTCGAATCCCGGGCTTCGGCGTGCGCTCGCGTTCCGTATTCTTATGCACGCAGCGTGCGCGGGGCCGACGGCTCGCGGGGAGGGGGAACGATGACGACTCGAACAACACCGAAGTGCGGCTGCGGCTGCGTGCAATCTGCAACAGCCTGCCACCAGGCGTCGTATACTTTGCTTCGCGCTGCGTTCAAATGCGGGTAATGTATGCAACAGAGAAGGCAGCTGCTGCGGCGTCTTCTCGGGAGTCTCCGGCTCCTTCGTGGCTGCAATTCAGCGTCCCTAGCCCTGAAGAGAATCAATCCACACACGCGCGCGTGCGCGCGGACGTCTTCATGAGAAATGCGCTCCCGAGCTCCGCTGTGCAGTTGGCCGCCGAAGGGGAAACCCACAGCCGATGTCTTAGCAGAAATGTTTTGAAGAGGTGGCTGCCTCATTTTCGTGCATTTAATGCGTGAATTTCTGCACCCTATGCTTTTGCGACGGTGACAGAGCAAGAACCAGGGAACGCAGCCGCCTACCTTAGATGCTGACGGAGAAAATATTTATTGAGACGCATAGAAAAATTTGCCACAGGATCCAGTGGTGATTGCTGCTGGGCCTTGACTCGTTCCACTTACTAACGTCCAGTTTGGAACGAGCTGCCTAATACGGCGCCCCTCTGGCGGTCCCTATAGTTGCGGGCTTTTCCGCAGGGAAGAAAAGCCCAATCATCCCCGCCCCTTCCACCCCCTGGAAACGTTGCTTCCACCTCTGTTACATTATTCTGCCCGTTTTAAGTACAACATAGCAAATGAACAGTACACTGACGGAAGACGCAAGACACCCGGGAAAGCTATTAACCACATCCAGTTCGCAAAGTAGAGGCAGTAGTGTTCAGTGAAATGTGATTGACATTGTACACCGCAGCGCAGGTGCGGTCTTTGTATAAAAACTAAAGCATGCAGGTCACTAAATTTAGCCAATAGGACTCTTCTCAAGGAGCTTCGGAGTGCTCCAATTCGGATAAAACTCACGAAAGAAGCGGCAGATGCCTCTTCGAGGCGGCACTTCAGCCGATGGCCTCGACTGATTTTCATGACGCCGTGGCTAATCCTTTCGGACCTGCTAGCTTGAAATCTTAGGTGACTAGCAAATTTAAAAGGATTAAGCTGGGATTACCCGTATTATTGACGACGTCATTAGAACCGGTGGACGCCATTGCCTAGAGCGCAAAGTGAAGGGCATCCGCTGTTTCGTTTTTGACATACATACTACTATAGGACCATAAAAAAAGCTTAACTCTGTTCTAGCATAAGCGAAGTGTTCTGCACATTTTTCGCAAATACTTTACCTACCACGCCAGGAAGTAAAGAGGTAACACACTGTGAAATCGCTGCTGAGGCCCCTGTCCGTGACTAAGTAATCCTAAACTGATCATCATGCGCTGGCTTTCTCATCCATGCCAGCGCAGGCCTGTTGCTTTGAAGCGAACTGAGATTTTCTTTTTTTTTCTTTTTTTTTTTTACCACCACTTTTCAAAGTGCTCAAATTAAAATGGACAGCGCGCGCTGTGGAGGTAATCGTTATCATTACTTGGAATCCCCGTGACTGCACTACAGGCAGCTATTAAAAAAAAAGAAAAAGAACATAGCTGTCGAAAAAATTGAGATGGAAAATTTCACGACACAAAAGTAACATATAGCCCAGTCCCTAGTTAAGCATCTGCGATTATGCGCTCTTTTATAAAATGCTTAATAAAAACCCCCATAGTGCTCCCTTTCCCTCCACTTGTCAGCATGTTCAGTTTTGAAAAACGATCAGGGATTGCTAGAAGTTTAATCCAGGCAGGCTTATTACTTCTTACCAGCCAACCAAGTTTCCACCGAAGAATGTGCTTAAAATATATCAATCTAGCTTGTCTTTTTTTTTTTTTTTTTGTTCCTTGTCGTGCATCATGACTGTAACAGATTAAGACGGAAGGGGCTGTAAAGAGAGTAAGGGGAACGGAGGGATGGGGGGGGGGGGGGGGCAGTGTTTTAGGCATTCTGTATTTAGCCTTCTTTTTTTTTGTGAAAAATTTTTTCTGGAGTTAGGACGCAAGCTGTCTACCCACTTTTGCGCCCGGACTTCATGACAACTCGTTTGGGTTGGGTCTGAACACCAGTTAACAGTAAATAGCACCCATGTATTTACAGACGTATATCGATATACATTACCTCGTATAACGAAAACTGAGGGAACTTCCGCGTATGTATTTAGGCGCAGGACGACAGGTCATCTCAGTTATTCAGGTGAGCTTGGAGGAATTAGGAAGTGATTAAAATGATCGCATTGGATTACAAAAGAGGCGCATATCTTCAAGCAAACAAAACTACTTCGAAAGCGTCAGGTACCCTGCGTGGTAAGGACAAATATATATCGGCCTGAAAGGCAAGTCACTTTCCACCAGCGAGGCTCGTCTTTGGCATGATTCTTCAGTTATTGACGCAGGTATTGACCTACTGAAATGGCAGCCTTAATCTTCTTTCTATTTGTTTTATGGCTCGACCTTTAGCGCGTAGTACTCACTGCAATCTTGTGGCAAACCTTTCCTAAATAACACTCGTTGTCCAGTACTTGACGCTCGCAATATCTTCGTGCGGGACCTTCCTCTTAATGAAATCTACGCTGGGCAGGGAAATAAATTTTCAGTACATTGTGCAGCGTGAAATAAGTGCTCATCGATTCATCAAAGACCATAAGAGCAACATCACTAACAGGCGCAAATTAAAACAAGGTACGAGGAGGTAGAAAAAGAAAAGAAGAGGGTAGAGAAGCTGTGGTGAGGCTTTACTTCAGGATTTCAGCAAAAAAAAAAAAAAAAAAGAATAAAGAAGATAGGATTTTTTTCCCTCTTTCATGAGAGAACGACCCCCAAGAAAAATAACGATAGCTGTTGTCTCGCTGTTTGTCGCGGTTCATAGTGATTATTTTCGTACTACTTACGGGAAAGTGCAATCACATGACGCCTGCAAAAATGCATCTAATTTTTAATTGGTCATGATGCTCAGTCCTGAACTGCCTTCCGGTGGCTAATTCTGCGACTAAACGAGCCTCTCTTCTTTCATCTTCCAGATTACCTATACATAGGAGGCAAGTTTGCGCCACTCGTTGGTCTTGACTCAAAGCGGCAGGCATTGTCTTTTTGCCGACGTGGGCGCGCGGCTGTGGACGGCAGCCTGCTACGGAGCAGTGCAATGGTTGCGAACACCGGCCAGACAAGTGTATCGCCAAAAGACCCTCATTAGCTGATGCGTCTTCGCGAACGACTCTTCTCGGTGAGAGGGCGGTCGAAATCTCGCCGGGAAAGCACAAGAAGACAACGGGGGCGCGGAAATAAAGGAACGGGAGCCCAGAAATCCTAAGGAGCCGCCCCTCTCGGATGACACGACATCGGCAAGAGAAGAGACCGGGGAAGCGAGAGATGGGAGGGAAGAAAAGGGGCTGTGTGTCTGCGCGCGCGCGGTCACAATCTCGTTAGGTCCACTGACCAGATTTCTGCCGGTAGCAGGCGCGTTTCGGACCGAGGCCCTCCTGTTCGTAATCCAGAGCGCTGGGATTAAGGCATTAGGCGGGATTAGTGCGCGGGACTCGGGATTAGAGTGCACGTCCGGCTATATCGTTCTGCCCCCCAGAAAGGCATAGGGAAGACGCATTCAAGGCACCGCCTCTTTCATTGTCGACGGCAGGACTCCACGCCGCGAGTCGGCCTCCCCCACATAAGTCGGGATCACGAGCAAGTTGCGAACATTATGTGATGGCGGTAGGGCTAAGCCGGGCCTTGCCATATAATTAACTGTCTATGCGCGAATCTGGCTTGATCACTTTTATGTCCCTGCGCTACTAAGACGTCCTCTTTCGCTATAGTTTGTTGATGTTTGCGTGCACTCTGGCACGCAGTTGTGTACTCCTCTACATGTTGTCGCTTCTGCTAACTGGAGCAGGTGGACGCGTTCAATACTTAACAGCTCGTCTTTAGGTGTCACTACTGCATGCGACACGCTAGCATTAAACGACATAAGAATGCTCGGAACTTCCCCTCAAATGAACTTTCTTAGAACGCACGCTCGAGTGAATTAAATTAACACACTCGTAATTATTATACACCTTAACCCTCCGTGTTGACTCAGTGGTTAATGTTTTCAACTTCTGATAACGAGGAAGCGGGTTCGGTCTTGCTCGTGGCGTCCACTTTTCGGTGGAAGCGAAAAGCAGTGCGCCCGCGTACTCGGGGATGGTAGTGCGCGCTAAAGAAATCCGGGCGGCCGAACCTCCACTTCGGCGCCCCTCAGAGCCGAGGCTTGGGGTTCGCTGAATCCCACAAACCAAACGAAACGAATGTTTCTTTATTTATTTATTTTTCGTGTTTTAGTCATTTCTTTTAATTATTGGCAACGTTACGTGTATATTAAATTTTAACAAAAGCTAGAAAGCGCACGCAAAGTAACGACGGGAAGACTACCTAAAGGAGGGTTGAATTTGCTGTCCTGATCTGGCGGAAGGGAAAAAAGGAGATTAATAGGTAGAAATTACGAAGAAGGTAAATGATGGTCTAGGGAAATGCGCAGCACGACCCAAATTCCTTGTAAGTGCTTTGCTAACATATGTGATCAGTTAGCCTTCATGTCGGATGCTTGCCAAAGGAGGACCGGCATCCGAAGTTCGCGCTCTTCGTCAGCGGGCGCTTGTGTATGCGGTCAGTTGTCGCACACAGCGCTAGTCGTTCCGTATTGAACGTCTGATGCATGCACTCCAGGCGAAAAGTATGCCTCGATCGTCTGATTAGCCACGGGAGTCGCATGTCTCAGCGCACTGAATGGTTATTAGCAAAACTCCTGAATACAACGCTCAGAGAAGACGACGAAGCGAAATTGCGAAAATGAGCGAAAAAAATGCGAAATCGCGCCACGCCGCGGTAGGGTCAGAGCGCGCAAAATGGAGACGTGGATCGGAACACTAACCCGAGATCCACGAAGTAAGCTTGAGCTGAGGCGCAAGCATGCGAGAGCTGCCCGCAACTTATATCCTCGAGATTAGGGTGGACACGTAACGACTGTCGTAAAGCTTCCTCCGTTCACAGTATCTATAGTTTCTTTAGCTTGGAGTCACTGGCGGGACCATCGCTGATATTCACCCTTCATGTGAGGGTCGAATGCTTTCTGGGAAGGCTGCGTTCTTAGGTGGAAACCCTTCAAGGCGGCAGCGGCTTCGAGGCTCGTCGTCAATACTGGCGACTTCAGCGGCTTTTCAGGTCTAGTTTGACTCGGGCAGCGGCTCCCCTATGCTCACAATGGCGTACGTACCCATCACTTCAACACGGATTGCGTTGTTCACTGCGCCTGAATAAACAGTCTATTATAGCCCAATCTGTTTCAGTGCTGGCGACGGCGCAAAAGGTTTTCTGCCTGATATGAAACACATGAAGGATCGCCCGAGCCTGATCAAGGAATAATTAAGCGACTGCACTCTTATCGCAGGGTGAAAGTGCGCTGGAAAGCCTGCACGCTCAACAATACGCATTTTCGA
Source organism: Amblyomma maculatum (assembly GCF_055883805.1). NCBI lineage: Eukaryota > Metazoa > Arthropoda > Arachnida > Ixodida > Ixodidae > Amblyomma > Amblyomma maculatum. Next base: position 232,831,438 of record NC_139344.1, read on the forward strand.
GGCGCTAACTAAAACGGGTCAGATTTAGACTACGCCTTCTGCTCTTCGTCCCTGTCTCAATGACTGCTGTGTAGTCTCCCAGTGGTATCGTGTTAAACCAGCAGCGATTGACGCAATGGCGGCAAACAAGTGGGCAAAAAAAAAAAAAAGTACAGCGCATTACATGCCATTCAACTTGGAAGGGAAGCATACACAGAAAATAGGAGCATTGTAACTATAAATAAAAAAAGGAAAGTGTTTCTAAGAAGATATAGATATGCGACCTTCAATTCCTCTTCTCTCCCTCCCTTGATGTCTCTGTGTCCTTGTCCTGGGCGTACAATTTGATAACGCTATAACAAAAACGGTATTTTCCCTAGGGAAATAGCAAGGAAAACATATCTGCCATGCGTTACAATGAGAAAATTCTCGACTAGAACTGTAAGATTGTAGCTCCAATCGAGACAGCGCCATGCAGCAAAAGTATTGATAGGAAGAGACAATCATCATCATCGTCATCAGCCTGACTGTACCCACTGCAGGGCGAAGGCCTCTCCCATATTCCTCCAATTGCCCCGGTCTTGTGCTAACTATATTCACTTGACCTCTGCGAACTTCTTCTCATCCACCCATCTAACTTTCTGCCGCCCCCTGCTACGCTTTCCTACCCTTGGAATCCAGTTTGTTACTGTAGGCGTCCATCGGTTATCCTCTCTTCGGACTACATGTCCTGCCCTTGCCCATTTCGTCTTAATTTCCACTAGAATGTCAGTAACTTTGAGTTATTTCTCTGATCCACTCTGCACGCTTCCTATCTCTTAATGTTACCCCTACCATTTTTCGTTCCATAGCCCTCTGAGTTGTCCTCAACTTAAGTAGAACTTTCTTGGTTAGCCTCCACGTTTCAGCCCCATACGTGAGTACAGGTAAGATGCAACTGTTGCATACTTTCCTCTTGAGCGATACCGGTAAGCTGCTAGTCATAATCTGCGAGTGCTTGCCAAATGCGCTCGATCCCAATCTTATTCTCTCCCCGCCGGTGTGGCGCAGTGGTTACGGCGCTCGACTACTGTTCCCAAGGACGCGGGATCGAATCCCGGCCTCGGCGGCAGCTTTTCGGTGGAGGCGTAAAAGCAAGGTGCCAGTGTGCTGTGCGATGTCAGTGCACGTTAAAGAATCCCAGGTGGTCGAAATTTCCGGAGTCCTCCACTACGGCGTCTCTCATAGCCTGAGTTGCTTTGGGACGTTAAACCCCACAAACCAACCAACCAATCTTATTCTCCTTGTTATTTCCCTTTCATTGTCCGGATATGCGGTTACTACCTCTCCTAAATAGACATATTCGCCTACTACGTCCAGTGCCTCGCTACCTAACGTAAACTGTTGTTCCTTCCCGAGGCTGTTGAACATTACCTTAGTCTTCTGCATATTGATTTTCAAGCCTACATTTCTACTTTTCTTGCCTAGGTCATCAATCATTCTTTGCAGTTCATCCCCTCAGTTACTTAGCAAGGAATGTCATCAGCAAATCACAATTACTTAGGTATTCTCCATCTACCCTTATCTCTAACTGTACCCAATCTAAGTCTCTAAATACCTCTAAGCAGGCTGTGAATAGTAGTGGGGAGATCGTTCTCCTAGCCTAACACCTTTCTTTATAGGAATTTTCTTAATTTCTTTATGCCAAGAAGGGATAATACTGCCTTCAAATTAACTATACAGATGACTGAATAGGCTTCCATGCATAATAGTCGCAGCGCGCCCTTCTCTACAAGCCCCATAAGAGCACCTGGAGCGAGGAACCTTGGTGGGCCAACGCTTTCTGCATATGCGCTTCACATTAGGCCGCCGTACTTTCTGCGTCGTCTGCTGCATATCGGAGCCGCGCTCGTATACAACGGAACACTGCTAAAGCTCTTTCCATTCTTGATATCAAAGAACAAAAATCCTCGAAGGTCCACTTGAAAAGCGTACGCGCAAATGAAGTTACGTTCAGCGTTAAGTGTGCCTTTTTATATAAAAAAAAAGAAAACATTACTCGCACCAAATAGTGTGTGGCACTCCATGATAATAATGGTACAACTTTTCGTTTCTTGCCTTTTTTATCGATGGATAACAGAGAAAAAGAACCGCCCAGTCGCGACGACTGGCGTTCCGGCAGACACTTTTCGTTGTTCATACATACATACATACATACATACATACATACATACATACATACATACATACATACATACATACATACATACATACATACATACATACATACATACATACATACATACATACATACATACATACATACATACATACATACATACATACATACATACATACATACATACATACATACATACATACAAGCTGTTACGTACAGAAGTACGTAACAAAACGGCCTATTGTGCGCATCATGCAAGGTGCAGAGCTTCCCTTTGGCCAGTCCCTTTTGGCCACTTACGCTGAAATTAGTAGCTTTTTTCATCGGCTGCGGCAGCTGCAAAGCTGAAGACATGAACCCGTATTCCGGGACTCCGATTCGCAGCTAGGCGATGCACACTTTTCTCAGAAGCACGTAGAGGCGTTCCGAAGCCATCGCCGCCAACTGCGCGATTATTAGAGCGTAACATGCATACTTCGGCGAACACATTTTGATTGATTTCGTCAGGACAGTGCCGGACCATATCGGCCAGCGACTCGGTAATGATGCAGACTAAGTGCGGCTATTCGTCGCCCACTGCTTTAGCACTGATGACACTTTCCTTCTGTCTACACTGGGGACGTCGGCTCCCCTTGTTTCCCCATAAACAAGCATCAAAAATGTCCCGGTCGTGCACCAACCTTTCTTTTTTTTTCTCTCTCCGGGCTTTACCTCTAAATCATTCTTTTCTTTCCTTGCGTTCTCAACCAAGGGGACAACGTGGACAAGCAGTACACAAAGATTAACGCTTGAGCGGCTCTCCGGACACGCTTCGAAAATCCTTCCCGCCCCTCTCCGAGGTTTGCGCACGCTGCTTTTGTCTTTAGGTTTCGTTACCGTTTTACCTCTCTCTTCATCCCTCTGCTGTGGTGTTCAATGGTTTTTGCTGCTCTATTTTAGCGAGCGCTTCCTTTTGATTTCTTGTTCGACCCCGGTGCTGAAGAGGTCATTCACTGCTCTAAGCGAACGTGGCGTGATTCTCTTGTTGTGAACGTTACCTACTACAGAAAATTTGTGTTACTGAATGCGTTGCTTCGAAGAGGAAAATCTGTATGAGGCACCCTTTCTTCGGCCAAGAGTGCAAGGTTGACGAAAGGAAGAAAGAAACACAAATACGTTGAATCGTCTCCCTATAATCACGATTATACTGGCAGAACCAGGGCTAACACATTTTGACGTTGTGTTCATCAAAGTCTGTTTGCTCCGCGTGTGTATACCGGGTGTAACCAACACCTCCTAAACTTGTTCCAGGCCTGCGCGTCACGTGCCTGACGTCAGCTACGTCACCACTGTCCGTCCCAGGCGACGCGCCGCTTCCAACTCTCCCCTGCTTGTTGGCGCTTGCTGCGTAGCCGCGCTCAGGCTTTCCATGAAGCTACGCGTGGTTGGTGCGCAAGTGACGTGTAGATGTAGCACATTATCGTTGAGATGTAGGAAGAGTTAAAAAAAATAGAAAAGAATGAGAACGTTTGACAAATAGCATGTCGTGACGTTCGCTCCAGTTAAATAAATGCAAAATGCTTAAAAGCTTTACAAATGGGGACAAAATTTATTTGCGGCACAAATGATGAAACACAATAAACAGCCAACAATTGCTTTCATTATCACTTTTTGGTGACAGTCTTTAATTTGCGTGCTTTTGCATCAGCTTTTGCAGCAGCAGTGGCAGTATCGTTCCTGTCTTTACAATAATTGTTCAGGATTATATTTGTAGCACATTTTGCTGCCATGTTAATTACAAGTTCTGGCTCATGGCCGTTTTCACATGTGCACAGTTCTTCGAACTCTGGCAGGCTTTTAATCACAAGGTGCTTCACAATGTCCCTGTGATTAGACATCTGCAAGAAGTTCGTGGCATTTTCGGGCTGCAGCAATTTTTTTACAACAACTTCGGCGTGCATAACGATAGTAACAACACACGCACTGGGAAATTTTAAGCCCCCTCGACTGAGGTTCGCTGTTAGTGAGTACATATCCGTGTCTCTCTCGTCATTTCTCTCAACAACAAGCTTTTCCTTGCAGGTGTCGCACTTCAAAACTTTCAAGACAGAGTGCGCGCAAAAGCCTGCAACATAGCCAAACACAGCAACACGTGAACTCAACTTGTCTAAGTCTTCAGACTCTACGGTAATGTCGAAAGACGCTTTATGTGGGGCACTTTGTGAAGAAGCAGTGTCTAGCAGATCATCATCGCTTAATGCCGGAAGGGTGCTCTGCAGTCGCAGCCTGCCTTCACATTCATAAAGTTGTCGGATGCTAATGTGATAGTGGCCTCCTGCCATTTGCCTGTACTGACCGAACCTGTGTTCGAGACCATCTGTCTGCACCTTTCCGAGAAGTACGTACTTGTAACCAAGTTCAACAGTACAGTACTTTGTGAACTCCAGCAAAGCGTAGGCTGAATGCCTCCAAGCAGTAAGAGTTTCTCTTGTGAGTGTACCATTGTCATGCTTATAAAACTCCCACACGTCCAACCAAGTCACTAAGGCACCCAAGAAGGTCAGCTTAGGGTCATCTGTCCTTGATGAAGCTGGCTGCTCGTAAACATCCCGATGGTGATACCCTTTGTGCGGTGTTTTAACATTTACAATTTTCCGCCATCTAACGATTACTCTAACAAAATTTGCAGTCTGCTTAGCATGTTGAAATGCTGGCAAGTCACTGTGGGCATCTAATGCTTCAGCCACAAATTCATTAAATACCTGTAAAGCGAGCTTGACATTCTGTCTCTCTAAGTTGCTGGGGTTCAGTGCTTTTGAGGAGAGGTGGTAGCTGTATTTTAGGAGCTGCGAAGCTTCAAGCTTATGAAGCTCACGTAGTTCCTTGAAAGAAGCCCACTGTATGGCATCATGATGCACTGTGTTATTTGAAAGGTCAAACAGTGGGAAATAAAGGTTAGTTCCAGGATTTTTTTGATTTAACCAGTTGTTTCTAATGCACTTGAGCAAATGCACGGCATCTACAACATAAAATAAAGGCCGTGATGCGTCAGCCGGATTCGGATAAGCTATTTTCAGCTTGGGGGGACTTGAAAACATACTAAGGGCTTTCCTGTTGATCGAATTGTTATCCGACACAACAGCTAGCACTCTGAATCCAAGTTTTTCAAGCCCGAGGATGACTTCCTTCAGCACTTTGTGCAGAGACTCGGCATTCAGCGTTCGCACAGGAAGAATGTGTACAACTTCTCGAAAAGAGCTGAGCATGCTTTGCAACATAAACACATGCGCGGATGTAGCGGCCACATTGGAGTTTGCCGCTGCTCCACTGATATTGCCACCTTTATAATCAAAAAATGGTTGGATATGGATTTCATCTACCATCAGAACAATATCTTTTTCATATTGCTTCAGTTGTTTGGATCTGTGGGCGATGTACTTCAGAAAATTACCATTCCCAGATTTATTTTGCGGTGACAACTGAAATGAAGAGCAGACATTTCTTATTGTACTCGGATGTGGCAAGACAACAACACAAGATGACCTAAGGAACTTGTATGCGTGAGGGGATATGGTGTGCAAAATACAAGCAAGCACCATAATCTCTGATGAATATTGGATGCGTTCCTTTACAAGCAATGTCACCTGTTCTTTCAAAAATCTAATCATATCCCTTTTGCTGTCTGTGATGTGTTCCTCAATTTTTTCCAGAAGAGCACAAACAATATCTGGAAGGCCATCAGAAGGACACTCGTCGCTCTCAATGCATTGCATTCGATTCAATATTTCCAGGAGAACATTGACATCCATGACCTTATTTGGCACCAAGTAATTTCCAAAACGCTTCAAACTTTTGCCCAAGAAACACACGCTTAACTCCATATCAACGGAGATGGTCACGGATGACTGCAAAACAGGTGCACTCTCGTTCACTATGTTCAAAAACAGCGCACAGTTAGGGCGATGAATGACTGCCCACACATCAGGTACACACACTGTCTTCAATCGTTCTTTCAGTTCAGGAAGCGAGAAAAAACTACGCTTAATTTCTTCACTGTGGTAGGAAGCTGCGGATTCAGAAATCGCACGAGCAAGGTCTGATGCTTCTCGGCGTGTTCGTTTGCTATCTGGTGATATTCTGGAAGGGCAGGCGTCTTGCTTTGACAAGTAGGATGGGCATCCCGGAAAGAGAGCAGGCACTGATCCTTTTCGAAGCCGGGGTACTTTCAATGAAACCTCGAGCACTCGCCCGGTCCTGGGATCCGTGTACGAAGTTTTCCGTTCAAGACATGACTCCTCGAAGTGCAGTGCGCATACCTGCATGCAAACAAAAGCGAAGGCATACTGATAATATGCGACTGCTAGAGCGAAATACCTGCTATATACTGTTCTCGTTCGATAAAAGGAATAATCGAATTGCGCTTCAAACGTAGTCTAGAAGCACAGTGTAACAAACAAATCTCTTACCTTGTTATTCTCTGTAGGAATAAAATCCTTCCTCGGTATCGCCCGCAGCCACTTCGTGCGTTGCACTTCGTCCTTCGGAAAGGAAAACACTTGGGCTTTTTCCCCTGTTCGGTAATTGCTTGAACATGCCGGTACACAACACTTGTTCGGCATGTCAAAACCAGCATATGCCGCAAAACATGGGCGCACAGCAACCAAATAGGGCAAGAAAACACACGCAGAACAGCAGCCCACTCGCACACGGCACAAAGTAAATATGGCGCGCGGCTGACTGGTGCGCCGGGACGCCGGGGACGCAGGGAGTAGGCCGGCAGGAAGTGACGTCACGTCGGAGCGCGCAGGCCTTGAAAGCTGTCTAGGAGGTGTTGGTGTAACACTCAGTGAGAGCCATAATTTCAAGAACAATGTGGCATTTACTGGCAATTTTCAGGAACTACGGGTGGTGCCGGAGTTAAGATGAAAACTGCACAAAGGGCTCCGTCTATATATTATCCGCCTAAATGCAACACCAAGTTTCTTTGCGTGATTGAATCGCCTGGTTTTATTGAAAGTAAGCACCTAGATATAGCTAAAAATTTGGTATTTCGATATAAAACAAAGAACTAATGACAAATAGGAGATCCGATGGCGCGAGTAGTGGATGCGGGCTTCTCTTCTTGCTCTGACATTTGGGCAATCCGATTCCTAGGCATAAAATTGGCGAAGTGCAATTTACCGATCCGGTCTACTCTCATGAGCACGACAAAGTCGGATCGGATGATCTGTCGGGCTGAAAACCGGTTGTCGGACCGATTTATACTTTAGGAGGTGGAGCTAAACCACCGTCGAGTCGGGTTGAGTCAGTCCTATTGCAGGGGAGTTTGACTCGGTCCAGCCTTCCGGATAAGGAACATGTATAGGCTGCCTCGTCGGGCCAGCGCTAGACAGACACGATTCTCTTGTCTTCTTTCTGGTAGAGTTGGCGATGCGCAGGAAAAGTAGTGCACGCGCATGGATGAAAAAATGGGCGCGCCTGAGCGAGGCAACCAACCGGAAACTGCACGATGCGGGATGCGTGAGCTGCTCTTCTGCGCATTGCTCCTCCTGCTCCTCTATCGCCTACGCGTGGTTCCTTTGTTGTCGGTAGGTGTAGCGACGATCTCAGAAACGGGTCGAGTTCGGGATGGGCTGAGCCAGTCCGACATCTGGCTCGCTCGACTTCAGCTGCTAGCGTCGGGCTCATGTATAAAAGGCTTGTGTAAACCTGCCCCTGACCGGCGAATTAACTAGTCTTTTTTGTTTTATGTTCCTTCCAGCTCCTAATATCTCAAATGCACTCGCCTCACGCCGTTTGGTCTCTTCACTTTGGAGTTCGTGAATTGCCAACTACGAGTGTTTGGAATAAACAACCACCGACCTACAATTTTAAAACGCAGAGGAAAAATAATATCGTTTGGTTTAGTTTGTGGGGTATACCGTCCCAAAGCGACTGAGGCTATGGGAGATACCGTAGTGAAGGGCTCCAGAAATTTCTACCAGCTGAAGTTCTTTAACGTGCACTGACATCTCACAGCACACGTGCGCCTTGCTTTTCGCCTTCATTAAATAGCAGCCGCCACAGTCAAGTTTCGATACTGCATCCTTGGGAAATGCAGTCGAGTGCCCTATCCGCTGCACCACCACGGTGGGGCGAAGAAACAATATGTCGGCGATTTAAATGCTGCATCACTTTCGACAATACGCAATTTTGGGAGCGTTGTAGTGGCGTCGCGGTTGCAATTACAACGAGCAGCCATGATTATACAGTGTACCTTTGTTGCCTTTAGGAAACATGTAAACTGCCATCGAGCACCTACCCAGAAGAAAAAGGCGGCCTCCCTAAAATGTCGCGAATGCACAACCATCAGCGCTGTGGCTGCTTCGCAGTTAGTGCACCCAAAGGTGCTTTCTCTTCGGGTTGCCGGCAGTGGCAAAATAATGGAAGGGTACCTAGCGGCTTTCCCATCTCTCTGACATATAAAAAGGCGCGCAGGGGAGATGATTTCCTTTGGTTTTGCCATGATGTTCCCGGCACAAGATCCGAAAGTGCTGGCTATATACAGACAAACAGCTTGAATCCGCCGAACAAGTTCTCCATAAATAGCGTTATGTTCGGGGCATGGGAGCCCCGTGAGCGAGGAACCTCAATTCGGTTGGATGGACGACGTTCACGTTGAGGACTTGGCGCGTACAGCAAGTTAATCGAAGTGCGCTACACGCGTCACCGACTCTGATCGAGGAACCGCGCAACCTGTTCGCGACCTTCGACATTCCCGAAAGGCTGGTAACGGATAACGGCCCGTCCTTTATTTCCACGGAAATAGAAGATTTTCTAAAGAACAACGTTTTAACGCACATTACAAGCGCCCCCTATCATCCGGCCACAAATGGGCAAGCAGAGAATTGTGCTTGAGACAAAGCAAGCATTAGCCAAGGATCAGTCTGGAACATTCGTGTGCAGGCTGGCTCGGTTTCTGTTCAATCAGCACACAACTGTTTCGGCAACAACGGGCAGAACACCGGCCTCACTCATGTTCGGACGCGAGCTCTCGACGGCACTCACACGTATTCAGCCACGACCTGTTGAAAAGGCGACCTCGGGCGAGAGCGTTACGAGACGAGTGGCCGTAGGAAAATCGGTCTTCTTCTGCAACTTCACAGGAAGCCCTGCTTGGATAGAAGAAACCGTACTGAAGGGACTAGGACATCGATCTTGGCTAATCAAATAAAAAAAAAAAAACAGAACGGTTCGTCGGCACCTTGACCACAAAAAACCAGGTGCTGAAGCCTACCCGACGGAAGCTCCGCCACTGAGCGATCGGACCAACGACAAGCAGCAAGCGAACATCAGTCTACATTGCCAGCTCCCTACATGATCGCGACACCAGCAGAAACTTCGCCTGCGGACGATCTGCCTCCAGCGCCCCACACCGAACATAGAGAAGCTGATTTCCGGCAAAAGGACTGCGCAGCTCAACCCTGCGACGACCGACCAAGCGAGTCCAGGCAAGATCAAGCTCCGTCAAGGCCTCAACGTGAGCGTCGTCCACCCAACCGAGTTGAGAGGTTCCTCGCTCACGGGGTTCCCACCTACCGAACATAGAGATACGATCGCAGTGCGATCCCAGTGTGGCACAACAGTTATCACAACAAAGTCTGAGACAACGAATAGCTTTTCCTGGCAATCGGTGAAATGCTAGGCAAAGCCAAGTCAGCTGACGTCACTGCTTATACTATATATCCTTTCCAAGAATCATGTCTGCATCTGCAGCAAAGTTTCTTGTCATATCTTGGCTGCACTGAGAGAGAAAAAGCAACCTAAGCTTGGTGGATGATCGCAGACTCTTATGAGCCATGTGTCGCAAAGTAGCTAAATGTCTCTGGTGACAAGCGTCATGTTCTCGGGTCATTAATGAGCAAAATGGTGGAGGTGACATTATTTTATACGTCTCTCTGGTTTGGTCTTTGGGGTTTGCGTTCCAAAACGACACAGGCTATGAGGGACGCCGCAGTGTAGGGCTCCGGATAATATCGACCACCCGCGGTCCTTTACCGTGCACTGATATCGCACAGCACACGGGCGCCTTGTTTTTCGCCTCTATCGAAAAGCGGTCGCCGCGGCCGGGATTCGATCCCGTGTCCGTGGGTTCAGCAGTCGACCGCCTTGCAACCACTGAGCCACCACGGCAGGATTTTACGTCTTTCTGCGACGTGCCAAGCGTTACGTATACCAGTGAAATCAGCTTCCCGTTGATCATTTTAACTGCAGGTGTCTTCGCAACCGTACACCTCTACGAAGCAGGGAGGCCGGTTTTGCAACCTTTCTACTCACGGAGACACCAAAACGGATGGAGGTCATACGTTTACCTCAGCGAAGAGCCGTTCAAATACCATTCACTTCCTGAATCTATATTTTGACGTCCAGTGAACATCTTCGTCTTTTTTGTGTTTCGAAAAGTTTTGCGTGCGCCTGATTAGGTCGGCAGGAATACAGGAGCGGATGGCCAGCGATAGCTCGAGTAGCGTCACATGGCAGCCAGCATCGTCACCATGAGTCAGGTAGAGTGGTGATGAGCCGCACGTTCGCAGGAAGGGAAAAATAGAGAATAGGATGCCGGCGGTAAGATCAAAGACCTTGCGCTGTCCGCGTGTCCCTGTCATCATGTCGGAGTCAGTGCTTGGCCTAGAGGTGCCCCTTAACTTGCTGCTGAATATTTGGCGGATGGAGTACGGGGATGGCGCAATTGCTTACAAGTCCTCGCAGAAGCGTTTAGTTTAGCAAATCTTTTCGTTAGATGATGCAGCTAGTAACCGCCTAACAAGGCACCAACAAACTCATCAAAACGAGAATCGTGCTGTAGCTAAAAGTCATTAAGATCTAGCGCTCGTCTGCGGCACTAACGTGCACTAGTGATGTGGGACGCGTGTACTTGCTAGCATGCAGCACTAATGCAGGTCTCAGTTACCTTCTTTGCAGTTTGGCGCAAACAAAAAACATCAAGAAACAAACAAAACAAAAAATATTGACTAGCACAGGGCCGACTTTACTTGAGTTTCGTTCCAAAGACTTTATAAGCGTAGAAAAAAAAAAAGGCAGTTTCATCACAATGTTATACGGTACGTTAACGGCTGGATGCAACGTACTGAGTTCCCAAGTGGCTTCATACCTGCCACAATAAATTCAGGTGTTAGAGTTATAAAAGGGGCGCCGGAATGGGGGGGGGGGGGGGGGGGGTATAGTTATTAGTAAGTGTTTGTCGCACTTTGTGATAGTTGTTTTCAGGTGTAAAAAGACCAATTTTGTACTTACAATATTCGCTTCGCATTTCTTGTGCGACTGAGTGTACGTAAATCTTTACGATCTATAAACGCGCGTTGCACGATATATTGCGAAAGGCTTGAAAAGGCTGCTCGCTATTGTAAACTTCGAGGCGCAGGTTTGCTTTTTTTTTTTTTTTTCGACGCCAAAGACTCACTAGGATCGATGCATGCATTCTTGTAGCACGACAGCCTTTCACTACGAGGCAACGGACGCTACCCCCATTTCCTTGTTGCGCCCTCTCTTCTTTTTGTTCATCTCCCTGAGTTGTTCCATGCTACCGGCGAAGAAAGATAACGGAGCGTGTCTAAAGAAGAAAATGGAGATGGAGCGCCACCTTTCGGTCGAGCGTATCTCCAGGGGAAGGCCATTAATCCTCTCCCGCGTTTACAAGCAATTAGCGCGATGCTGGGCTCTGGCCCCCATTGTATGAAATTAAATCGCGGTCGGGCTGGGCTGGGGCTCCAATACCGGGCCGCACGCGCCAGTGATAAGAACGATAACCGCGGCCAACCGCCTGCGAGTACCCGGGAGAGGATCTTGCCGGCACGAAAATACGACAGCGGGGCAGAATAATGCTCCGGCCGGATTCCATTAAAAGTTTTATAATTAAAAGCGCACGCCTTTATTTCATTTAACCCTGTTCCACGTAGCGCAGCGGCGGAGGGTATACGGATGAATCCTGGCGCTGTTGGCGGCGAGCTCTTTTTCTTTCTTTTTTTTTTCGGGGTTTCTTTAAACCGGCTGGCCGCACCGGCGTGCGCTTAACACATCCGTGATGCGGGCCCCATGGCCGTACGTGTGGCTGCGCATTCCTACGATCAATAAGTGAAACACTATGCGGTTACTGCTTCGAAATAAATACTACACTGCCGGGTCTAATGAGGGTGAAGCAGTGCGGGAACTGTGACCTGTGTTTATGGGTATCGGCATTATATTTTGATGCGTAAATATGCGCCTTCAAAGCATATTGGAAGCGAAAATGCTGTGTAGGTGCTCCTTGAGCTCTCAGCCTGATGCCTACAAACCTTCGCTTACAGATTTGGTTTGTTTTTGTATTAGAGAGGCCAAACACTCGATCTGTTCCTTGAGTTCAAAACTGAAAGCGTATTGCTTCACACTTGGACTGTTACGTAGTGAACATTGTTTCACTGAGTCTTATTCTGGTATTTTTCCTCGCTTGAAAAATCGTTTAAACCAGAGCACTCGTTTCGTTCCGGAACATTATTGTTATTCTCATAAACCAGGCGTTCATATTTACTTAATATGCTCCCTCCCAAGCAAGGATCCTTGTTTCAGCTTTCATGTCGACATATGACTTGTGCAAACAAAGGAGAGGAACAGTTATTTTACTGAGTAGCGCGGATCAAGCGGTGAGCAGATCTTACGCCTAGTTTGCACCTCCGACAGCGAGGCACGTGAGAGGGTAGGGAAGCGAAGTGAAGGGGTTTCTTCCCTTGAGATCACCTTCTTTACTCCTGTCTTGTTGCTGAGTCGTGCATGCAGCCTTTGTGACTGATTGTATCTCATTTTGTAGGGGAGTGATGGAAATTAGGATTCCTAAGTCAGTCGCAATGCCTGGTGAATTGCGAAGCAGCGGATTATTCGAAATATTCGAAATAAACAGCAGAGTAAGACTTAAGGAAAGAGGGAACACATTTAATGTGACACCAAGCCTGGCATGAAGCAATCAGGATTAATATGACGCGCATAACGAAACCTGGCATGTACAGTGGGGGCGAGTGTTGTGGAATGAACCAAACATCTGTTGGTATATGACGGTTTCGATTACGAATTTGGCGAGTAATTGGACAAAGCACTTTTAAACGCGTGTGATGTATGCGCACTGTGCAGCGTTAGAGCAGGTCGTTGCTAGCGTGTATAGTGGCGCTCTGTAAATTCACATTCTTAAATGTCCGCAAATGCTTTCAGTGTCCTTGTGCTTTAGGCTCGTTTGGCATTCACCCCGATGTAAGGTCACGGTGGGGCTGGAAACGGTTAAAAAACATTTATAAAGCCAGTAATTACTTGAAGAGATCGCCCTTCGGTACACTGGCTGCGGTGCTTTCATTAGCTCACACTGGTTATAGTTGAGAGAGGACCCTTGGAAAGGTAGCTGTTCAGGGTAGAAATGGTGCAAACCTATTCATGAAACGTTCATTACGTATCAGGATTCAGGAATGGCCTTTAAGTATAAGAAAAAAACAAAAAAAAAAAACATCTGCTCCCTACGTACCACCGGAGATTTTAAGCCCTATGTAAAAATTTCGTTTGGTACTATACCCTGAGCAAAACTAGAACTACGGATGAAGAAAAGATAATAAAGGTCATTCTTCGCTGAAATGGGCGCAAAGGTCGCTTCGACACTCCTAGTTACTTGGTGCAGTTTGCTATGGGAAAGCCAGTAGCGCGATACGGCGGCATCGCGAGCCTGCGGTGACGTCACGATTGCAGGGCTGTGAAAGCTCCACCACCAGCTGATAGGTCTTTCATCTTAGAGGCGGCTGCTCTGGACTTCTCTGTCCGTCTGCCATCCCCACATGCTCGAGCACCCAGTGTCTCTCTTTGTTCTTGTCCTCCTTGACTAGGTCGCCCTTTCACTGATTTCCTCTCTTTTTGTTTCTTTCACAATACAACGGAATCCTCCGTCAGGACCACGCGACGAGCTGCAGAGATCCTTACCACCTGGTAGCCCGTGTGGCAAGCGACGGCGAAACTCTGTGGTCACTGCAGCAGGCTCGAAGCCTGGAGGCCAACTCGCTAGTGGCGCATTGTTATCGACTCATCCCTCCAGCTGTTTGCTTTCTTTCAAGGGGCTTTGTTTGCCATTCCCTCATCCGAGGCCTTCTGGACGGCGTTCGTGCGACAACAACAGACGTAGCGGGCGCTGCCCTAGCCCTTCTCCTCTTCCCTACTCGGTTCTTATTTCTTTACCTTTATTCTTTTCTTTCTTTTTTTTTTTTTTGCGGTTTTGTGTTCTGGACGCGTGGTGGTCCCCGGGACGGCGAGAGCAGATCCAGCGTCCCGAGGGCGCTGCCCTTGCTACTGCGGTGGCCGTCGCTTCTCCGTGTGGCAATTCTGATCGTCGCCTCTCTCTCTCTCTTTTTTTTTTTTTAGCTCTTCCGCGCCTCCGCTGTGAATCGTGTAGGTGCCCATTTTATACTTATTCCTTTTTACTAATGCTTTTTGTAGCAGACACCACTGCTCTCAGTATAGGGCACAGAGGGAAAACTTGGAAGCTCGGAGAGGGAATAGCACCAGGTAAAAGGCGCGGGTGTGCGTAGCGAAAAGGGGGAACTTGAGGTTCCCTCAGAGGCGGCGCTGATTGACAGCTTGAGTAGACGCCCGCAGCAAAGAAGGATAGAGGCATGGAAAGCGATGATTGAGGAGGAGCATTTTTTCCCAGGGAAAAAGGGCGCGAAGGGGACTCCACCACCACCGGCCGGAGCGGCAAGTTTTTTGGAAGAGGAAAGGAGGCCGCGGGAGAGCGGCGTCGGAGCAGAAAATGACGTGACAGAGGGCGTGATACATCCGGTAGGCAGGGCCCCTATACAAAGACACAAGAAGAGAGCCACGTCCTGTGCTTGCGCCGAGCGCCCGCGGCATCGATTTCTGTGGCGCCCTGCGGAACCAAGCGCGCCAGAAAGGGAGGAAGGGGACGCGTTATAAAGAAGCGACGAGGCTGCGACGCGAGCAGGATCCGCTGTCAATCGAGCGCCGAAAATTTCCTTCCGGGGCGCAACTCCCGAAATCCCGGCCTTAATCGGCGCACGTCGCGCCAAGTCTCCCGGACAGCGCGGACACGTGGTTTCTGGACCCTCGGAAAACATGGCAGCGCGCAGACATACTCCGGCGAAGGGCGAATAATAAAACGCGCAGCGGAGATTCCATCCGCACCGAGACTGTAAATCACGCGAAAAACTTTGCAATCGGCCCAACTCGTAAAACAGCGCTCGCCGTATATACGGCCAGCGCGCAAGCCGGCGAGACTCCGAAAGAGCGCGTTCGGCGGGCAACCGTAAAAGAGCGCGTGTGTCGGAATCCGCGTCCCGCGCGGCGTCCTTGAAAGTCGCTCGACGTCGGGCAACGAGAGGTATATGCGCGCATAACCGGCGGCCGCTCTGCGAAGGCGGCGATACGGCTGAAATTTCAACTCTCGACGGAGTATTGCAGTGGGCGGAAAGAGTGCTCGTCGAACCATGCGCGGCTTGCCTTCCCCGCACCGCCTATATTCTCTTGCTCTGGACTCATAAAGAAGCGCGCAGCTTTTGGGGCAAAGTAGCTGGCGTTGCTGCCTCGTTTTCTCCGCCAAGTTAAGCGCATTTATCGCGATACAGTCGCTCTCTGCGTGCTGCGCACCAGATTGCTGGAACGGGGGGCCGCAGCACTAAAACGACTCATTTACTTTCTCCTCTTTTTCTTTTGTGCTGTTAATTTATTTTACTCCAAAACTCATCCCGCTTTTTAGAATACCTGTACACTATCTCACGAGCCTCTTATCGACCCCTCCGAAAACACTCTTCCTCATTTTACAGCTATTTACTCGGGGCTTCCAAACACAAAAGAAAAATAGTCTAGAAGAATGGGAGGTTGGGGCAGTGCCCAGGGAAATTGCAGTGCCGCTTGCCCGATGGCTGCGGCGCCCTTTGTTGAGAAAGTGCCGCTAGTCACGGATCACTTAACCGGGAGCGGAACGCCGGTACCTTCCACGCGAGCGCCGACAAGAAAGACGTAATGACTGACAGATGAATCGCTCAAGAGGACGGCTAGACTGTTGCAACGGAAGTTGGCCGCCACGCCATGCCTCTGAAAAACAAATTTCGTAAAATATCGGTGCATAAAGTGCATCGGCCAAGACTATCAAGGTTTGTCAGGTGCACGTGGCCTGGATGCTCAAAAATCTGTCTCAAGCCGTTATCGACGAGCCGAAAGAGAAATGACGTATTTATGCGATACTTCTAATCTAAATGGATAGAACACGCTGTTGACTCCGTCAGATGCGCACGGTAACCTGCTTTCACGGGCTTCTAGCGACCGCAGTCGATAGTACTACTCCTTCGACGCGACGAAACATGCGGCAGATAATTTCTAACGAAGTATACGGAACCCGTATACTTAAGCGATGCAAGCTATATTATATTGATACTTTGTTTGCCTGCGACAAGATAGGCCTGCGACGTGGAGATCTCCGTGGCCTGCTCTCGCCTTGAAGCGCTGCATTGCGCAGTAGATGTTCTGTCCTCCTCATCTGTAAGCTTGACTCTATCCCGGGATTGCACTGCGTGCCTCTGGAGCTGGCACTGCATCCAACTGTAAACACTTTTACAGCTGGATGCAATCCCATCTCTCAGAGCTTATTGAAGCTAGGAACCCAATAAAATATTGCTGCTTAATTCCTATTCAGAATTGCTATATAAACAACCATACCAACATAACTGCCCGGCCGTGGCAGCGCTTTTCGATGGAGGCAAAAAAGGCACGTTAAAGAACCCCAGATGGTTGAAGTTCCCCGAGCCCTCCACTATGGCGTCTCTCATAGCCTGAGTCACTTTGGGACGTTGAGCCAATAAACCGAACCAAATGCTTGGACTCAAAGTATGACTCTAAAGACTCTATAGAAGCTGTATACAGCACACGCTATGTCGATAGAGGTATACGAAGTAAAGTGGCCGTAAATCAGTGAAAGTGCACTAAGAATGATTATGGTAAAATATACTTATAAGGTCCTTATAACTAACTCTTCAAG
Organism: Amblyomma maculatum; assembly: GCF_055883805.1. Lineage (NCBI taxonomy): Eukaryota > Metazoa > Arthropoda > Arachnida > Ixodida > Ixodidae > Amblyomma > Amblyomma maculatum. The sequence goes on from NC_139344.1 coordinate 232,848,603, forward strand.
CATGATCACAATCAATTCAAATCAAGAGTTTTATTCAGAGATCATGGTACACAGTTCCCTAGGAGCAGGCACAAAGGCATAGACATGCCTGACAAGTGGCAGCACCCCCCCCCCCCCCCCCCAACTCCTCTCCCCAAAATAAAGCCCACTTCCGAGGGCTCCTCTCCTGTGATGCATCCATAGCTCTAGATCGCGCGCACTGTAAACAAAGCAATGGCAGACTGCGACATTCATTCGTTCATAAATCTATATTCACAAGAATGACAAGAGCCCAAACGGATGTGGGTAGGTTAGGTGAAGGCGCCGGACTCCGAAACGGAGGCTAGCAGGGCACTAAGATTGCGCTTGTCGTCGGTACAGTGGTCCGTCTAGACTTATGTCTGGATGTGGTGGGCAGAGATGTAGCGGGCACGGAGGCTTGCCGTCCAGGGCAAGTAGTACAAACAGACCATGGCAGGCCACGCGTGTATAGTTTACGCATTCAGCACAAGGTGGCGCTGACTACTGTCAAGGCGCTACGCTTGATCATTTTATTACCTTAATGTTATCAAGTGCCTGAATAAGTGGAAAACCCAAATGAAAGTGTGCGGCGAAGTCTTTCAATGAATAAATGGTCGGATTACGTTGTGTATTCTGGCTCTATTCAAATATGTGCAATAGTCATTAGCTCATATTATTTTGTTTTCTAGTTTCGCGCTGTCATCGTCGACAGCGCACCTTCTAAATCTCCCTCTCCAAATTCAGAAACAGGGTGTAGAATTAAATGTGTGAGATAGAAGACGATGGGAGATGACCGGCTGCTTAGTGACTAGACAGGTTATGGCGAGAGCGCAGGAGCGCAACCGGGTGGTGGTCTCCGCGAAAGGACTCTGACAGCGGTTACCCTAAAAGGAGGAGGTTATGGCAAGAGCCTCCCCCCCCCCCCCCCCTGCCCCCTTTCTCTCTCTGAATCACCCATTCTCCCTGGACGCCAAGAGTGGCGATGTCGCTAAGCTGACCGCCATAACCTGCGTTCAGTATCTCCCTCTCTTTTTAAAAATAACTCGTGGTAACAACAACACCATATTAGCTGTCATTTCTGTAAGCTATCGCTCCAAAAGAGTTCGTTTCAAAGTGTGGCTCGCAGTAGACCTGGTCAAGTCCGGATTGACCGCCGGTTGTCTGAGTTCAGGAGAGAAAAAAAAGAAGGCAACATGTATGGAAAAATCTTTGCGGTCACATCAAAGTCATTACGCTCAAGCATTCAGTCTACACACTTGTAACAATACTGTGATCTAGTTTTATTCAGAACAAATGCCTGTCTTTTTTTTTTTTTTTTAATCCGCTATTCTGCACTAATTCCCCAATAACCTACTGGTAAATGAGAACTGATGTTTATCTGAGCTGTTCGTCTACTACAAATGGACTGTGATTGCGCTCTGCGGATTACCGCTGCGTTGGCGTACCCTAGATGCCAGGGCCTGCTGCATTCGGCGCGGACTTTGGATGACTGCACGCAAGTATCAATTAGACGCCTACGGCAGGGGGGCGCGTCCCGAGCAAATGCTCGGGATGGGTCGACGCCGCGGCGCTGCTTCGTATGCGCGGCCCCATATGCGCACAAAGGGCGCATGGCCGCAGGCGCAGGTCGACCGACGTCATCCGCAGGCGCCGGAAAAACGATATTTCCCCGCAGTGGGGCACCAGAAAGAACGCGGCCGCCATCACTCAACCGGGGCCGGCGGAGGAAGCCCAGTTGGTGTTCCGGAGGACCACGAGCGGCTTCCGCAATTCGTCCGCAGTCGTTACGTCTGCCTCGCCGGGGCTCGTATATATGAAAAGACCGCGGCGTTCCTCCTCCGATTAAGTGGTCCATGACCCGCAGCAGCGCTTTCACCACGGGGGCCGCCGACGTCTTATTAAAGTTGGCCGCACTTTTCGGTCACGTGGTCTCCCCCCCCCCCCACACACACACCCTATGGGATTTCGCCTGTCGACCTCTTCTGTCGGCGGGCTCGCCTTCCGCGCTGAACGAAGCCGCTGCTCCTCTTTGTTGGTGCCATTTTCCGCGCTTCTGTGCGCCAGAACCGTTCATGCGGTTTTTGAAAAGGAAAGACATGGGCGTTGCGCTTCGTCAACGTCCGCCTGCACGCCAAACCACGCATAGCTCTCGTCTATCGCACATGAGGAACGGGAGATGCCCTGAATGGATGCTACTGCATCGCCGGGTAAACAAGTAAAAGCCACTACGAGCTCTGCTATACTGCTTATACAGCGCACTTAGAATCTTTTCGTCTTTCTTTCCGTCGGAAATTTTCATCCGGGTACTTGGCGCCATCTGCTCATGCGTACTGATGGCACACGATGACGGTAAACGGTAGTGAGAAAGGTATACCGCTATGCTAATTGTGTTCAATTGCTATAGCCACCAATGAAATTGTTTTTACGAAGTGTCTAAAAATACGTCTGACGTACCCATTCGATTCTCGTAAAATACAGCGGACGTCGATATACAGGCTAATGGCTATATGCACGTCGAACGTACGTATGTCCGCATTCCGCTTGCTACGCGTGAATGAATCTTGTCCTCTATGATATCAGCTAGCCGCGACTTTGGATGAGATGCTTCGAAGAGTTCGCCCATTCTAACATGATCACAGTCTTCACTCAGGACTGTGTACTGCAAGCATCGCTTATCGCGCACATTCTGCAGGCGATGCGGCGTGCTGCACCAGCTGGCATCGAGATACGCACATTCACGAGCAGCTTTCGCTTCGCACTAAACTATCACCTCGATGTGCCCGTAATGCGAGCGAGCTATTCCTAGCATTTACGCTGTCTTAGGTCCTGCATCGACCTCGGAAGATCTAGCGCCGGCACAACACACACACACATCGCCGTGCAGAACATTCGGCAGTCCAAAGTATGTATGTGAAATGGCATTATGCTCGTTCCTCACATGCAGGCCGAGGAAACAGGATCTTTCTAGCTAAATTCTTCGTTTAAATTCTACCTCAGAGCTATGGCAGAAGACATGCCGAATCTACTAGAGGCCTGCGCTGCTACTGCGGCGAGCTGCACATCGACTCGTCGAGGCGAAGATCCGCTTCACCGCAATACATAAATGCCCAACCAGAAAGCCAGAAGCGTGAATGATCAGCTCCTACGAACAGCAATGTTCTTTAGTATTTAGGAGAAGACTAGACAAGTGCCCAGCCTGCATCTTTCTCTCGTCGTGGAATTTTACGTACACGTAGTTAAACCCCCGCATGCTCGAGGTTAAGGTGACCCGACTGAACGGCTTCAGCTTTGAAACGACCGGAAGGTATACGCATTCGTCGCCGAACTCCAGTACGCGGTAGAAAATTTGCGCTGCACATTTCGTTGCAGAAGCTGACTCTTAGAATTTTGCAGAGGGTGCTGTGCTTACGATCCTTGCTACAACCACGCATCCGTGTTACCACGGCTGGCCTGAGGCGCATAAATGCTCCACTATGGACGTATCAATGATCGAGGAGAGGACGGATTTTCATAATATCGGGCGCGAAATTGACAGCTACTTGCTGCAGTGCTCAGTGTGAGAGAAAGTCTGCCTTGGCCATGCACAACTCAGTGTTTCAGGTGTGGCGCGGCCAGCGCTGGACCGGCGGAGCAATTTTTCATGCTACACCGGTGTCTTGCTAGAAAGCCAACATAGGCGGCGTTTGACATTCAGCTGCTTTTTGTGAGCCCCGTAATGGAAAGCAACGCCTTCAGAAACGCGCTAAATGTTCAGAATGTCTTATCTTTAACACTTTCACTCCTGGCTGTCTTCAGCAAGCAAAGCAGGCGGACGCTTGTAGAACAATTGAGCACTCGAGTCGAAACCAAACACCCGTTTAGAGATCTGCAGAATCGCCTTCACGGTTTTCAAAATTATGCTAGAATTTAGAAAAAAACACTTTCCGAACGCTGGGACATTAGACCCTCATGACAGCTCTGTCACGTGAATAAGGACCACACCAGACTGAAAGCTTGTCTCATATAACATAGCTAACCAAGGTATACTTAACAGCGTCGTGTTTATTTTTATGGCGCATAAGCGACTAATGCTGCCATGCCCCAAGAACAAGGTTTATTGTATTTATTGTGTGTGTAATGACTAAAATGTTCTTTAGGATGTAGCTTGTTTAGGACCATTGCTTCACTTCAGGAAACCAAAAACGCAGGGATTTGGACTAGTGCAGTCTCTCCTATAGGATCATGCTGTGATGGAAAGGGATCTGTTGCAAAATTGTACAAAATGTTTTCCTCTTATTTTCTCTAGTCTGGCACACTTGTGAGTAAGATATGGTTTATTGTTAGTTCATCTCCACACCCCTTGCATTTTGGTTTGTCATCTTTCATAAGTATGAAGCTGCGTGTTAGGTGGGGGTGTGTCTTTTGCGAACATGACCTAAAATGTCCCCCGGGTTTTTGATGACTGCATGATTTACATTCCTCGATGACAGGTTTGACAAAGTGTAGTTTGATGTTTATTTCAATGTTTCAAAAATCCTGCCATTTAACTCTGAATTTTCTTTGTACTAGCTTCTTGGTATCTTCATGCAGCATATTCACCCTCTGTAGCTTAGCGTTGCGGTAAGGTGACCTGGTTATTTCTTTTCATCACCTTTCAAGACAGTTGTCCCGCTTTCATAAAATGTAGGCCTTCTGACGACAGGAACTCCTTGGAAGACATAGAAATAAATAAAACCCACTCGCTCAGTAGAATGGTGTCCGCAGCTGTTAGAACAGTTCTTGTGATAACAAAAACCATTGTCTGAGGTGGTCCTTTAATGGACATTGAAGTTCCATCTAACTGCAGGTATTGACAGAGCTCTTGATCATGTTATGTGATGATGCTGCCCTTGCATGCATATAATAATAATAATAATAATAATAATAATAATAATAATAATAATAATAATAATAATAATAATAATAATAATAATAATAATAATAATAATAATAATTTTTATTTCCATCAATGATGGAGGGGGCTGCGAGCAAAAGTCGCTTTAGAAGCAAGCGACTTGACAGAGCCCGCAGCCTCCTTTACAAGGCAAGAAACGATAGAAAAGGAAGCAGACATACTTAGCACTTGACTTAATGTGAAAATATACGCAAAAAATAAAATCATAAAGAGAGACAACTCGTCTGATAATTGCTGCTGAGCTATTTAAGAAAGCATAATGAATAAAAAATTCACGTAATACTCGTACAGGACATGTATGAAAATCAAGACCTGATTTTTGAAAGGAATTTAAAAGTGTTGGCAATGTGTATGATATTTTTGTGTAGAATAATTAGCTCGCGGAGTGACCACCTTCCACTGTTCTGTGCATCATGTGACATAAGAATGTGTGTTCCTGGTAAGATTAGATAATTCATGAAGAAACTTTAAATTTTCTTTTACCTCCTGTTTAAAAGCTTGACTTAACTTGTAGTTATAAAGGTTAATCACGGGTATTATATGTGCTTTCGGAAATAAGTCTGATGTGTGGGCATTGTAAGGTAAGTTGAATAGTGGTCGAACAATTTTTTTCTGCAATATATGTGTCTTCTCTAAATTCGTACGTGATGTGGTACCCCAAACGAGCAAACAATAATATAGCGTGCCAAAAAAGAGGGTGTTTTAAACAAGAACCTTTATTTTATAGGATAATAGAGCTCTCAGCCGCACCATTATACCAACTACAGGAGATAGCTTGCCCAAAATTGATTCTATATGCATGTCCCAAACCATAATGTGTGTGAAAATAACTCCGAGTATTTTAAATCTATCTACAATTTCTATATTTTCCTCATCATAAATGAGGTTGATGGAACTGATTATTTGCTTAGATTTGGGCCTAAATATTACAGCTTTTGTCTTGTTTGTATTGATTTGTAGACAGTTTAGTTTTGACCATTCATGAAGAATTTTCAGAGCAGTGTTAGCTTTATTTTGAAGGCTGCTAGAGTCAGGTGATGAAAAAAATATACTGGCATCATCTGCGTACATTACGTATTTCGCATCTCTATAGATATTTATTAGATCATTTATATACACAATAAACAAGAACGGGCCTAAAATACTGCCTTTAGGAACGCCTCTGGTGATATGGTTTAAATCTAAGCTGCTATTGTATATTTCAACATACTGATAGCGATTATCAAGGTAAAATTTCATAAGTTTTAAGCAGTGCCCTTGAATGCCATATGTTTCAAGCTTATCAAGTAGAACAGAATGAAGGATGTAATCAAATGCTTTTATAAAATCGATATATATATATATATATATATATATATATATATATATATATATATATATATATATATATATATATATATATATATATATATACCAAGGACAATGCTTTTAACTTCAAATTGCTATAAAATAAATTCCTTTTGATGGAGTACGGCTATTTCCGTAGATCGTCGTTTCCTAAATCCGAACTGGGCGGGAGAAATTAGGCTCTTTGAAACCTGCATTAGTATTAGCTTTTTCTAACCCTTTCGAAAAAAATGGGTAATATAGAAATTGTTCTATAATTGTTAATATTATTAACGTCGCCTTTTTTGAATAATGCCGAACCTCTGGCTATTTGCATCCGTTTAGGAAAGATAGCGTTTGACAAACAGATATTAAAAATATAGGTAATGTACGTGAAATAATATCAAGCACGTACTTGATAGGACGAACCTGCACGCCCTCTACATCGCAACTTGAGCTATTTTTTTAGTGAAAGGAAAATTGATATCACCTCGTGCTCCGTAAAGGTGTGAAGAAAGAGTGAAAATGGATTTGTGTTTGGCGTGAATTTGCTAATATTAGAGGACGCACTGCCATCAAAAGAGGTTACAAAGTAATCATTAAAAGTATTCTGAAGAACACTCCCCGATACCTCGTTGCCCCCAAGTAATAGCGTTTGTACTCGTCGAGCTGGTTTTAGACGATTTAAGACATCATTTAGCTTTTTCCATAAAACATCAGGTTTCTTCAAGCAAGCCTCAAATTCAGCATAAAAATAAAACTCTTCATGCAATTTTAGTTCTTTATTTAGCTTGTTTTTAAACGACTTGTATTCTTCTAATGTACCTGGATCCTTAGTCTGAATGAACTTGCGATAGAGCACATTTTTATGATTAATTTGTTTCAGCAATTCAGGGGTTATCCATGGCTTCCGTATTCTTTTACCGAGTTTCAGTTGTTGTTTTTTTTTTCGGGAAAATTATGCTTATATATTCGAGAGACTTCATCGATAAATTTACCGTACGCGATTTCAACATTATCTATTTCTAAAATTTGCTTAAGGTCGCATCGTAGTAGTTCTCTGAATATCTAGACGTGCTTGAGTAATATTTTGAAAAGAAATGTACTCATGCTTTTTATTTCCTCTAAGATTATATTTTCTTAATAAAATAAATACTGGAAGGTGGTCACTAAGATCATGCGACATTACCCCAGTAGTAACGTTTACAGAGTCAGCATTTGTATTACAAAAGTCCAAAAGTGTCTCGATTGCGGTTGTAATCCTCGTTGGCGTACGGATAAAATTTTCATAACCATTTGAAGCCAAAATATTTAACATTGTCTTTTGTTGTACAGAAGTGATCAACATGTCAATATTAAAATCACCACAGGCACCAAGTAATTGCCAGTTTCAGCCGTCAGCAGCTGTTCATAAAAAGAAAAGAACTGAAGATTTCCATTTGGGGGCCTCTAGCAGACAGAAAACGTGTACTCATTCACACGAACTGTTACGATTTCAAAATCTTCGCAACAAACGCAAAAGTCAGGAAGCAACTCACAGTATACATGTTCTCTAAGCGAAAGCAAAATAACACCGCCGCGGCGGTTTGTTCGGTTCAAGAAAAACGACTGATAGGATCTAAACTTCGGCATATCGCGATCATCTCTGCACAAAGTTTCACTGAGCATCACAGCATCAAATAAAAAATGAAAACCGTTGATAAAGTCATCTATATCTGTTTCTTTGTTGTAGAGCAAGCGAACATTTAGGTGAAGGCACTCAAATGAACCAGCATACTGATTTGAGGCAAGGTTATTTAACTCCGGCGAACAAAAGGGACTATCGCCAGCCATTTTAGGCGGATGCGATGAACCTCGGTACGCTCACAAAGGAGCAGGCTCAGGATGGAAAGTCTGACCTGTGACGCATTACGACCACAGGTATGCATTTCGTAATATGCAGTACACCACTTGACCATTTGTCACCAATGTTTGTGCGAAAATGTCTTTTTCATGCAAGTTAACCAGCATGATGGACCCTGTGCTCAAGCCAAAAGTACCACGAGCCAAATGTCACGAGGCCACATGACATAGCAGGACTCGAGCTTACAAAGTTATATTTTGAAATATGCTCCGGGACGTTTCAGCTCCGAGTGAGAACGGTTACTCATAGGCCAAGGCAGCATGTTTGTACAGTTTGATTAACGCGAGGCTTACAGAGGTCTACGCCAGGTTGTCTACCACATAACAGGGCAGCCTACGTCCGTATGCTAATCAGTATTTGTGAGATAACAGAGACATGAATTACGAAATTAGTGATTAAGTTTGTAGCAAAGGGCATGTAAATTAACAGGAATCCACAGTAGGATCCGAAGACGAGCCATTAACGCTGGCGCATTATACCCTTACAGGTGGAGATTAGATGTCTCCCTAATTTTGTCTGCTCAAGGCTTGCCATTTTCTTCGTTCTTTCAGGTGCGAAAGATGTGAAAATGACTGCATCGAGAATGCGTGATACCTTCGTTAACGAGGATGCTGATCTCAACAGCGCAAAAAAATATATCACAAAATATGGGTGACTAATAGTGCTGGCAACAGTTGAAGCTAAGCGGAAAGGCAACAATTTGAAATGCAACGAATGCAGAGATATGTTGCGAGACAACCAGCCTGTGGTGTGCTACATCTGTCTCCGTTAGTTTCATCAAGCGATTGGCTTAAGCAGATGGGGTTTGTGGTTTTGTGAGAAGGGCAGTATGGACGCAACCTTGCCAATTAACAATTTGAGTGGAGTAAGTGCATTTTTTTGTACGCTGTTAATGGTTTCTATGCAAGCATTGTGACAAATTTCTTCCTAGAGAATGTTTGCTGAAATGGGAATATATAATGTGCAATAGACTAGTGTTTTCTTGCTATTTACTTTTCCTTGTATACATTAGTGCTGTGAAGGAAACCACAGGCTAGAAGGAAATGCAATGGCATGCATTTTGTTACTTGACCCCGTTGTGCTGGCTTAGTACTTAGAGTGCTTGGCTGCTGAACTCATGGATGCAAATTTGATTCCAGCCACAGCAGAGGCATTTCAATAGAGGCAAAACAATAGGCTGTCATGCACCGTGCGCTGTCAGTGCATGTAAAAGAACCCCAGGGGGTCAAAATTATGCCGGTGCCCTCAACTGTTCCGTCCCTCATAGCCATAATTGTTTTGGGATGCTAAACCGGATATTATATATCACATCGCACTCTGAGTAAGATGCTGTTCATGGTCAGTTAATCATACACAAAATTATCAATTTTTTCTGCATCTATAAGCAGCAGTTCTATAATTTTATTTTAGCCTCCATTAAGAATATCACACTGGCTCCATGTGGCCTTTTGTAGACCCTTGATATGTGTCACAATCACGCACCCGATTATGTATTTTTCTAAGGGCACTTGTGCCTGCATGGAGGGGAAAATTACTTTCCATTTGTAAGAACTGAAATGCATGATCCACATCATTCCTGTAATTCAACTGCTTGCTATTTGAACTGTCCAGAATTGACGCGTTTCAAAGAACTGTAATTAGCAAATTAATTCAAGCAGGAAACCATGCCAAGAATTGCTTCGGTTTCATCTTCAACAACTGTTTGAGAACTACAATTAGCCAAATGTTGCACAGCATAGATGAGAGGTTACAAAACCTAAAAAACAACACACCTTATCTGTGGCATGTAGGGTTTCACATCCTAAAGTGACATATGTAGCTATGAAGAATACTGTAGTGGAGAGGTCCAGATTAAGTTGACTGCCTGGGCTTTGTACTTTGCGTTGACATCTCGCAGGAAACATGCTTTTGCATTTTGCCTACAACAAAGTGCGGCTGCCATCACTGGGATTCAATATCACGACCTTGAGGCAAGGCGCCGAATGCGCCGTTGGGATGTCGCAGCGTGTACATACATTCTATACACGTCAACCTTTCCAGCATTACAGCTGTCACATGCATGGCAGATATTAAAGGTCAGCTTTGAACTGACAAGCCTAAAAGTGTACCATTTGTGGTTGTCTAGCATGAAAATAAAAAAACGAACTGAAGAAAAAAAAAAAAAAAAAGAACTTAATAGATTGAAAAAGCACTAGTCATTAGCCCAGAAAGCATATTCGTTCCTTTATTAATGATAAAGCTGCCTTCAACAATAGTATAAAGCCTGAATATTTAGGAAGGTGCTGTGCCAGGCAGCTAATATTTTACAGAAGCCTGAATCATTTCACCTGTAGCAATGCGCATCTGGGCGGTGTGAGCTGGGCACTTATTTTTCTGTTCACTGCAACATGCAAAAACTGTATCATGTGCATTCCCAACAACTTTGTGCAAGGCCAGATTAAAGTATTGCCGTTTAATTTTCTTTTTCGAAGCTTCAAAACGCACAAATGTAAACAATAAGCGTGTACTTAGTAGAAATACCACATTTTTCGAGTTTGAGCTCTGTAGTGCAGTGTGATAACAAATTGTCAATGACTAATTTTCGTCTGACTGTTGCACAGCGCGTATCAATAAATTCCCACGGCGCTCTCTCTACGCGACCTTTTTGGACTTACCACTGCGCCTAACAAAGACTGACATGCACGTAGAACATCGGCGATCATAAATTGGAACGCTGATGTCCGCCCGGACATCGGCGCACTCATCAGAGCACTCTCGTAGTCTCACACAGCACTCTCATATGGCGTACGGGCGTCACATCATCTCACTGAAAGCACAGACCGGCACCTACACCTCCAGTCGTACAGCAAACAAGAAGGACGCGATGCTTTGGCTAGAGACAGCCGGCGGTCCCCAACTTTTTTAGCGCCGCTTGTATGTATACGTAGAACTTGCAGCACGGCAAATCACATTTAAACCTCAATACGAGCATAAAGCGACGCGTTACGTGACGCATCTCATCACAAATGGAGGTGAATAAACTTTGAAGAATCAAAACTGCATAGCTATAATAACTATCGTCGTAGACGATAATCCACATGATAACGAGGACCAAATTAGCGGGCGTGCGGGCCGTAGGGTGGCCGTCATCAACACCGCGATTACATGCGTTTGCGTTCTGTTCGTGCTTGCCACCCTGCCGCGGTCCAACTCACGTAAACCTATCATCATGCCATCACGTATTATATCACCCATTTTAGGCACTATTTTTGCCACTGTACTATTCTTCGTAATTTTGCATTTCACGCGTATGCAGTATACCTACTTCTTGCACCTCGCACACCTCGTATCAGCTTCGATTTGGCCACATTTGGTTATTGCTACCAAGTTGTTGCTACAACCGCACATCCGGAGATCTCGGATCCGTCCGGTTTTTTCGACGCATCCCGAGGCCCATCTGCTTTGCATATCCTGAAGAAGAATGCATCGGGTCCGTCCGCCGTTCCCCTAAAAAATATTTCCGGGATACGTCCGGCTTTCCCGACGTGCCCCGGAGAAAAACGGATCGGGTCCGTCCGCCGTACCCCTAAAAAATATTTCCGGGATCCGTCCGACGTATCAAAAAAAAAAAAACGCACCGGGTCCGTCAGAGGTATACCTTTAAGAACATTGATTGGGTCCGTCCGACGTACCTTTAGCCACAGCCTTGTTTTTATCCCATCAACCCGATGGGCCAATGTAACAGAAAACGCAATGTTCACGATTGCACACGAAAGAAAATGTCATCGAGTCATTCTGAGTAAATGACATAGATATTTTTTATATTTTGATAATTGATGTTTTTGCGTGCGCTATCCCTTACCGCAATTTATGTGACCATACTATGTTTGGCATGGTTTAACAAGCCACATAACCCGGAGTAGGTCTCTCCGCGTGGCAGCCCTGAATTCTGAACATTTTAGGTTTGCAAAGCATATGACAGGAGGTACCGAGTGGTAGGAAGAAAGGGAGGAAGAATTCGAGAGGAGCCTTCAAGAAGGGAGGGGACAGCAAGACACGCTCTGAAGGCATTGCCTTTGTGCGGCAAGAAAGTATGTATGTGTGAAAGAGGGGGAGCGTGTTGTGCGTCCGTCCGTGCGTGTGTGTGTGTGGGGGGGGGGGGGGGGGTGTCGATTTCATCTTCGCACTCGCGATTTATGTATGTGCACTGAGGGGTTGAAGTTGAAGCTCAGGTTGAGGCGGGGGGGGGGGGGGGGGATGTATAAATATTTTGGCAGCCTTCTCTGACCCGTTTAAAACCATCTTCGTGCTGCTAATTTTAGGCATGAACTGATTTTAATTGCTGTTCTCGGCGACCTTGAGATGATGTCGAGCCAACATTGAGAGCGAACATCCGGACACCAATTTCCTGTCATCCGGGAGTCGAAACGTGAAATCCAGGCACCTAGCGAGATTCAACGCGACGAGTTATCTCCTCTCTGGGGACTTCGCGCCCTCCCCTAGGATGGCACCACGGTGCTACACACTCACACACGTGCAACACTCCCGACACAGGAGGTTGAGGCGGCAGCAGTTCGAAGCGCGTTGGTGTATTTGAAACCAAATCTTTATCTGTGCTGCGGCGTGCAAGCATTACTTTTCCCCTTTAGCATGCAGATGAACACACGCTCGGGGAGCGCTCGAACATGCTGCTTGTCCTAGTTAGGCCTGCGTCTGCATCGTTCTCATCACCGCCACAAGGAGTAAAGTCGATCAATGGAGCCTGATGATAGGAGGGGCAGGAAATGTCGCGTAAATCGATCGTCTTCCGAGTTATACGCCACAGCAGAAGACTGCTCGCCCACAACGTGCTATGCCTGTAGCTATTTCATGCTTACACATACTCTCATTACGGGAGAGGCAGTAATTTTTCACACTTCGCTCAGCTATAGCACTGTGCACTTGGCTTTCAGCCTTTCTTTTCTGTCGTCCGTACAACCCCAGCAAATGCCTTCGTTCTTCGTACATCGTCTCTGCCCCCCATCCTCGATAAATCTTCCTTTGACACTCCCCCTTTTTTTTCCCTGCGGTGTCCCAGCAGCGCGAGTACGGGCACCTCCGACATAATACGTTGAGCTAAAGTGGCTGCCCTGCGTTGAACGTAACACTTAGAGCTCCGGAGCCTTTCTGGCCGCAAGTCGTTCGGCGACAGAGAAGAGCGCACTGGGATAGGAGCAAGTGATATCCTTCGTTTTCCTTAAGAGAGGTAAAGACTGTCGCGCGAAAGGCCAATGGGATTTCGGATGGGTCGTTAACACAGTCGTAATTTCCCCCTGGGCCGTTAGCGTTAACTACTAGCCCATCTAGCAGGCATAGAGGCCGGCTCCCACGGGTCGAGCAGAAACGACCCTCCTTGGTTGCGCGACAGCTATATACCTTCTCCTTTTTTCTGTGTGCCATCGACCTGCGGCACAGGTTTAGATTCCAGCGGGCTGCATTTGGCCTCAAGTGAGCGCGTTTGTCATTGCCTCTTCTTCGATTCCGTCCGTCCAGATGTCCACCTAGCACCTTTCGCTCGTCTTTGGTCCTTCTCTCGTGGCGCAAGTGTCCCTTACACAACGAGGGTCTAATCTGCCCCTTTTGCTCCAACCTGCCATTTGAGACCATTTCGAGTTGGGAATTCCTTTGCGCTGTAATTTTTCCGTGTCCCGCTGGTAGCCACAACTTTTTTTTACCGCCCCCCCCCCCCCTCCCCGCTTGTTATTTTAGTGTTGGCTGCCACCGTGTGAGCTAAGCGGGGTTACATACACGCGCACATATCCAGTCCGCCGCACTCCAAAAAATGAAAGGCCGCTCGCACGAAAGCGGTAATCATCATCAATTTCGAAAACTTAGGCACTGGTCATTATATATACTTCACTAGGTGAAAGACAGTACACCTCCAAGGGTCTTGTGACTGTACGCCAGTCTAATAGTGTCATAGAGTATGCCGCGGTAACAAGTATATATTATTCTACGAATGAACACTTCCGGGTTCCGGCAGACCACGCTTAGTGTAGTACCTTGGCTTGGCAGCAAGCCTTTCTTGGGTTTGGCTGCAACATCCAGTGAGGTGACAAGTGTACGCGGCTTCTCAGCGGCGGTTACCTTAATAGTTTGGATAGATGCTTTTAACGCCAGTGATTCATTTCTTGTTTCTGTTCTGTTTTTGGTTTTGTGATCAGGGGGCGGATGAGATATTGATGGAGTGAGACAGATACCACTTTCCCATGGCAGCAATCATCTGACAGCAAGACATTAGTCTTTCATCGCAAGCATTTCGTCGTGGTATAAGGTGTGAGCACAGCCGTCAGAATAGTCGACGACATGATCGCATGCTCTTGGATTTAAAGAGGTCGGGGCGAAACGCGATGCCAGTGGGCAGACATAGATATATTAAAATGGTCGTTTAGGATTCAGAAGGGAGGAATCATATAGGAAGTGGAGGAAGAACTATGAAAGTAAGCTCTGCATCATGGGATAGAATGAGCTAATGAGAGAGGGAGTAAAGGGATTACTCCGGAGGAGCACACATTCTGGTTACGATAGAAGATACATGCTGTAGTGGGCATGATGATGAAGTTGTCGAGGAACACATCTGAATTATATAGCTGTTTTCGTCTATGAGTGTAACCTATAAATTCTAACCATCCACAGGCAAATCAACAAAAACGAAGGGTGAGGGTTACGGTTTGTAGGCCGCATATATGTTGCTGAGATCAGAGAATACCTATTTTGTCTCTTTTTTTTTTTTTTTCTGTCTGACAGCCTGTAAGGGCTAAGCGTTATTTTAAATGAAATAAATGCACGTTCCTTTCATTGGCTGTGAACATAAAAGACAAATTTAACGATAAAACGCAGTGTCGGAGTCGTGTACAGGGTGTTCAAAATTATACTTTCCGGATTTAAAAAAAGCACGAAGAGCGTACATATAAGTCGATTGGGTAAATGGGTTACACGGCCAGGTGGACACGAGTTGTAAAAAAAAAAAAAAGTGCTTTTAAACTTAGCAGATCAACTAAAATTCATTAATAAGCTGGTTTATACTCAGCAGTTAGCGTAAATATTTAAACTAAAAATATTTATTCAGGGGCGTTCCAAGACTAATTCCGTTTTGCGCAATTTTAATAACGCGTCTGGGTGGTAATGTATGTCTGGTTTAATAACGCCTAAACCCTCAGCTCTAAACCATCTAGCTACGCAAGCGAGTCGACGGCCCTCGGCACGAAGCTCCTCCCTAGAGTGGGACGCAGCTGTTACCCATAGCGCTTTCCTTGGCTAGAAGGTGGTGGAATAGGAAACGCTAATAAACATTTCGTTCTTGGCCCGCGATATAAGAGAATTACTGGGTGGACCGATAAGTAAGAGGCCTGCTTTTCAAGTGATTGCTTATATGGCAAACAACGAAACGTTATCACCATCGCATGTGACTAAATTCATCTTGTTAGGCCTAGACGGTTTACACCTATAGGAGAAGCTTCTTGCTATGTGCAGTGGTCTCGCCTACGCAATTAATGGGTAAGACTCAAAATTTAAACGTAAAAATCAAAGGACAGAAAGGCGTTATTAAAATTGTCTAAAGTAGGATAAGTCTTCATATGCAACTCTTCACAAGTTTTCAGTATAAACATACACAGTAAACGTAGATAATTAAAAACCCATTCATAATTTTTTTTCAGTTACCGAGTTTACGATCTCTTCATTTCTCTAGTATCCGCCTGAGCCCATAACCCATTTACACAAGCGACTTTTGTATACAGCTCTTTCTGCTCTTCAAAAAAAAAAAATAAAAAATAAAAAAAAAATCGGAAAGTCGAACTTCTAAAGAGAAACGAAACACGAATGAGGCGTCGATCACTTCCTGAGAGGCATAGGTGGGCCGTATTTGATAAGGAGCCATTAAAATTAACATACAATTTTCATTCCTTTTGTCATTTTGAGTAAAGTCAGCTCAGCATGACGTCAGCATCATACGAAAGCAGCAAGCGACAAGTCACAAAAAAAATCACCAGTAATTAGGTCTCATTGTCGGTGGTATAGCCTTCGTCATTCGTCGTATGCGCTGGTTAACCGTTTGCTGCGATATGTACAACCTATATGGTGAGTCGCCACTAAGCAAATGGCCCCGGTCACTTCGCGTGAAAGCTTGGAAGCTTGAAAGCTACCGCTGCACCTTACGTGCCGGCGTGGTTAGGGCGCTCGAGTGCTAATCCCAAGGACGCGGGTTCGATCTTCCCGACCGCGGCGACCGCGTTTCGATCAAGGCGAAACACAATGTCACAAACTCCAGGTGGTCGAAATTTCCGGAGTCCTCCATTACGGTGTCTCTCATAGCCTCAGTTGCTTTGGGACGTTAAACCCTACAAACCCAACCAAACCACGTAATGTGCGATGTCAATGACGTTCAAAAAGAAAAAAAAAAAGAAACCCTGCCGGTGGTCAGAATTGTCCGGGGCCTTCCACTACGGCATCCCTCGATTATAGCCTCAATAGCTTCGGGAAGTTTAACCCTATAAAACCAAACCTAACCTGAAGCTGCAGCTACATCACCGAACAGCGCGTACCAACGCTATGGGAAATGGATAATGAAATCTTACAGAATGCTTTCAGATTGGCATTTTTTGCATCACTTGCTCACGAGTTATTCAATTAATTCCCTATTGTCACTGATTACGAAAGTGATGTCACCGCTGCAGTAAGAAGAAACTGAAATTGAGTTACCTGTGCGAATAAATTTATTTGTAGACTCCTGACTGTTGGAAGTCTGTGCGCCCGTTTTGCGGGTCAGTAAATAGAGGTCTTTGGTCCCAAACCGCAATGCCATATAATCCTCATCAGTGTAGCCAAGAAGAAGATTACTTGCATCCGCCGGCCATGCTAAATCTTGCAAACCACTTGCGTTAAGTGCAGACAAATGCACGCAGTCTATAACGCGTCAGCAGTTTCGACCTGTAATACCAGCATACGTTTACTATAGTCTAAAGCAGGCCGCCACGAACTCCCAATAGTAGCGAAAACAGTTCTTGTTCTTCACGCATAAAAAAGCAAACGTAACTTATGCAGGGCATTGAAACTCTACCGCACGCCCGTAAAATATATAAAAAAAAATCACAATGGCAGAAAAAGATGTGAAACCACCACCCATTTCCTTCGCTCACATCCCTCTAAGATCGAAGTATATCTGGGGTTATCGAAAACCGTTTTTCGCCACTTCGGACTCCGTCTTGGCCAGAAAGTGCCGGTATATCTGCTCCCTTTCACCTTTTAGCTATATTATTATTAAATTTTTTTTTTTTTTTTTTTTTTTTTTTGCGCCTCGGTGACCGAGCGTGTAAGCCGCGAGCGTTGCGGCGAGCGCAGCGTCTGTAAGATTGGAACCATTTTCTTCCCCCTCCAACCCCACCTTCTCTCTCTCTCTCCCGTGTCCTTCATCCTTGTAGAACGAAAATATTGTTGCTTTTTTGCTTCTTTTTGCATTTATCCAGCGTATATTTTTTTCGTACCTACAACGAGCACTTGTAAACGGGAGGTTGATGTAGTGAAATGCAGGAATGAAAAAAGTGTTAAAGTTTTGAGTCGTCATATACTTTGTGCCTGCGTATGTGCGCGTACATGC
The DNA here is from genome assembly GCF_055883805.1 of Amblyomma maculatum. Taxonomy (NCBI): domain Eukaryota; kingdom Metazoa; phylum Arthropoda; class Arachnida; order Ixodida; family Ixodidae; genus Amblyomma; species Amblyomma maculatum. The sequence continues at coordinate 232,866,378 of NC_139344.1, forward strand.
GTGTTTGTTCTCTTTCCTGCGTATTTTTTTTTTCTTTCTTTCTTCGCTTTCTAACCCTTAATATTTTTTTAACAGTGTTCTTCAGAAAGCGCTGATGCGCCGACCACACCATTATCTGCGTTATTTTTTTCTTCTTTCATTTCTGCTTTTTGAGGCAAAGAAACTGCTTCCTATCGATCCCTCTACTTGGAGCAAACAGAGTTTAGTCCGCGTGCCCCGCCACGGACGCCGTGTCGAACCTCAGAGCAGCCGGTGCGCTTCGCTCGTCTTTTCACGCCGAAAGTGGCCATCCACCAAGGCCCAGACAGTTGTGAGAGTTCGAAACCTAACATCGCCCATGGGCACTTAGTGAAGCCGAAACTTTACCTTTCGACACTTTGGAAGACAATGTCGATAAAGAAGAAGAAAAAAAAAAAAAACGCAAGCAGCTCAGCGCCTCGGCACAGCGCACGCCGGTAGTTTATATTTGTGTGTTTGTTTCTCCAGCTCGTTGATCTTTTCTTGTTCCGCGCATTTTAACACCACGTTATTGGGAGTCTCGCCAAGACTTTCTGTAACTTACAGGTTCACGCTAAAAAAGCCCACAGCTACTAACACCGCAGAAAGCATACAGTATTTTTTGTGTGGGGTTGATCAATGTGAAATAATAATGCAATCGTGGAGATAATTGATTAGAAGGTAAAAAAAAAAAAAGACAACCAATGCCGCTGGTGGCATCCTAACCAACGGCCTCCATATTTCGCGTCCAGTGCTCTCAGCCCTCTATTTCCATAAGTATTTATGCTGAATATAACCGACCTTTCAGGGCGTTCACCGGCGCCACCCTTGTCCGTAGCGGAGGACGCTGAAGGTCTTGGATTACCTCGAGTGTCACGTGGAACGTGACCTACGAGGAGGCCGGGAGCTGTGCGATAGCTCTCTTACGCTATCTATGACACCAAGGCTGAGAGAAACCTGACCGTCTGATGTTTGCTGTTACACAGCACATTCCACGTCCTCTGCTTTGAACGAGGATGGCGCTGCTAGTTAACACTCTTCCAAGGATATAGATCACACGCAACATGAATGCCTCGGAAACTATAACAATTGCAAGCGGTCGCTGTAGCTCAGTGGTAGAGCACCGAACGCGAAATTCGGAGATGGGTTGGGATCCCATCGGCGGCATGTGGTTGTTTTCTCTTTTACTACGTGAATATTATTCCATGATTACATTAATATCTAACATTGATAGACACACCACAAGGAATCCCTTATGTTTTTGCTGGTGTCAGTGGCTGTTGCCTTTTTAGAGCGCAGCTCTTTGGCGCCCATTCCAGCCTTTCGCGGCATCACCGTCGGCGCTGTCCCTCGTAACAGGTTTTGCACTGAGCATGCACGCGCCGCCGCGGAAGGCTGACGCACCGAGTGGAGCAAGAAAGCATCTGCCGGCATCGCAGGCTCCCGGCATAAAAGTGGATTCTGCCTAGAACGCCGGTGAACTTTGATGCGTTCAACGGAACACTGGCTGTGTACGATGCAACGCTCGGTAGCCCGCACCATCCGAGCTCAAACGCATAGCCGCTGCCGTTCGCCACTGCGAACCGCCTGCGTATAAAAATAGTTTATTCTCTGCCAGTTCTTTCTAAGCCATGAGCCAGGCAGTTACTCCGCCTAGTGCCACTGCCGCCTTTCCTGTTGTAGCGCAGAACACAAATGCTTTTAGATCAGAAACTGTTAGTGGTGCGTTTCCTGAAAAAGGAATATGTGTGCAAAAAAAAAAAATCTGTCTGTAATTGTACATATATGTCTTGCTCGAATTCTTTGCCTCAATCTATCGAAAAGATGAAACAGCTGATGAACTGCGCTCAAATTTCGCATTAGGAAGGAACGTAATCGTCGGCAATTTTTTTCGAATGAATCTCATCACAATTCTATGCTCTTATTTACAAACTCTGTGTGTTTTCATGCACGTTACTGGTGACTTTTAACGGCAATATTTTATTTGTAATGACATAGGGAGGGGGGGGGGGGTTCCTTAGTGTTGTGATTGTCCCAGAAGTCTCCGGTATCGCCGCGTTGCACTCGCGTCCTCTCAAAACGAAGATTGTACATGTTGCAAAAAGCGCCATAGCTCATTCTCTTCGTTTTGTGTATTGATTTCAGAGCTATTGATCTAACAGCCCAAGTAAATAACAGCGTGCTTTGATGGAAGATCGATTTGTAGGGACTTCGCGCTTGAATGCTATTGTAAAAACATTTTCAGCAAATAAAGTAAGCGTCGGTAACGGCCATCGAGCTCTTTACGGAACAGACTGCTGGATGTCAGCTGTGACCGCTGTCTCGTCATATTTTTTTTTTTTTTTCAAGAAACAAAAACAGCGGGGTATCTAAATCTGGTCGTTTTCGAGTAACTACGTGCAATTGAAGACCATGTTAGCAAACTACCGGAGGAACAGTTTAGTTCCACACTCACGATCACGTTTATTCTTGAGTACAACTAAGTACGCAGGCGTAAAACCGAATATGCGAGATGACGGCATCGCTGTAGGTTCTCACCAGCTTGGGACATGCATACGTAGACACATAACTTGTACATGAAGGTGAGAAAATTTTTGTTCCAAAATTTCCTTTCCGTCATATATTTTCCAGTTAAATTCGCTCCTGATGGGAATCTTCCCCAAATGGAACGGCACCGCGGTATCATTTGATGAAAGGTTCACTTGTATGGTTTTTCTGAAGTATGCGTTCTCCATTCGGGGCCTTTCTGACGTCGCAAACACTGCCGGCTCATGAGCGTAGTTACGTAACTTCATCCTTTCGCTCCGTTGTGTGTTCTTGGTGTTGGTTGTATGCACAGAGAAGCAAATGAGGAGCTTTGTCAGCAGAGCAATCTTGGCCTTGACGTTTTCAATAAAACATGGATGGCAACTATTTGATTGATATTTTCATAACTTGCTTGTAGTCTTTTTTTGCGATAGCGGTTATTCCTCCAATGCCTCTGCCCGAAACAAAAATTTTCACTATGTCTTATCGTCTAGAACATATACGTGAGCATGAAATCGATTGCAGAAAAGGCATATAACAAATACTAGGACGGCGCATAGGCGGTTCCAGGTGGACTCGAGCGCCGGAGCCTCCGTCGTCAGCCTCTTTCTTGCTCTTAGCTTTTCATAGCGAGTGGGTGCGCTCGACTACGTTCGTCGCTTTGGTGGGCGATGGTCGCGTGACCAACGTCGGCTACCGAACAAGAGAGATGATAGTTGTCACAGTTGAAAGCACCTTCCCTCAAAAGACCCCTTTCTTCCCCTCTCATAGCGGCCTTCGCAAACATTCGCGACGCAATGGGAACGGATCAAAAATTATTAATTAAGGCAACGATGTCCAAAACGCATAGTGACAGGATATGCAGGTATCATGTTAGGCGATAGGGTTGACCACAGCACCCAGCGATCCGTAAGGGGTGCCAACGCCTCTAAAAATGGTCGAAATAGAAGTCTATGTTCGAGGCGGGTGGCGGAGTGGTTTAAGTCAGCGGGACGCGAAATGATTTTTTTTCGCTGCTGTTTGAAATCACGCTCGGTGCTGAACACAGTTTTTTTTTTTTATTTCTACGGATTACTATTCACACGGAATGTTTTAGAATATTTCGGATAAGTTTGAATCCATGTTCATTTAGGCTCGCAAACACGTTCTGCTTCAGGTTCGACGACGTTCTATACTCAATAATTAATAATGGGAGCTGGAAGCATTTAATGCTTAAACATAGCAGAATACGTTGTGAGTGCTGACTGAGAGCACTTTCATTATCGCGGACTCTGCCTCAGTTCTTTCGTTATGCCTGTGTGCTCATCATTGAGTGCAGTAGCTGGGCACTAATGTCGCAGACCGCATGCCGGCGGGCAAAGTATACCGGCGTGTGGCGCTGCCTGGAGCTTTACAGTGCAAACACTTTACGACGGCGGCGACTTCCACAGTGCTCCGGAAGTCACCGGCTTTGTAATGCGCGGTGTCGTCAAGACGCGAACTAGATGACCGACGAAAAGATATGAATCTTTAGTCTACTAGAAGGAAAATGGGAGATACGTGTATTTTTTGCATTGAGTAAAAAACGTGCACTCAATAGCTTGATTTTGTCTCGGCACGTGAGCACAAGAAAGGATAGGCAACCTTTCCAATGGAAATCTGCTAATGCTGGTACTGTAGCATGGAGCGTATTATACTCCATACGTGAAAAAAAAAAAAGAAAAAACTTAGAGTACACGGTTAACATACGCCACCAATAGAGAGTTTATTACGGCTGTAATCTGTATACTCATTTAAGACTGTTCAGTGTGGAGCATGAGTGTGCGTTCAAGAATTTGTATATATATTGGTCAGCATCGTTTGACGGAAAGAAGAAAACAAAGATTCTGTGAAAAGGATCAGTTCGTCAGCTAACGGAAACAAAGTCGCAACTGAAAATAAAAACAAACTCTGAGCTCACTGGCAAAGAAAGAGCCGGCATATAGATGAGGCGACAGTCGGATGGTGCCGCTTCCCTTCTCCCGTTCCATATCTTTTATATTGTTCCTTCATGAAGGCAGAACGGGGTTCGGGTGCCGTGCAGTGGGCGCATGTGCGCGCACAGTGTACATTGCTGAGCAAAGCGAACCCTCAGTGACGAGGAACTGCGGCTCGCCGCGGAGAAGAGCAAGCGCCTCTCGGCGCGACAGCCGCGCAAATCCGCAAGATGCTTCCGCGCGCGTGCCGCTAGCGCAGACGGCGAGAGAAGCTATACGGGACGACATGCCGTCCGAGATATATCTGCAGCCTGCGGTTCCTAGAGAATAGCAACCTCGGAGAACAAAGAAGTCTCGGGACGACGAGCGCCCAACGAAACAAAAGGCTCTTGAGAACGCTCCTGTTCCCTCTCTCCTCCCTTTCCCCTATTTCCTTCCTCGCTTGTCCTCATCGGAGGGTTGCTGGCTAACATCGTCCCTTTCTCAGAGCGCCTTTACTTTCCTCCTTCCCTTTTGTTTTCCCAGTGCTCACTCCCGGCGGCGGCCTCTTTCCCCTTATTTTCAGTCGAGTCGCTCGACCCTCGCTCTGCCTGCTTTTATTTCGCCCGCGTCTTTTGAATAGGACGCGCGTCTTTGCTTTCTGGGACGATGCAGACGTGCGTCGTTTCTTGCTTTGTTGTTGTTGTTTTTTTTTTTTTTGCTCCCCGTCGCTCAACTTTGAGCAGGCGCTCCTCCTCTGGCTCACCTTTTCCTTGTCTTCGTCTTTTTTTTTTTTTTTTTTCCTACCCATTCGCGCGCTGCCCAAGTGCACGACTTCCCTCGTACGCTTCGCCATTAATCGAATCTGGAAATAATTATTTTCAGAGCACGCACTTTGCCGCGCCAGCGAAATCCTTGTTCTTGGTGAAACTGTTGCGCGGCAACAGCATCATGGCGAGAAATTCCGCTGAATGTGGCGTGAACTGTGAAACGCACGGGTTGGGAGGAAAATAAAAGGCAAGCGGAATTTGCTCGCAGACTTGGCCGCATGCCTCGAAATGGACGGTGATGTCGCGGCGTGTTTTAAAGACAACGGGAATGATCATTAAATTTTATTTGTTTGTTTATTTAGCATGCAAATGTGGAAACAGACACGGGGATAGAGAAACAGACAGCATAGCAACTGCCAGCAGAAAAGGGTGAAAAACGCGTCCGCTTCGGAGACGAGGGGAGAGAGCAGGCGTTTGGTGCAGACCCAAAGACACGTCAGGCTTTTCGGGTTCTTGTTTCTTCTGTGCGGCTTTCATGCTAACTGCGCGGCCTAATTTATATGGTGTGCAGGGCCCTGTACTTAACGATGAGCTTGGTATAGAGCGTTTTGAACACTGCACGCGAAGAAATTTAGGCGGATCTTCGAAACCTAACGTTTAGTGACGAATTCGCGAGACTAGCTGCAAACAAAAGTTCGCGATGATAACGGATTTGAAGCGTCATCACTGATGCTTAAAGGAATAAAAAAAAAAGGCATTTTGATATGCGAAGAGTATTTTGAACGCAATGACGAAGTAAGCTACCATAGGGACGAGGCGATAAAAAGATCGTCCCCGTCTTTTCGTCAGTTTACTTTGTTGTTGGATTTCAACCAGACATGGCAGTAATTGAATTACAGTAATGAAATTACTGTAATTTAATTACTTTTTTCTGTAATTTGTAATGTAATGGATTACTTTTTTGGTTGGTAATTTAGTAATGTAATGAATTACTTTTTGGTAGTAATTTCGCAGCAAAAGTAATTAATTCCTTTCAAAATTACTTTTACTAAAGTGCACCACTACTCCTTCAATAGACAACAAACTAGAGTGCCGCGAAAGCAGGAGGGACGTGCGGTAAGCCGAAGCCAGCGTAACGCATCGGCAAAAGGAAACAGAATTGAGCAGAACATTGCGTCTGAGACCTAGTGTGTAGCAGGGTCACTTAGTGACAACCATTCTCCGAGTGGCAGGATAAAGGCGTCAAGGGAATGCCGATGGGAGAGGTGGTGCGAGAAGGCTGGAGTTGAAAACTATTTGTGAGCGTGGCACTCCCTGCAGCGGCACTCCCTGTTGCGTCGGCTAGGGTACAGTGGTGCCTGGTTACACTCTTCACCACAGGGCGAGATAGGATTGGGGAGAGGGAGGGGGAGATGGCGTGAGCCACCGCGGCTTGAGCATTACTGATCAGTGAGCACAAGGTGCCGATGTCGATTCTTGGGATTGAGGAAGTAATAAATAACCTAGCTTCTTCGGGCCCTTGAAATGGCGGAGTGAGTGTGAGTGAAAAACGTTTATTTTCTGATATGGCGATTACATGTTGAGGGACGGGAAGTGGAGACAGCACCGGGCCAGCACGACGCTGCTGCGTTCGCCGGTCATTTCACGACCGTTCGACTATGCTTCTGCTTCGCTTTCGTTTTTTTTTTTTTTTTTTTTTTTTTTTTTTTACGGTTGTCTTAATTGTTTTTGTAATGGCAAGTGCTGTAGGAAAGAGGGGGGGATAGCTCTCTGGGTCGGAATTTGGCAGGAAGACGAAAGAATGTGTGTGCTTTGCGTCTGGAGAGTAATTTAAAAGTAATTGAATTACTCAGTGCAAGTAATTGAAATGTAATTTCATTACTTTTGGGGAGCAGTAATGAGTAATGTAATTTAATTCCTTTTATGAGATTTTCTGCAAAGTAATTAGTAATGTAATTTAATTTAATTCCTTTTCAAAAGTAATTTTGCCATGTATGATTTCAACTATACTTCACTATGACCAAGCATGCATCATCTAGTGTATATTTAAGATACTGAAAAAAGCCGGCTTCCAAAACATCGGCATTTTTTTGTCTTGTTTCAACTGGCACTGCCGATGTTATGCACAGTACTCGAAGCGCAAAATAGTAAAACAAGTCATCTTGTGACAATTACCAAAATAAAGGTGTCCTGTGCTTTCATCGCTGAAATGTTTTAGCGGACAGGCAACGGAAATATAACAAAACAAAGCTGAAAAAATTTTTAAAATAAAGCAAGAAGGCTGTGCTTATTGTGTCTAAATTAAGAAAGCAACGGCTCGTCGAAACGGAAGAAGACTCGGCCGCATGAAACTGGATCGAAGTTTGTTCCCTACGGTTCGCGTCGTTGCAGCGCGTAGCTCTAGCAGTAGTAGCCGCAGTAGCCGTCCCAGTATACCTTAAGGAACCGATATGATATTCAGCACGCAGTTTAAAGATCTCGCCCTCTGACCCCGAGCCGTTCTTGAATGACTCGGGTCCGCCGCCGCGGCGGCGGGCACTAAAGAAGGCACCATACATCACGCGACAATCCGATCCAGATGCGCGATGGGTGGGGGCTATTTCGAAATGCCAAGGGCCGCCACCGCGAGTCCTTTGAATTTTGTGCGCGCTCGGAGAGTTTTCTTTCGTTGCACCCCAACTCTGTTTACTTTCTCGGAATCCTTTTCGCGTGACCTTTATTTTTCTTTTATGACCGTCTGGTCGAACGAGAGGCGGGCAGCAGCCGATGGCGGGAGAAGTAAAAAGCGGAAGGACGCTGTGGAGCGGGAGTCGCGTGAGACGAGAGGACAGGCCAGGAAGAAGTCTCCCCCCCTCTCTTCGCGGAGTGTAGTAACGGTCCTTTCCCCGCAAATTGAAGTGCCCGGCGGTTCGGGGATCAAAATTCACCCAGCGGCCGAGGATGATAGTGATATACACACATAAAAAGAACTTATGAATGGTAGGCGCTGCTCACTTGCGCCCTCCTGTGCAAGCAGGGCAAGCTGCTTTTCAATTCCTATCAATGGAGTCTCTCTTGCTTTTAGGGCACTTTATTGTGTCGTTTGCTTTGTTTGTTTTGTTTTTATTATCGCTTTCGGTAGCTCTAGACCGGGTCTATATTTTACTTCTCGAAGCACGCACGTTGTTTCCATTCGCTTCAGTTGGAGAAGCCCTCTAGGGCGTAGCTTGTCTCTGTGTGTGCCGAGCGCATCATTTGTTATTGGCATATTGGTGCGCTGCTCTCGTACCTCTCCTTTATTTTTTTTTTTTCGCTTTTTCTCTCGACCCTGCGTTCCGCGTCTACCTCTCGCATTGCCAGGATGAATGCAGCAGATTAAGCTCGGAAGTGGAGTATAATGTCGACCAGACTCACCAGCCAACCTTCCAAACTGACTCCCAAATTTGTAACCCGGGGGGAGGGGTGGGGGTTATTTTTCATTTCTTTTTTTTTTTTCTTGCTGTCTTCTCCGCATATTTTACCAGTGTTGTTTTACTTAGTACAGCGCCGCCAACCGGTGCCGTACTGAGATAATATATAAAAAAGTGTAGTGCAGGAGGTAGGGGAACGCAGATAGAAAGGGAATGGGGAGGTGGGGACGGTGGTGAATGCTCCTGTATTTCCCATTACCGGTTCCGCGGTCTTCCTTCCGCTCTTGCCTCGCTTCGCTCGCCGTAGGGTGTCTCTGGATCGCGGAACATTTACGGTACGCTCTTTCGCCGGCCCCGTTTAAACTTGCATCTTCTTGCTTGCTTGCTCGGTTTTCTATCGGTAGGCATTTTTTACTGAATATACAAGGAAAGGAAAATGTGCCAAATGGACTGCGTTAGCGTGAGAAGTTGGGCTAGTTGACGGGATTCATGGTAAACGAGCATGAAAAGATGAGGACAGAGAGAAGAAGACGGCAACACGACGCAAGCACCCATGAATGCCGAATGAACTCTAACGACACTAGAGTGAGAGAACGCACTCCAAAAATGGCTCGTTGGCACTAGGGTTTGTTTAGAAACACTTAAATCGAATAGAGTGAAACACAAACCCTAAGCAAAGAAGAACGTGTCGCATGCGTGGCGTGGAGCCTTGCTATCATTGTGATCCTCCCTGCTTTGCATTATTTGAAACGACCTTAAGCGTGACCAGACGGTAAAGTTGGGAAGTAGTTGCATCAAATTTCAAGCTAAGAGAGCATTGGAATGAAGCTTAATTTTCCCCATGTCATTTCGGCGGCGTCGAAATAATGACATCCGTAAAACTGCATTTCCTACTCCGCAAGAGAAGTTAACATTTCGCGCTGCTGTAGTCACTTGGAACAGCCCGTAAGCGGTGCGCGCATTTGCGCACAACAGGGACATAAGATTCAACCACGTCGCTCGAAATATTTCGACAAAGCGTGCCTTTGCAAACAACGTCCATCAAAAAAAAAAAAAAAAATGATGCGAGGACGCGAAACGCAGCTAAATCACTTTCTGGAAATTTGTTAACTTTTGTAAGATAAATTTTTCGCTTGCTAATTGAATCTGCACCAGCGTCAGATCTGATTCTAACGCACTGCCCACGGCGATGCTTAGTTGACCAGCAAGCCGAAGTTAGCCATTTACGTTTTCGAACAAAGCTGTGCAGACCCTGTTTAAGAAGCCGACAGAATACAAGCCACGCTCTATAGTGACGTGTTCACAAGAAAAAAAAAAAAAAAAAAAGAACGTTGCGAACAAGCATTATTACGGCGACGTAAGCGCCTAAGAGAACCGTTCGGTGCAACAGCAAATTTGTTTATTGCATGAGACCAAACGCGTTGATAAAAAAGTGTAAACGTCGGCAACAACAATTGTCTTCCCTGGAAAGAGTTATACGAGCAGCATAGTAGCAGCCAGTCATGGCAATCGCTTGAGCAACGCATTTGACGACATCAGCGCTTCGTGCTGCAAAACAGGGCGCGCTCCTCACTCGAGATAAATTATTTTAATGCACAACACTTCCAGCAGTCGTACAACGGTAGCAAAGCGTTTGACGCCCTTGGCGTTTAATTACTGGAACCTTTAATCACCTTCTATCGGAACTACAACTGCGACATAACTCCTCGAAGTTGTACTGAACTTCACTCATATCAATGCAACTGCAATGTCGTGTTGATTACTCGCGGGGCAGAGACATATCGTTAACTGAGGCAAACAATAACGCCCACAAGCAGCAAAGAATGAAAACGTTGGGAAACATAACTGTACATAATAACTATTGTCAGCGCACTAGGGGGGGGGGGGGGGGGATGCTTTTCCACCTGCAAAAGACATGGGTGGCTAGTAACTATTGTCAATAGCACATAAAAGGGCTCGAAACATGCACGTTAAACCTCGGTCAGCGTTTCACTCCCAGTAATCACTACAGTTCATTACCGTTTCAACACCAGTAATATTTCAAGGAACGAAACTTACGGCTTCCATGGCGGCGTTAGTTAATGCAGCTATACTATAACGTTATACAGATTAAAAAAGCGGCATTATGAACGCCACAGCCATGATTCTGTAACATATTGCTTTCGACCAACTGTTCCTGAAAGTTAGACGCGCAATAAGGAGCCGTCTTTGATTCGTCCATCAGGTGACTAACACCAATTACAAACTTCAGCCACTTACGTTCCGTGAAAATTGCTAATTGGAACGTTTTCCATGTCCCCGCTGACATTGCACTTCGTTTGGCGACATCATTAATGCATATCGAATGACTGCCTATCCGTTTCACGTAGTATATACGATATATTTCATGGAAGTCCACAGCTAGTATCTAACAACAGGTTTTTTCAAAAAGAGCAATATGCATTTTCTGCAATGTACAAGTGCCAGCAGACGGACGTACTAATGTGTCTTTTTGAAGGGTAGATTTTCCAGTCCACGCGACATACTGCCTCACCCGCCCGAAATACGACATTGATTTTCTTTTGTCTGTATATACGCAACACACGCCGCGATACCTTAGTATCTTTGGCACCGGGCCACTAGAGGCCAATGTCGAGGGCTCGACTCTGGTCTGGAGCGTCCGCATTTTGGCTAAGGCCAAAGGCAAATACTCCCGTTGGCTGTGCAGTGTCAATGCACATTAAAGAAGCACAGGCGGCCAGAATTAATTCGAAGCCGTCAACTGAGGCGTCCTCCACAGCGCACGAGCAGCGTGAAGACGTTAACACACGCCCCCATTTTCGTTGAAAGTAGTGTTCAGACGCTCTTTTTCCCGCATCTTAAAGCAGGCAGACTGCCACGCTGTGCGTATACCCGCGCCAAAAAGGCTGCCGGCTCTCCGGCGCCCCGGGCCTGCGAGCGCCCAAGAAAGGAGGGGGAGGATCCTTGATCTGCAACTCTGACCCGGCAGCAGAGCGGCGAGGCCCTGCTGATCTATCTTTTCTCTTTCAGCGCGACGTTCATTTGCCTCGCGTTCTCTTCTTTCTTCCCTTTCGCACAGCGTGGTTCGTGGACGGGGCTGGTATGCCGGCCGTTTTACTATTTTGGCGCGTGGCTTTATCGGCCGTGTTATCTGCGTCATTAATCCCCCTCGGGCATCATTACAGGAGGCTTTAATTACCGTTCCGGTTCTTGGCCGGCAGCGCGCCCGCCTCCGCTGCCGTAGCGCTGCGTTCGAGCCCTGCGCTGCTAGGGGGCGGCCGCCGCCGGAGCCCAGCGGAAAGATAGAAACCGGATAGCGGCCCAACTTCGTTAATGGCCGACGGCACGCTGCCCCATCTTCCGCCAGATCTCGTTTCCGCCGCGATCGACGTCGTAACAAGAACTCGATGCGACCCACTGGCGGATGCCGAATGCCTGCTTACGTGACCTCCCAACTTTGTTGTTGCTGCTGCCGCGGCGCCTACCAGGGACGAGCTCATGCCGACCGAACTATTGACGCTGAAAATGCACGACGATGGTGGTGAAGACGCAAGCGACAGAAAAAAAAAAAAGAAAAAAGAAACACAATGTAGCAAAACAGAGTCGTCAAAGTGCGGTCCACATGCGAGAGAGTCAAAAACAACGTTAAAAACAAATTAACAATTTTGAAAAACAAGTTAAAGGCACTTAATGAAGCAAGTCGCGCACAACCGAACTGAACAGGGAGCCGCGAAGGGAAGCTTTTGGGCTGTGATGTCTGAACTGGAACTGGCACTCATGGAGATAAATAAGAACAAAAACAAAAAAGGCGTGCTATAGAGAGAAGGAGGTAATTAAGGGTGTTTTGTTGCTCTTTTGGACCAAAGACAGAATGTCGAAGAGAACACACCTATATGCATTTCATTCACTCTCTATGCAAGAAATAAAAGGTGCAGAATCACGCTCTTGCTTTACAACTGGTTTTTGTAATTTTCGGCTGGTAATTAATATGAACGAGTGTGAGGTTCAATAAAAAAAAAAAAAAAAAACATGTAGTCGCACCCTTCGCATTGTAACTATATATAGTAGCTCTACGAATAGGTGACGCAATATACATAACACGTTCTCTGGTTCTCCCCTTTCTTTCTTTCTTTCTTTCTTTCTTTCTTTCTTTCTTTCTTTCTTTCTTTCTTTCTTTCTTTCTTTCTTTCTTTCTTTCTTTCTTTCTTTCTTTCTTTCTTTCTTTCTTTCTTTCTTTCTTTCTTTGCAGCAGAGCGGGGCACTTGCGCAGCTTCTTCCTGAATTTTCATCTGCGCTCTTGAAATGTTGCTTATACTCAGTGGCCATAAATGGAGTCACCGGGAAGGGAAGCACAGTACTGGTCCATGAAGGAGCGGACAAAGTTTGCTGAAAGGTAGTCAAAACGTTTAGAAAGATATCACAGGCATAGTTAATGCCGGTGTAAAAAGAAAAGCAGCTACACTATCATTTGTGACTCAAGTCAAAACCAAAGTACGGCCTAAATATACCTTCAGAAACAAGTCGTTTACTGCCAACTGTTCCATATTCATTCATTGCATAAACGAGGAGAGGAACTTTCAGGTCTCGAGTGCATTGTTTTTTTTTTTTTTTTTTTTATTCCTCTGCATCAATGGTACCACCATCCGTGAATTCGCGGAGCTGAAAATGTTTGGCACCATCATAGACAACTGCCATTTGGTGTTTTGTTGCGAAGATACTTTTTTCTGTTTTTTTTTTTTTTTTTGTGCTGCAAAGGAAGCTTTGGCCAAACACCGCCATGAAATGTGGGGCTTTTTTTTTCTTTTGTTCATTGTTTGGGCAACGACCTTTCTCCAAACATTTGACCCTAGAGAAGCCAAGCACCAGACTGGGCGAAAACTTGCAACCCTTTATTCACAGGTGGGCACTGGGGATCGAACCCCACAACTCCCGCATGTGAGGCGCAAGTTCAAATCTGTGTAAGCCACCGCTGTTGCCAATGTCCTGTTGGGAAAAGTGGGCACCATACTTCTTCTAGAGACGCCAGCCAAGCAGGAAGATGAAGTTAGTGCAGTTGGAGGCAGAGAGACTTGTGCAAATGGCGAAAACGAGAAGTGATGGTAGTAATGTAGCAGCAACGTATCAACATGTGTGAGATACTGAAGCCCATTGCTTAGATTTCCCTCAATTAAAAGCAAAAAATTACCGCCGATTTGTATAGTTAATCAAACGCGAAGTAGGCGTAGCACCGAGCAACTCGGAACTGAGGTTGAGGGAGCACCGCGCGTACTCGTCTGCTGTCTGTGAAGGCCGCGAGGAGCGACTGACGCTAGGGGAGGGAGTCGGATTTTGAGGGTGTGCGAGCGAACACGCACTTGTTCCCTTGTAGAGCCACGGCCGGACTGGAAAGGCGGCAGCGGCGGCCGTGGTACAGCATCGCCCGGTGACGACCGCAACTGGGTTAAGCGCCATTCATTGGCCGCAGCTATGAAGCCGCTCCGCCTCCGGCGAGGCGCAACAACACCTAGGCTCACAGCGTCGCCACCGTCTCCTTCGCGCCTCATGCTCACGGAGAGAGAGAGACAGAGAGAGAGATATGGAGAGAGAAGGCGTCGGACTGTCACCAGCGAAATCCGTGACTGCGGCCAAAAGTGCTAAGCGCTAAAAATGAGTCCCTAACTGCACTATAAACGTTGGAATCAAACTCTAATTCTTCCTACGGAGGGGTCGAACATGACAATTCAGCTGATTACTAACCGAGGGTGCGCCGAACAACGAAGGAATAATGCATAACAGAGCTCCAATTTGATTTCCATTTCTTGATATCACCGCAGCAATTTAACACGCAAAAAAAAAAAAAACATACAGCACACATACGCCTTGTGTATTAACCCTAAAATGCGAGGTGCGATGTTTGTGAAATGCGTATATTGCGCATCTGGCATGCCTCTTCGCGGTGTCTTGGTCCAGGTGACTGATTTTTGATCTGGGTAACTAATCCTGCCCCCTTGTGCTGCCTCTCTGACTGCAGTGCTTGAATGCTAAGAGCTCATGAGCTGCCGGCAGAGTTGCATTGCTGTAGTCCAGTCCGCTTTCCAAAATGAGTTCAAAGCATTCAGTTACGATCGGGTTTAATTGGAGGAGTATGGAAGAAGCCTTCGCACAGTATCGCGTATAGTGCGGCTGCTGATGATTATGATTCAGGCACAACCTTCAGGCAGCGGTCCGTCGCTCTTTCGGGCGCTTCTTATAGTTCCACTGCGTCCATATCTAAAGATGACTTGCATGTTATCTTATGCAGGTGTAAACAAGAAACAGTCCTCATGTGCTCTGGTTGGTGCTCTCGTTTCAGCTCACGGCGATGTATGATATTGTCGACAGCGCGCGCTAACTCCTGCATGGCGAGTATGGACTGAGTCTGAGGGGAGTCTGAAGGGGGGGGGGGGGGGGAGGGAGCTTGATCAGAATTTATGAGCCTTGAAACAAACCCTTAGCTAGCCTTTGAATACCTTTCGATCCTTATGGAAATCGTAAGGGCCACCCCTACACATGTGATAAGCAAACCCTGGCAAAGACGGCAATTTTGACTTGGTACTGTATAGGCTTCAGAAAAAAACATCGGACTGATTATTTGCATCTCGCGCTTACGTGCCTGCGGGCCACCACAACGCGGTATGAAACAGATCGGAATCGCAAGCTCGGCAACAAGAACGCCGCATTCGCTGACCCTATATGCGCCGATTATATGAAGCATGACCCAAATTAAATCTGTGAATCTGGTATTTGGCTGAAAAGGAAAAGTGTAACCTTTTCTGCGTTTCACTCGAAATATACAATCCGCGCACTTCAAATAAGCATACATGATCTGCGCTATACCATCTACACGACTGTTCGGTAATATAAAAGGCGAATTCTACGAAGAACACATCGTTACACTCCTGCCAACCTTGCGACGCGCTTGGTCGCGAAACAGTTTTGTGAACGAAAATAAAATATAAGAGAACAAGTCGCAATATTTTGGGACGGCCCAACTGGTTGTACAAACCCAAAGGAACGCCTCGCTTGCGCCTTTCATTGCTCACAATGCGGGAAAAAAAGAAGAATAAGAAAGAAGCAAGAAATAAAACGCGGAGAGGAAGCAAAGAAAAAGAAGCCTCTTGTGTCAAATCACTGCCGCTTTCAACAAGCCTATTTCTTCTGTCAAGGTGCGATTCACTGCCGCGCTTCTTGAACAGAACAAAACCGAGACAGGGTGCGGACCTGAGCCTTTCTTTACTTTTCGCTTTGTTACGCTCGTCTCCTCGGCGCTTTTTTCTCTTCAGCCACAGTTTTACAAACTCCAAGGAAACAAAACAGAGCAGAAGAAGGGAAAGGATGATGCGCGGCGAAGAAGGATAGGTGGGTGCGAGGTTGACCTGGAACAAAATAAGAAATAAAAGGTGAAAGGCGACGCTCTGTTAGCAACACGCTGATGGCAGAAAGGCAGACGGGCGCAATGGTGGGCGTCATTTTCATTGAGGTGGGGAGCGTGGGGAGTGCCAGTATCCGCCATGACAAACGACGCCATGACGGCTTGCTGAGACGCTGATCCGGCCGCCATTTGTCGGTCGTTTGCCTCAGCGCTGTGCCAGCATTTTGTTATCTCTCTTCGCTCTTTCTGGCCATAAAGAAAGCAGCTGCTTTCTTTTTTCACCCTCCCCGGTTAAGTCAGAATTTGCTCTAAGTCGCTCGGGGAGGTTCACGACTTTCGTATTTCTATGCGTCGCACCGCATTGTTGAAGTTTTACAACTCGGTGACGACTCCATCGCAGAGGGTACCTGTTAAAGGGCCCTCCGTTCGAAAATATTTTCTTCCCCGGTGACTGTGAGGCTTTGACCCCAGAACGCAAGGCCGAAAAAATGTTTTTGAAAAGAGTAATCATTAACGCAGTTACAGTCACCGCAATCACGTAATTCTGTCGTGTTTCCCTCCTGCCGCTCCCCCGCAAAGGTTTTTCATTCTCCTGCCCGGTTGTCTAGCCTCCGCAAACCCAATTCCCCTTCCTCCTCCGCATTTGGTGGGAGGTGGGACGTGGCACTCTGTGTGCTCGAAAACGAAACGGGCGAGGGAGCGCGTGCCGCTACATTCATTGCATTCAGTCAGTCAGAGAGACGGACCAATGGGTGCCGTTGCCTTCTGACGTCAGCCTAGCGGCCCGACGGGCCAGCGTAGAGAACGGGGAGCTGGTTTCCCGAAGGGGAGGATGAGAGCTTTGATTTGTATTTTTGCTTTGCGGCGCGCGTATCGCTGTAGCATTTTGCACGGACTATCTTCGGTACCTGATTGAAGCATTGGATTCCTTTGTTCAAAAGGTCATACCCTGGACAGTGGCTCCTTAAGTATGTTTGAACAGTCTTAAGTGGTTACACTATAAGAGCCTTCATGGTACACCTAGGTTAACCATCTGCTTTCTTTTTTTACTCCTGTAGGCATTTAAGTGCTTACTGTCTCTGATAGTCGTGTTAGTGCATATTGTTTTAAACACAGACATTGAAGACAGACACAGCCAATGAAGTTGATCTATTCTGAAGGCTGGTGGTTAACCTAGTTAAACCTTGGCTGCTCATCTTGCATCTGCCAGTCCCCCCCCCCCCCACCGATGTTGCGTCAACCATGTTACCATGTCAATAGGTCGACGCCATTCGATGGAAGACCTCCTTAGCCTCCTTTGGGGGAGCATTTGCCGCTGAGTTCGAGTCATGTACGACTGCAGGACTTGTTACGGAGACATGCTTTCATAATTTCGTGTTATATTGGTAATTTTGCCGTATTCTAGTGCGGCTCTCAAGGAAACTGTTTTCAAATTGCACTCATGTTAGTTGTGATTTGGGCAAAGCGTCCTCATGCTGCAAATGTCTCGCAATGCCTATGCCTGACACACTGAGTAGAACCGGTATGTCTTAATTCCGTTTTTTTTTTTGTCCTCCTTACGGTGGTTGGTTCATTAAGAAAGCTAACCTGGTTTTCGGTGCCATTGTACTCAATAATCCGCATGCTCTACGACGCCATTATATCAAGTGATAACCCCATTACCCAGGAACATAAGATGTGTCCCTGGGTAATCAGTGCTGTGGGCATGTGTATACGAGCAGCCTTGCGGTTGCTTTTTGTGCTTGGGTTCTCGCTGTTGGGAGGTTCTGTATAGACATTTCCAACCTGCGCTCACTGGATTGTTCTCTGCGTCTTATGCTACCATTCCACTGGGCCTGCGAACGATAAGGTGACGCCCAGGGACAGGAATGTTTTGTCAGGTGCGAAAACCAGCCAAGCGAGCCATACGCTGGCGTCTATGTAAATGAAGTGAAGTAGAAGGTGATAGGACTATAGCCACCACTTCTTAGCACAGGTAGGCAAAACTTTGCCGCCAGTCGAGACTGGCCGATCTTCTGGCCAATCGAGACTGTAGACTCCCGGACTATGTTAGTTAAAAGCCCATTCATTTTCAATATGCACATGCAAGGAGGCTTTGTGTCTGGCTACAGTGCCACTACTGACGTCGTGGCGTTAAAGATGGCATTTCTCATAGAGCCCATTGTAAATTCACGCAGCAGGAAGGCGACATACTGATGGAATAGGCGAGTTGTCGCTGTGGCGAAAATCACGTTAGCAATGACGAATTGTGTTAGCAGCTGAAGAACTTGTCGTCCTTGGAAAGAAAAACAGCAAAAGGAATGAGGCCCCTCTGCCGAGGGAGTAGGCGGTAGCGACGCCACTGCGCGCTCGAGCGCCGCGATGGAGGTGGAAGCGGCGCGAAGTCGACGCGTCGTGACAGTGCCAACAAGAATCAGCGGAGGCAGAAGCGCGCCGAAGCGGGACAGGGACGTAGCACGACAGGAACCGAAGGGCTGGAAAAAGATGACTCCGGACATACCTACAGCGCAGGGAACACGACGAGGACATCGCCGTGAAGGGAGGAGCGTCGGACGAACTCGCAGAATCTGCTTACCGGGTTGGCGTCCCTTTTGTCTCTAGCTATTTTACTTCCTTTGTATCGGGCCCGCAGGGAAGGAAAATATTTATATTCGCACCGCGCCATCTGCCGACGCCTTCCGTCAGGGTAAATAACCCGGGCCCGTCTGAGAAGTAGAGAAGAATGCTAGCGGCCCGTTTCTTTTCTCCCCTTCGCGCTAGAGGAGAGGGTGAAGGGGCGAAGATGAACAGCACCGATAGGACAAAGCGCCCGAACACCTAAGAACACCGGAGCGAGACAAAGGGGAAAGAGCTGCAAACAAAATGAATGCTCCTTCTATGTCGAAAACGCGGCTACCGAAAACTTGAACGTACACGCACGCTCGCACGCTCGAGAGAGCATGAGTCCGCACGATCGGGAAGGAAGGAGAATGCCAGCCGACACGGCGGCCGGGAAGAGGCAGTGCGGTCCGCGGAGACGACATCCTCGTCGTGCTCCCGTTTGTCTTCATTTCCGAGCCGGCTCGTTTCCTTCACGACACCCTAGGTGGCGCCCAAGCATGGAAGGGCGGCGTACACGGAATCTGGGAGCATCCCCGCGAGACAGGCGAGACAAGAGGGCCGGCAACCGCGCCGCCTGGAAACGCGTAGGCCGCCGTTTTTGAGACAGTTCGCCTGCGATGCCAGCCGCCAGGGCGCGTCCGACCGGAAGACAAAGCGCAGGGCGGCGCCACCGCGGCTTCTGCCTTTTTTCCCGCTGACAGTCGTGGCTTTTCACCGCGTCTCCAAAAGCCAACTCCGACCAACCTGCTCTGCAGAAAGGAAGAAAACGCGGGGAGCGCGTTCCGGCCGAACCCATTTGCGTTTATCACTGCGGTGTGCAACAATTGGGCAAACTGCAATGGCCGTGCGCAAGACACGAAAATCCGCCTTGTGTCCAGGAGAGCGGAAGTCAACAGGATCTGGCTCCTCGCCACTCTCGCTAAATTTATGGATGTAAACAGATTCAACTTTCCTGAGGTTTGTGCTACAGCTCGGGCGCTGGGACTTCGACGACAGAAAAAGAAAGGCGCAGACTCGGTACTTCCGCATTATTCTTGCTCTTTGCTCAGCAGCCTGCCGGTGCGTGCAAGGGCTTTTCTTGTGCAGCCTTTGAGAAAGCTCTTTCCACATGACAAAGCGTCTGCATAGAGTAAGACTAGCTTTTCTTACACAACGAAGTCTTCAACAGAGGATTGCATGTGTCCAGGGTAAAGGGAAAGACCCACGCTCACTTCAGCCGGGATCGCTTTCTGGAAGGTCTCTATTGTTGACAAAGCCTCGTAACCTTGCTCACAATTTCCTGGCTTTTAACGGACCCGAAGCTGCCTCGTCTGCACGGATGAAAGTTGATCAGGTGGAAAAGAATCGGAGTCAACGGTGAGACCACAAACTGGCTCTTGGAGCTGTCTATTAGTGCAGGAACGATATATCTCAGATAAATCCTACCCCCGCGGTGTGTTAGACAGCCCTCTTCGTTACGTTCATGGCTTGCGTTTATGTGCCTTCGTTATTCTGCCGCTGAAAATAACTGGCTCTATTCCGGGGCAGACGCTGCGAAGGCGTCTTTTCTCTTTTGACACTGCCGCGTACGAGGCGGGTTTCCGTTCCACTTTAACCAAATCATGCAGGTAGCCTAGCGTGGCATAACGCAAAATTACCGCAAAGTGCCACGTTTGCATGAAATTTGAGCGTGAATAATCTGGCGGATATGACAAATATAGTACCCGAGGAAGCGCCCCCAGCGATGTCACTGCCTGTATACCATGCTAGAAGTGTTAGTGATTCGTTTAGTGATGTGCAATTCCTTATGCCTACCGCAGTGGGAGTAGGCGTGAGGACCTTTTATTATTGGTCGAAACAAGGCCCGGGTAACTGGTATATATGTTTTTCTAACAGCTGGCCGCTAGAAGCAGGGTAATAAGCATGGGTAATCTCCCGCTCTATGATAGCAAACCTTTACAGAAAAGAACCCGAGGTCTTCTTGCGGTTCGGTTGAGAAAAATCAACATGCCATCTTGAATTCGTGTTGGGATCATGGAGGGCGGATGTGGGCAGAATATGAGGCACAGTTAAATTTAAACGGAAAAGAACTTAAGAGACTGGTGCTTTTTCACATATGTTGTATCTCAAGTCCATCTACATACCCTCCTAACGGGCTGTATATCCCTCCTGAAGCGCTTCTATGTGTTCAGGTTGTGAGCTGCAGATATTTTTAAAGTTATATAAAATATTATCGGGAATAGTTATTTATTTTTGTTGCAGTAAACCTAACCAGGTCTACATGCAACGTTCTGTTAACTAAGCCCCTTCATTTCTGTGTAGAAAATGACAATGAAGCGATTAGTTAGAGCTGATTTGTGTTCTTCGAAAAGTGGCGCCCAACTATAACAGCACACGCCTCCTTCTCGGAACTTACGTTTCATCTTATATTTTGTCCCTGATATATTTGTATGCAGTATATTGCGCGCCTTTTCAAATATTTACCAAAGGGGCCAATTTTCATGATTTATCTAATGCAATTATGAGCGTACTTTTGGTGTTTATACGGTCTTTGAAAACCAGAACGGAGGACCAACCCAAATCCCTCGGCATAAAATATGCTCGGGAAACACAGCCGAACTTTTGGTTAGCAATTATTGTGTAGACTCAACGTCTTTGGGTTCATGTTTGATTTCTCTCGATTCAACTCGTACTCAGCAAGGCGTCAGTCAACACCAGCTCACATCATGCGCACTGAACGATACTGCAAAAAGAAAGAAAATAGCTCCACGAAAGCTTCCATCGACAGCTGGGTCATTGCAAGAACCCGGGATCCATAATGGACACCAGCACAGCGCTTGGCGCTTGAACATCAGTGGGCATCCGTCGTTATGACCCATCAAGCTTGATTCCGCTGCCCATGTCCCAAGTGGTCTACGCGTTTTCATAGTATGGACAGACGCTCGCTTCCCGCTGGCGCTTCAACCGATGCATCTCTCTTGCGCGTTTCAACGTGGAACCCGACAAGCCGTTAGCGGTGCGATAACAGAACAGAGAGAACCTCCATAATTACAGTCGTTCAAGGGATTATGTGATCAATTGTGTAATTAGTAAGGTCGAAATAGTCACTCGGCAGGCAACTAGGCTAAATGTATCATTTGTAAGAATGTAATCAGATTATTTCGCCGGAAGAAAAGAATCAGAAAGATGCCGTTTCACTGCCAGACAGGCGAATACAACACAAGTACGCTAAAATACAGGTATCAAGAGTGCAAAACCGGAACCTGCTGGAAACGGCGTGGAAAAGAGAAAATTTGTACTTTAGGGACGAGCGCACGTTGAACGAAGGGTATTATCAGTTGTGCATGCAAATATACGCATACGTAGATGTAATGGCACACGCGTGTGTCAAAGTCATGCTGCTTGCTACTGTATAAGAGCATCATCAAGCTGATAGCTGCTCGCGAGTTACAACTGCGCAGCTCTATTGTTTATGTTGTTGGCTACATGACGAAAACCGTCTTCGGCATGCCTTCGTGGTCTTTAACCCCCACTTATCATGCGGGACGAGCGTCGAACCTCGTACGTTCAGAAAGCGCTGTTTTTTTAACTGAACGAGCCCAAGCGCGTTCTTAGCTTGCAACCATCTGTGTTACGAGTGAAAAAAAAATAAAACGATGATTTTCCTCGAATAACTTAGTTGTTATTTTTCTCCTTGAAGATATGACGACACACTGCCAATCTCTCTGCAGGCGCCTCCAGCGCGTTTCTCAAATATATCACTTACAAATTATAGCCTCAGTAACGTGCTGGCATAACAACGACATGTTCGAGCATAGCCTCCTTTATACTCTGTGCCTGTCAACGCGCCGCGCGAACAATAGAGCGGCGCCGTCGAGTAAAGTTGCGCGGTCCCCTCGCTGAGGGCGCCGCTGACGTAGGGGTCGAGGCGCACGGGTACGAATGTCGGCGCGGGGCGGGAACGCTGTTATTCGCTAGCGGGATAACTGTTCCTAAGCATGAGTCGTGCATATTCAGCATATTTACTTGTAAGGCCGACATCCACTAAGCATAACAAGTGATCATGATACTTGTTAGGCAATAACACCAACGGTATATGACATTTTATGTCAGGCAGTTTCAAGAAATTGCGCATATGGCTCGAAAAACTACATGACTGCTCCGCTAGCACCAATGGTAATATAAAAATTACAATGCTAGGCTACGCTGCAATAAAACAAAATTTAAGAAGAAAGGCATCAGCATTTATTTACACATTTCACAACAGCAATTGTGCTTCAAGCGTACCATGTAGAAGTGGTGTAATGAATAGCTGCCACAAGTAGGGAAAAAAGTTCACGGTGACTACTGTCACTGATAGCACTTCAGAAGCCAGCTTGATTTACAGATGATCGGAACAACTGCATCGCAGTATGCCATTGAGATCTGTAAGGAGAACAATTTTGGTATCAGCTGTTACTTTCAATGATTCAGCGCGTCGTACAAACGTTTTTTTTTTTTTTTTTAACTAGAAAAACAAGGAAAGACAAATATACGCGTTGCATCTTTCTGTTTCGATCACTCCAAAATAATCTTCACAATAGGCAAAGCTCGTGTTCTTTATTTTTTCACAGAATTGCGCAGTTAGCAAAACAAAAAATACTGCGCTGGAGCACATGTAACATACCACACAGACGAGCTAACCAGGGAGGAAGTTCGCATCGCAGTCCAGAAAATACACGTGCACATTTAATATTATTATTTCCTTACTTAAGCGTAATAAACACACTTCTGGTGCTGTCATTATTTCTCACAGGCCTTAATGCGGTTGAGTGCGAGAAGGGAAACTAATATAGGCTTTGCAAAATTTAGTTTAACTCACTTTAAAGTAGTCATCTTCACAATAAGTAAATCTTGTGTTTCTATTTTATCACAAAATTTCGTAATTAGCGTATACTGCAAAAAAAAAAAAAAAGGCTTCGCAGGAGCACACTAACACACTACGCAGACGAGCTAGGCAGGGAAGCAATTAGCATTGAAGTCCAGAAAGCACAGGTGCGCATCTAACATTACTATTGCAGTATTGACGCTTAATAAACACATTGGTGCTGCCACTATTTTTTACAAGCCTCAAAGCAGCTGAATACTACGCAGCGATCGCCGGAAGGACAAAGCAAAGCTGGCCCTTACCAGTTGGTGCAATGCTGTATTCCTGCAGCACCCGAAGGCAGATAAAAGTAGAAGCATGACCTTGCACACAGCAGAACAGTCCACGAAACAGCGAGACAGCGGCAGCGCGTGGCTATCCGGACCGCTTTGCAACACGGCGCACCCGGCACTCGCCTGGCGATCCCTACGTCGCTGTCGCCATCTCTCGGCAGCCAGCGGCGTAACTTGTCAATGGAGGAGGAGCGGCGGCGACGGCCGCGGAGCGCGGAGTTGACAGGCACAGAGTGTATAAAGGAGGCTATGGTTTGAGGGAAGAACGGTCCTCATGAGAGTGAAGGCGTAGTGATGACTTGCGATGCCTAGTAAACATTGCAGTGCTGTAAGCGTGACATACTTTATGTAAAAAAATGATTCCATGTTGGCCTGATGCTTGTTTCGATTACTGCGGAACGATAATTGTTCAAGAAGGAAACTTGAGAAGCAAAGCTGCTGTGTGTTACTGTACCATCGTTGAAATAAACCTTCTACTTCTCGCATATTTGAACCCAACGAAAACTGCACCCTCCAATGCTCTTGAGCTAATTTGATACCTTTCTGAGTAACACATGCGCTTGTGAGATCCGTGTTTGATTTACTTTTTAATTAACAAAACAGCCGTGCTCACACCAAACAAAATGGGGCAAAAAATAAATCCAACGCAACACAGCAGCGGCACGCAGACCGTCTGAATTTTAATTCAGTGGATAGCCTGATACAGAACAAGAACGTCTAAAACATACGTAAAAATTACAAGCTCACGACCTTCCCAGTGCTTGTGTGATGATCGTTTTTTCTGTACTCCTGTTGTCGGAAGGTCAAGATTAAGCCATGGCTTGGTAAGTACTTGCTTACAATTGACGTTTCGCAGGTAAGATCCTCTGTAACGCCCATGCAGAATAACAGAAAATGCGGCCGTCGACGATGCACGCCAGTTAAATGTTTGGGTGGATGTTCTCTCTCATACACACGCACACGCACGCACAAATAAAAATGAGAACTGTGTGTGTTATTGATTGTGAAATCGTAGTATAGACGAAACGAGCATGCCAGTTATTCAGTATGTTTCGAGGATTGTCATTGAAAGCAAGCCAGTAGTTCTGTATATGAAGTTCGTTCTTCACTTTTGATAATTGCACCGGGCCTGTCATTAGAGCCTGTCAACAGCCCCTTTTTTTTTGTTTTTGTTTTTTTTTCTCTTTTTGAACCAATATAAAAAAGCTTAATAACAATGTTTGCCGCCAGATGGCCTTTGGGCCTATTCCGAGCCCAGCTATTACAAATTACCGTTTAAGCTCGACATGTTCATATCACTGAAGGGTACGGACATGCGAGAAACATAGATAAAAAGAAAAAGAACTATGTAGAGCAGAAACTTTCCGTGAGCCTTGCGTGTTATTTCTTGCTTTCCCGATTAAAAAATAGCGCCATTTTGAAACCCAGCCTGCTGCCTGGATTCTGAGTGGTCCTCTAAGTGGGTACAAGCGCCATTAAGTGTAGTTCGCTCAAGCTCCCGCGTACTGCGTCTCACTACTAGGCAGGCGGCCGCCCAAGATATCCTGGAAGAGGCGCACTCAACTGCTCTTGCATTCTCGGCTGTCGCCGCTCCCATCCATGTCCCTAGAGCTCGAGACGTAAAGAGCACCGCCAGCCTCGGCGCGGGAATGACCATCTGGACGAATGCCCTGCCCGTTGATGGGCCAGGAGCTGAGCGCGGGCGCAAGAAAGGAGATCCGCGTGTGCACACCGACAAGCCTCGCACGCTGGATCCGGTAAATCGGCACATGATCGATCCGCACTGTTTCCTCCCAGCGATTCCTCCCCGCGAACGTGTATGATGTACAGCGCGCGTAACCTCAGTTACTGTTTCCAGAAAATGGTCTGAGGTTACTCTCTTACCGTTAAAAATATGTGGCTGTGATGTCTTTTGGTGTAGAGTAGAGCAAAAATGTTTCCTAAGCTTTATGGAGAGAATATTGACCGGTACCCCTGCTAACGTGAGCACAATAATGTGAGATAGGCCAAAGAAACTAGTTGTATAAAGATGCCGGCCGTCCTGCGCATCCCAGGCATGTTTTGTTTTTCAATTATTTAATTGGTTCATAAAGTTATTTTTTGTAAATTTTCGTAAATATCTTCTCTTCCGAGCTCGAAAGAAGGCACGCGAAACACACAAAAAATCATGTGGCCCACGCTTTCGCTCGCAACTATTGTGCTGCTCTTAATTGGGGTTTGAGTGAACGAGATAGTTTCTTCGCCCGCGTCACAGCACAATCATAGCATGCGTATGCGCTGTGAAGTGATTTTTTTTTTTTTCGCGGGCTTTCTTCTGAGCTCGCAAAGAAGATACAAGTGAGGCTTCTGTATCGCAGCCCCACTTCACGTTTTATTTCTTTGCGTTCCAGCTTTATTGGCTTTGCGTTGTACTATATTTTACAGTACACTAGCATGTTGACGCGTTTATTGTTCTTAGTTACAGACGCCCAATGCTGTGAATTGTAGATCGTTATCCTGTTAAACATATTGTACCCTTCTGCGACAATCACAAATGAGACTGGCAGTATCTACAAATAAATAAATAAATAAATAAATAAATAAATAAATAAATAAATAAATAAATAAATAAATAAATAAATAAATAAATAAATAAATAAATAAATAAATAAATAAATAAATAAATAAATAAGTAAATGATTCAATGGAGGTTTATGAACTTGCTCTCCAACTCTGCAAGCCATATTTATTGATTGTCGGTGTAGCCTGAACTCCATGACTACCGCCGGAAACACACTCGCTCACCCCATGATTAGCCAGGTGTAGTAATAGACTGCTCCCTCACCTCCATGTACATTTTTATTTATTACTTATAAATACTGCTATTCCTAATGGGGATAATTACAGGATATGTATGAAAGAGGCAAACAATCACTGAAACCAAGGAAAGAATACGAGATATTTTTAAATTTTTGATATTGACCAAATGGGAGACAAGTAAGATAATCATTTTTTACCCCCAAGATAAGACATTAT
Source organism: Amblyomma maculatum (assembly GCF_055883805.1). Taxonomy (NCBI): domain Eukaryota; kingdom Metazoa; phylum Arthropoda; class Arachnida; order Ixodida; family Ixodidae; genus Amblyomma; species Amblyomma maculatum. The sequence continues at coordinate 232,893,178 of NC_139344.1, forward strand.
TAGGGTGGAACACCCACATGCCGCTGTTGGGATCCGAACCCACTATCTCTGAATGCTCTGCTATCTTAGTTGCGACGGCGGCTGTCTAATGCACTTTCGAGTGTACTTTGTGTTATATACATCAGTCCTTAGTGCCATCATCCTACACCGTTACAATGCACACGCATATTTCCTTTTTAGTACTGTTGCCTCGTATTATAACATATCTTGAGGCCTGAAAGAGCACGAAAATTACTTCAGTGCTTTATTCAATAAATTTCCAGATGAGGAACTCGGTCAGGTAGCTAGTAATTTTATTATTGGTTGATGCGAAATTATGTTTAAGAAAGAGTCGACTGCCTCTTTTATATGATTTCAAGTTAACTGTACCTCACTTCCAAACATGCGGATACACAGAGAAGTGCTAGACAAACTCCCATCCGAGGACGCGTCTCCGCGAAGTGCTTTTATCCTGACGAAGCTGCTTCTTTAAACAGACAAGCCCCCCAAAACTGGCCTTCCTATGATCTAAAATGTATTTAACCATCGAAATGAGGACTACACATGTGCACCAGGACTAGCATGAAAGTTTAGAAAGGAAACGGCGCTGCGAACTGGTAGCCACTGCGAAAATGTGACCGAAGTCATATATTCGTATGAGTGCGAGTTTGTTACCGTTCGTTTATTGTAAGAACGTTCGCTCTCACTACTCAGTACTTACTACCCCCAAGTTGGCGTGTGTCATATATGAGCGGAAACCGAGGCGAAAAGGTAATAAAACAGGCATGTCGTCTAAGGTGCATCGCAAGTGTGAGCACACACAGCTTCGACTGATAGATGTACCTTCGATTCCTTACATATGTGCCAGTATATCGGCCACTAAAGTGGGACTGCCCTCAGGACCCCATCTGAACAAACTTTGGGGGTCGCCCGTTTGACGCAGAATATTCAAGTTGGTTTAAAATGATTCGACACCTTCAAAAGGATAGTATTTCTCATTGAAAGATAATCTAAAGCATGTGTGAAAGTCGCAACGATGACCTTTCCTCCGTAAAATCGTTAATGTGGCGGATCTTTCGGCGGCCAAAGCAACGAACTGCTTGCCACGTAGGGTTCCGGATGGCGTAAAACGATTTGTCTCGTTGAAATGTACATGTTTCTACGATGTAATACATGATATAACGAATAACTGTTCCGATTACAGCGCATGTGCAGCTCGCAACATTAGTATTCAATCTACATAGCAGATGGCGCTGCTTGTGTATTGAAAGGATGTTTTCTGTTTGACGCGTTCGAAGTGGTGTCAAATGACCTAAAATGTGTCAGAGGATAAAATTACTAATAGATACGAAGCCCAAAATATGTGTAGAATTCGCATTGGCGACCTTTCCTCGCCCAAACTGTGCATTCCGATGTGCTTCTGACGGCCATTATTAAAGCCAAACCGTTTGTAGCAGGGGGTTCCGGGTGGTGTAAAACGGTTCGTCGCGTTTTGATGCACGCGTTTATGAAATTAACCGATATAACGAAGAAATGTACCTGATATAAGGAAGGTGGCTGTAATTCGCAATAGTAGTACAAAATCTATGAGTAGATGGCGCTACTTGAAGCTCCTGTAGCTAACGTCCTTAAGTCGAACAATGAGGCAGTGTTAGCTGCATTTTTCTCCCTTATCTTGAACGCGTGCTTTTGTTACCTTTCGTTTGTTTTCCTTTTCTTTTTCTTGTTTTGAACGAGTAAAAAACTTTCATAACCTAGACTTCTGGAAACACAAGCATTGCGAAAAACTTCCAAAGTCGATAAACGCAGTGCGGCATTCCCCCAAAAGAAGTGTTTGTTGAATATGCCTTCATTTTGCTTTAAAGCATCCTTCCCTGCGAACGAAGTCATGAACCGCCATAAGATATATATATATATATATATTTTTGCGAATAATTTCTGATATCACGGGCTTGTCTTATTCGCGACTTCTCTCCTTGTGTCGTGTGGCCCGTTGCGTTCTGACTTCCCATCGGCGCTGAGTCGCGCTAGCTGTCAGTGCCATATGGGTTACCATCATCTTTGCCTTCGAGCGACGTCTCTTTTTGCTCGTTTCTCTCCTGAATTTTCTGACAGTATTATGGCGTTTTATACTGTACGAGTTTCTGCTTCTCTGCACTCTTCGTGCCTGTGACCACTGGGCATAAACGGCGAAGATGGCACATAAGAGCTGTCTCGGCATTTGGTTGCGGCGGCGGCGGCGACTTTGGGCGGCTGAAAGCGACAGAAGAGGCCCAGCTCAACGGCGTTCATATCTACTCGAGATGCCGGTCCACGCGCACGAGTAAAAAACAGGGAAAGAAAAAAGCAAATACTTCCAGCTGAACGAGTGGTTTGTTGTCTCCAGCACGCAGCTGCAGGGTTCGTTCTGAAATTGATTCGGAGCTTGACGGAGGCTCCCGGATATAGTGTTCGCAGAGAAGGGCGGCTAAGAAGGAGGCCAGCCCGGATAACGCTAAAATAAAGTGCTGGCGTTAGCATTCAATTTCTTTTCTGCCTATTTGCATATACACCATCGCATGGAGGCTGCCTTCAACCCACTCGTATACAACGCGCCTCTGCATACACCGCTGCCTCCTGTCTGATGGGCTCGCTTTGGAAAAAAAGAAGAAAAGAAAATAGCCAGAGCCACCAGGAAATAAAGGATGGGCAGACGCACTGCGTGGAAAGCTCGTCACCGAGGAACGATGGAAACCGTTCAAGGAGAGGCTTTGCTTACGGGCCTTTTCTCTCTTGCTTGCGTAGCGTCGTACCCTGGAAAGTTCTCAATCCTTTCGGCTTCCTCGAGAAGCAGGGCAAAAAGAACAAAGGATTCGAGAAATTGAATTGTTTCTGCTGATTTCCCTCAAATTTTTCTTTTTCTTTTTTTTTTTTCTCTTTGCACCTCTGCTTGTAGCCTTATTGGAAATCGACGTGTCTTGACAATCGGACGCTGCAGTATGCACGCTACACAGAATCGCCGCTTTTCCAAAGGCGTTTCGTTTGTTTCGTGAGCGAAACGCAGCTTAAATCTCGTATTGCCGCTACGTGGTTCTTTCCTAGAGTGTTATTCGACATTTCAAGAGAGCGTCGTCTGCCATCCTGCAGGGAAAATTTGCTCCTAGAAAAGGGCGCCCTTATCGACGAGTCCCTTCCTTTGTACTCTCGATTTCTATCGTTCAGATTTCCAGTGCTGTTCTGCGAGCGCGCTGGAAACACTGCTCTCTCGAACGCATGTTTTCGCGTCGCGGAATCGCGGCGCACGCTTGAGCGAGGCGACGGATGAGTTACGCAAGCGTCCTAATAGATGCGCCCCTGCGCTTCTCGGAATGTGGCAGCTCGGAATCGGGCGTACGCGGAAGAAACGCCGAACGATGTCCGCGGAGGTCGCTCTGCAACCGCATGCGTAGCTCTGTTGTTGCGTAATACATGCGCGGAATGGATCGCGTTCTCCCCGAACCCGAATAGCAACAACAAAAAAGGCGAGGGGGGAATAAGAGGGAGAAGATAGGAAACATGGGACACGCTGCGATAAACGCAGCAAGCACAAAGTGTGCGGAACAAACTCGCATCACGCAAACTATATCGCAAACGACGCCAAGGGGAATATCTATGCCGCGCCCGTTTCGAAGCGCACTCGCGCGAGAGCCTGTTGGCATGGCAACCGTCGGCGCACATCCGGAGTTCGCGTCTCACTTCCGGTTTGCTTCCGGTAGTCGAAGCCGCTGGTGTAGCTTCGCGAAGAAGAAACCAGCGGGGGGCCCTGGGGTCGGCGACAGCCACCGGCGCCGTCACAGCGTCCAGCATCGCCAACGCCCCCCCCCCCCCCCCCCCCCTGCCCCCTCCCCTCCTAGCTTTTATTTTTTCCTCGAAAAGGTCTCCTTCCCATCGTGGCCGCCCACGGTGCCACTGTTGTCAACTTCCGGCTGACTGCTCTCCAGGCTTTGTTGGCCTGTCTCCTCTTAGCGGATTCGATTAAAGCCTCGGCTTCGCTATGGGAAGCTGCTGGCAGCGCTCTTTATTGCCGCCCAAAACAAAAAGTCGCATAACCGAAAGTGCCATTACAGTCGGCAAAGGTGCAGGATTATCAGATTAACAAAGACTGCGCCCACGATTTATCCTAGACGTGGGCAGGACGACACCAGTAATTGGATTTGGCTTTGCGAAACGCCGACCACACTTATGTGTCATCTCTTTTATTTTATGTTGTGGTTACTGTTACTATAGTACCTGGTATTTTTTTTTTTTCCTTCACCGCAGGCGCGATGATTGCTGCTTTTCCACTCAGCTCTAAGCGTCGCAAATTCTGCTGACTAAGGTGCGATCACTTACTCCTTTGTAGTCATAAGTACCACGTGTATGATTTGCCCGGTCTGAAATAACCTCGCGCGTTGAGCCAGTGTTGCAGAAATACGATGCAACTGACTGAGCTCTGCCTTTATCATAAACGCGACCAATTAATTCATGCTTTCCAGTCAGCCGAATATACTGCCATATCTGCACGAACGCTCCCCCCCCCCCCCCTCTTCCCTTTTCTTTAACGACCTTCGGAAGGAGCGTTGGACAAAACGACGTAAGTGTCCGACCGGCGAGACTCCTAATACATTAAGCGCATATAGATATAGAACGAGAGGAAGAAGATGGTTTACACGGTATGAAGGAGCACTGAACAAGGGTAAATGGGGTACGCCTCAGTTCGCAGGTCGAGCCAATGTTTCGACAAGTGGACTTGTCTTCGTCTGGCCCCGGACGAAGGCCCCAGACGAAGACATGTCCACTTGTCGAAACGTTGGCTCGACCTGCGAACTGAGGCGTACCCCCTTTACCCTTGTTCAGTGCTCCTTCATTAAGCGCATATGTAATATTTGTTTTCGTGAGTTCGGCTTTATGCTCGTAAATCGCACGGGAATAATTAATGTTTCTAGAGCTTAGAAAGTACCTTACGCAATATATTCTTTCCTTCCAATACTCGTTTTACGGTCGTAACGGCCGCTTTTCGATGGAGGCGAAAAGCAAGGTGCTCGTGCGCTGTGCGATGTCAGTGCACGTCAAAGGACACCAGGTGGCCGAAATTTCAGGAGTTCTCCACTACGGTGTCTCTCATAGCCTGTTTCGCTTTGGGACGTTAAAACCCCACAAACGAAACCAGATCTTCCAATACTTCTGTTAAAGTGATGTCGGTAATAAGAGCGTCTTCACGTGAGCGTCGTGCGTGCACTTGGGCTGTTTAGGTTAATTTTACGCTCCGGTGCTCATACGGTGTGTGGCTCTCTGCTTAAATATCTCGTGACTGCCAGTCGTTGCTGGAATCAACATGAGCCGTAAATAATTTCAGACATCCCTACCTGGATAAGATCAGAGCCAAAACATTTATTTAGGAAAGTGCCTTGTGTTTTGATTGTTGCAACCACAAATAGCGACAGCGTCACACATCGCTGCCATATTTAACCTCGAAGTCGGGCAGGAGCACTGATTGCTGCTTCGCCCACCAAAAATTAGGTCGAAGATAGGCTTTGAGATTTTGCGACTGACAGCGACTTGAGGCATGCCGTGTTCGATACCTGAATGGCCCGTGCTGCGCTATGTTACGAGAAATCGGACGCAGATTACGATAGGAAAAGGTAGGGACACTTAACGAAACAGCTTTTCGAGGCTTCGCTGTTCCTTACTTAATGCTAACCATGATCAAATTTCAGGAAGACACAGGAGCGCTAAAACGGTACACGGACGTGGAAAGGGAGCACAGCGAGCGCCCCAACACGCCCAACAAACACTTCTGTGCTCGTTCGCCCCACACAATGACGATGGGGGGCGGGAACCCTTTCTAGCCAGGTTTTTCCGCTGACTCACTCAGTTCATACATGATGTGCTGCTAACAAAATCTGACGGGTGACCCAGTATACAGCGAGGACGAATTGAGACGAAAATAAGGAAGCGGCAGAGCTTCCGCGCTGCTTGGATGCATCGAGGAATCCTATGAGATAGATACTTGCCGTGAGCAGCCTCTCTGACTACAGGCCGTTGGGGCAGAACGGCACCGATCGACTACGGATGTTATGCGTGGTGCTGCTTCTGCCCTGCTTGGCCGCGCAGGCGGCACGGAAAGCCTCGCCTACATTCGGCGAAAAGAAAGGGAAAAAAGGAGGAGCGGGAAAAAGATGCAGATATCTCGGTTATGGAGCGCGTACGGAAATTCCATCGTTTGGGGAAGTCGACTTACTTTCTGCGGCCTTTCCGCTGAGTAGGGCCCGCCCGCCGCCACAGGCTAATGCAGTTGTCGTGTTCTCCAGGGCTGGCGGCAACCTTCCTTTTCATTCCCGTCTCCCGACGCCGCCGATTAGCCGGCCCCGAGGAGCGCCGTGTTTCCGCGACCAGATGCTCGACTCTCGAGGCCCGTTTCACGAACGCGGTGCCACATTCGATGGGGCCCACATGCTGGTGGCCAAGGAGGAGAGAGAAGTCGTGCCTGTGGAAGCCACTCCCCAGTGCCTGCATTCCCTCTCTCCCAGGTGGCAACACTGATTACCCGTGGTGGGGAATGTTGCGCAAACGACTGCAGCGACACGTTCCCAAACGACAAATGAATGAATAGGCGAGAAAGTCTGAACGGGCTGATCCCCTCCCTGCGAGTGTCCAAAAGGGGCGCAGGCTTTTAAAGTGGCCTGCACTGGCGGTTAGGACATAGTTAGGATCTGCAGCCCGAAATTGTGGACAGTGTCGCCGCACCGTTAATGCCGCTGGAGCGCTCCCGCGGGTCGGGGCTGCTACACCGAGTAAACGTGGGGGGGGGGGGGGGGGGGGGGGGGGGCACACGAGGCCTCCACTGGCAGCGGAGAAACGAGAGCGCGGCTAATAGCGCGGCGCGCAGATAAGCCGGCCAGTGGGTCGCTATGGCTCGGAGCGGACGGACAGAGATGTTCAGCGTGAGGGCGGGCTTGGCTCCGGAATGCGGAATTAAAAGACACGGACACACGCTAAGGAGAGCGCTTCTTCCGGCAGCAGTATTGTTCCTTCCGTTTCTGGCCGGCTCTCGGCATGGAGAGCTTCGCCCCGCGAAAGCCGCTCATTAAGGCCAGAGTGCGTCTGGTCCTGCTAAATGAGAGGCGGGCTCGCATGCGCGCGTTTGCCATCTTTTTCTATCTCTTTATTTCCCTCTTTTTCGCAGTGAAATGCAAATGCTGCCTTTCTTATTCATCATCCCGCTCCTCGGTCGATGTGACGCGCCAATGAACCTGGAGGAAATGACCGATAGCGCGAAGGATGAGCGTCGTTATGTCAGGCTCCAGCGCGGAGGATTTTATAATGCAGTCGTGCGTATTTTCGATAATGGGGCCAGGGTACGGGTCTCGATGTTTTGCCCCTCCGCGTATTATCTTCTGCCGCCAGCGAGACGAAAGCGGAAGCCCTCGTCGAAGAAGGGCGCTGGAGGAAGACGACGTCGGGAGAGAAGCTCGGGTCTTCGGACGGCTCTTGTAAGAGACAGAGAATAAGCATCAACGTTGCGAGCCCGCATCAATGAAACCTCAGCTCCGCCGGGCGCTTCGTGTTAAACAGCACCATCTTTTCTGGCTCGGCCATATTGATCATTGTTATAGTCGGGCCGCAAGCCCATGGGAATTAATCTCTACACACCGCACACAGCTGCCACATGCTGTTGCCAAATTGAGCAAAACGGCAAAAAGGCATTAGCTATAGGGGCAAAAAAATGTATGTTAGTATTCCATTATTGCAGAAAACAAGACGAAAAAACGATGGCTGTGATAAAACAAACGAGTAATCTGGAAAGGCAAATGTCCAAAGTTATTTAACTAAGACCTGATTAGAGTCGCACGCGTTAGTTCTTGGCATATTTTTTTCGTTCTCGGAAATAGTAACGACTAATTCGAGTTTCTTTTTTCCAAATTATTGGCTTCAGGAAAAAAGTGTCATTTCAGAAGTTGTTAATAGTCTTGCAAAACAGCTGACTGCAGTGTTTTCGCCGTGATACCGTTTACGCTACTTTAATTACCGGCCCTAAAAGAAAGCTACCACGTGACCAGCTGCTGGCACCCCGCCCTGTGCGTACGTAAATCCATACCAGGGAGCCAGAGAAAAGCGGATTTTGTCCTCAGAGAGGCGCCTCGGGACGCTGTCACGTGGAAGCTTTTTTTATTGACCGAGTAATCTTTTAATGGCACCGTTTGTTCGTACATGGCACTTTGGCGCAAAATATTAGTAATCTTTTCTTCGAGACGCTCTTCAACACTTTAATTGACACTTTGCTCCTGAAGGTTATAATTAAAAAATATAGCCTGACAGTTTGTACCAAATAATTAACGTCGGGGAACAAAAAAAAAAAAAATAACACCGCAGAGTAGGGTGCGCGATTGTCAACAACTGGTTGCTTGAGAAAATTTACTCTGTTACGCCGAGAAGCCCTAACTTCACGCTATCCCGCAAAACCAAGCATGTTTATTCCTTGCGTAGTAAAAGCCCCGGACGACGTCTCTCTCATCCGGAGAACAGCCTCTACGCGTGACAGATGCGGTGCATTATGGATCGGCAACGATGAGGAAAGCAGGTGATTTACCAGATCAGGCGTGCCAGTTATTTTCACGGCACGACTTGACTGACAAACAGAGAGAAACACTCCACATGGACGTAAAATAATCTCCCTTCGCAGTTCGAGGACTGCCGACGTGGTGTTTGACTCGGGGTCAGCCGGCACTGAAAAGTTGGAGCGGGGCGGCAGTGTGTGCACCGTTTGCAAGGCGAAGGGCGAAAAGAAATGACCCAAATTGCACGAGTGTAAGCTGAGACCTATGAACAGGAAAAAGTGATAAATAACAGGCGAAATTCAGAAATATGATATCGCACCGGTTTATGGAGTCGAAAATCTCAAAGCGAAGCCAGTGAGTGAGTGATGCCGTTATAGAAGGCTCCGGATTAATTTCGAACGTCTTGAGCTCTTCAAGCATGCATCTGTAGCGCCGCACAATACAAGCGCATCTTGAGTTCGCTTCCATCAAAACGCCTCCGCCGCGACCGGGATCGGACACGCGTCTTGTGGCTCAGCTGTCGAGGCCCCTACACTTGGCCGCCGCAGAGGGGCAAAATTTCGACATCTGCTTCATCTATAATTCCAAGAGGTTCAATATCTGAATAGGGCACACTTGGGCGTAGAAAGCTTTTCCCGCTCAAGCTAGGAAAAAACCTTGCGCGCATGAACGCTTTGGAAAAGCAAGCACAGAGAAAGGGATTCTTAAAGATCGGACACTTCTATAAGGCCCAGCGGCCCAATTGACTGTAGAGAACCAAGCGGCTGGTGCTTGACGCACATCCGCTTTCGTTAAAGCCACGCAGTTTGAATCCTAGCAAGCGCTTGCCGTACTGCCGCGCCCTGTTTGCACATTATTTCTATTCTGCACGGTGTGGTATTATTTTTCTATTTATTTTCAGCAATGAAATGTAAAATTAGGTCACAATTACTGCTGACTGGCCATCAACGCAGCTGCGCCAAAGCCTTTGCCAAACAGCACTATGTTGCAGAAAAGATGCCAGGAGCTCTGTGAAATGAACATTTATTTTCCTGCATACAAAAACAAAACAGATACAATTCTGTCACAGTTTGGTGCACGAAAGCAACCAGGAAGACAGAAAAAAACGCAGGATACATCAGCCCACGTGTATATAAAAAATTTTTTAAAAAATTACACAACACAAGAAACAATACATCAGTAGACAAATGTAGCATTACATGCAGATATACACAGTATGGAAAATGATACACAAGGAAATAAACATACACTACGCGTACAATACATTCGCGGCTCCCTCACAATATCCTTTATTTTATTTTAAACACAGATTTCAAACAAATATACTTCAATGAGTCTAGGGTATTATGCCACAGACACATTGCTTTCAGCTTAAATGCGCACCCTTCCCCATACCATTATGTGTTTTTGGATACGACCTTGGCAGCGAAATTCCAGCAGACGGTCACGTCTTTCATCCTCAGCATTACCTCTTTGAGAAAGTTTGAAGGGTTCCTAATCACAAATATTCTGTAAGCCCGAAATAAGGTGGAAAACATTGACTCATGTTACAAAGTGCCTTGTATTCATTTTACAATGACAATGTAACTAGCACTCATTAAATTCATAGCCAGAAAGCTCAACAGCTGGTTCCTCTATTATGCGCGTCTTGATAGCCTGGGTCTCTTTGGGATGGTAAATAGAAACCAATCAAGCTTAGCTTGCAATGTTCTCAGATAGTAGATTTGTTGGAATGTGAAAATATGTACTGATAATAACAATTCATGAAACAATTGGGACATTTATTTCATGCCTATTAACACATTTTTCGTTTTAAATAACAATTATATCGTTGTAGAAATACCTGATGTGCACATTAAATAACGTGAAATGGCAAACCGACAGTTAAAGCTCAAACCTATCGACTCGTGGAATGCGGGATATTGGCCCGGACCTCTTGCACATATGCTACAATTGCCTCACCAGGGCACGCAGCAGAGATTGCCGAATCCTGGAATCAGCTGGAAAATTTACAGTAGAAATATATGTCATCGTGATACACCTTTTACTGACACTGTAAACAGATTAAACGCGAGAAGTCAGTAAAGGAATAAAGTCACGAACATGGTCAATGATTTATCAAACTTCGCGTGCGTACCCACGTAAAATGAACAAATCACGCTACACGGCAAAGATCCCTACCAGTAATTTCCAAGCATTGCTTCATGTCCCGATGTTAGTATTTGGTTTTAAAAGCTGCATTGAGAGCCGACTACGCCTTTCATTCGATAAAAATATCTGATACGCGGGCGGCAACAACACAGGGGCTACCAGCGCCAGACATCCGCAGTGCGCGTTAGGAGCACTGAAAATAATGCGCGGGTAGAATGCATGTTTTCAGAAACTGAGAGGACGAAATTATCGGCGTGCCACTTCTTGAGAATCAGGCTGTTTAGAAGCACCTCGTCGTTTACTTTTCTATTGCCTTTTTTTAAAGCGCATTCCCCGCGGGGTTTTCGTTGCAGATGACGCTCCTCGACACACAAGTTTCTGGTTCTCCAGATTTTGCGCGGTACCTTTTTTTTTTTTTTTCCTGACGTCTTTAACAATAACGGTCTCGTACATACCACGCGAGAACGCTCGTCTTTAACACATTAGCCTACTCTCGATGTTCAGATTTCACCCGGCCAACACATAACCTAAAAGAGATTGCGCACTGATGAAGGCCATAAAAAAACATCCCAACACGTAAAACTCAACGAGTAACCACGCAGAAGTAACCACTAGGCAAACCAAACAAAGAATGCCAGGCGTGGGTTCGCTGTTATCTAACTGCGCAGTAACCGGAGAGCCATTGTTGCGCCATTACTGAACACATATAGGCTTCCCCTTCACAACCGCGCCTCAGAATGCTGTGCTTAACTGCTTGTAATGCAGCGTAGTTTGCAAACAGAAAACATTTCTCACCTTGCCTTTGCTGGAAGCTGCCGGACTGTTACGAACTGGCCGACCCATGACGTGCGCACCGGCGCCTGTTCACGAGCTGCGCAATATGTGGTGTGCAAGTTTTGGCGGACATTGCGTCACGGCGAGGATTTGTCACGTGACTTTTGACTTCCGGGTCGTTTGTTGTGTTTTGGTTTCTGCTGGCATTCTTTGCATGCGTGCGGTTTCGACCTTTATTCTCTTGATAGTTGCGCTAAATGTGCTGGGAATGTGGCGTTGTGCTCAGCTTCCAACTACGACAACTCAACTAGAACGCGATACAAGATGTTCCGAGTGCCGTCGAGTTGTGAACGGCGATAACTAGTTGGCCGTTGCGATCCGCTGGCTGATCGTCGACGGCGAGCTGTACATAGAACACGAGGCTTTATTTCGAGTATTTTGTCAATGGGGCAAGTGTTGGATAGCGCTGTTAAAGCTAGAAAATTTTGTGAAGTAGGTTGTTTGCTCTCGTTCCAATGCACCAAGTTCTTTCTCGGGCGACTTTGGCTATGCGCTGTCTTCGCACAATGACGGTAGCAGCGAGCGGTCGTTCCACTGCTTCAAAAGGTTTGCAAATTGTGTTGTTTGGCCTCCGTCAGTACAGCGTTATATGATAAGTACTGATCAATTTTATCCCCTACCATTTCTGCTAAATGAAAGTTTCTAAAACCACGGCGAGTGCTTACCAATCAGCTGTCGATGGTTGGTCTCGTTGCCTGACCAGCGTATACGTGTCACCGTTAGCAGTTGTAAGACTTATACATTGTTGTGCATACATTGCTGTGTAAGCAATTATTTGCTGATTTCACTCCATATAACGAAACATATGCTTTCACCAGTGAAGCAATCAGCTTAAGCACGCAGAAATATTGCGGAGAAATACAAGCAAGATTGATAAGTTTCCTGCTTGTGCTGTGGTGTTTATTATGTCTTAGTCTAGAAAGAGAGACAGTTAAAGACTGTTTCAGGGATAAAAATTAACAGCAGTTTTCTATACTCTGGGTCAGGGTCATGAAATCATTTAAGGACAGCACTATCCAGCTATTTTGCATCTTTCATAGCGTAGAAAAGTTGACAGCTGCGATGCATGGTATAAAACCAAATTTTGCTGTTCAGCAAAGCAGTTTTATAATGGTCTATGTGCTGCTAAACGTGTGCATGCGAAAATTAAATTAATGCATCTACATAGCCACTTGTGATGCATACGCAAGGTGCTGCATACATAAGTTTGTGTGTTATTTTCATTCGCTGCGTGGCCTCCAGCTGGAAAACAAGGCGCTGGTGGTATTGGCTGTCTCAAGAAGTGCAAAATTCTGCGAGGTAGGCAGAGGCTGGCCTAGCTAGCAGTTTTTGTGTCTAAAGGTAAGAAGTATGAATCTTGCCGAGGCAAGGCTTCTGTGCTCTGTGCTATGCATTTTCTTACAACTTGCAATATACTCTTCCACAGGTCTATTGAAGCTCATTTCTACAGCCTGTACTAGGCATTTTGTCACAATTTACTATTCCTCACTCCCAGCCTTGCTTTGAGGTCATTATAATCACATGCTGTAAAAAATGTGCTGCAAAAGTTCTGCTGGACAAAGTAATATAAGGTACAATTACAGTATGAGAACGGTTTCCCATTTCCAAGAACCTTTACTTTTTCATGGCTGCATAATAAAGCACTTTTACCTTTGCCTATTTTCGTGTGCCTAACTGTTTCTCTTGGTGCCCGTAGCAAAGCTGTGCTAAGCGTTCATACGTCTTTTAGTTGATGCTTTCATTATAAAGAACCACAAGACAAGTTGACGTTATGCCTGGCTTTTCGTATTTGACTCCTTTACCTTGAACCATTGCACATAGTGCAGAAGTTATACATTCTAGCATTTCAGTGTGTATGCATTAACGATTTATGTGCCTACTGGAAACATCTGAATGTACACAGTATAGTTTTTCTGTCCAACCAGACCCCAAGCAGAAAGTACGCAACAGCAAAATAGTTACAGGCTCTTCTCAGCTTTGATTGGAAAAAATAATGGTTTAGCATCCTGGAGTTTCTGGTGATTTCAAGAGATGCCATTAAAACAAAGATTTTGTTTTGAGTTCAGTTCAGGCGTTCAGTCGTGTCCGACTCTTCGTGACCCTATGGACCATGTCACGCCACGCTTTCCGGTCTCTCACTATCTTCTTAACATCACATAGCTTCATCTGCAATGCCTCGAGAATGCCATCTAACCATCGCGTTCGCTGCCTACCCCTTCTCCGGCGACCCTCAACCTTTCCCAACATCAAATCTTTCTCCAGCGACTCCTCTCTTCTCATCAGATGACCAAAGTAGCTGAGCTTTAACTTTAGAATTTGACCCTCCAATGAGCAGTCAGGGTTTATGGTCGACAATATCGACTGATTTGATCTTCTGGCAGTCCAAGCAACTTTCAAGAGTCTTCGCCAGCACCACAATTCAAAAGCGTCAATTCTTCGGCGGTCAGCCTTTTTCACAGTCCAACTCTCGCATCCATACATCACAACTGGAAAGACCATAGCACGGGTTATACGGATCTTGGTTGGCAGATTAATGTCTCTGCTCTTTACTAGGCGGTCAAGGCTAACCATTGCTCTCTTTCCCAGAAGCAGGCGTCTCCTAATATCATGGCTGCAGTCTCCTTCCGAGGTAATCTTTAGTACTTCCCTTTTTTTGACCGACAATGCAGCAATCAGTATTGGGGAATCAAGCATGGGAATCTCAAACATGGAGAGCTTTCACAGTTATGTGTGAATAGCATAAAATGTCTCACACACTATGCTAGTTAATTTTGTTTATGAGTGGGATTTTCTCGCATGCACTGCAGCCTCGGTAATTGTATATGTCTCTCTGACTGTCGGAATATGCCACGTCACTAGCCGATCCAGGCCCCCAACATGCGCTAGTAGAGGTTTTTGACTATATAGTCTTGGCTACATACATGTTGGGGTATGATGCATAAAAAATGAATACAGCAGTGCTAAAAATGCAACTCATATACATCATGCGGTTACATTTTCGTATTACAACTTACGTAAAAGTCAATTATGCTTGAGAGAGATTTTTATTATTTTTTTCGTGATCCTCTTAATGTTTTCATTGATTTACAGTATGATGTCAACCATGATACAGTTCTTTGGCATTGTATACCTCCTACAGTCTTCAGAACAACAAAACAAAAACAAAAACTCGGGCTCATGTAAACAAAATCAGTTGAACTAGCTGTCGAGAGCATTTAACTTAAAATAGCGAAGATTGAGCATACTTCTAACGTTTCGAAGCTCTGGTAAGTAAATCTAGACATTCTGAAAGAATAGCACAGCAGCTGTTAGAATTGCATGTCACAATTTCAACTGAGAAACTAAAACGCGGTGTACCGGCCGTACTTGCACACAGCTGCAGTACACCGCAAGACAAGAAACACTAGCTGCTCTAACTCTCTCGAGCATTGCAGCATAAACAGATAAAGCTTTGCAAAGGCTGCAAAAAAAAAAAAAAGTGCACTATGTCCTCCTGGTATTTTCATGCTTTCAGCTCTCTGGCGTTGCAGCTACAACTTGCGCAACAGTCCGCTCCTCCGTATCGCTAAACTGCGGCTGCCGGCAGCCTACTTATCCGGCTTCTGCAAGTGAAATACCTCTAAGAATGCTTACTCTAGTATATTTTAGAGATATATGTAGCGACTGCATGATAACATACACGAAAAATGAACTTTCGCCAAACGAATGATGCACGCTAAACTTCAGCGCGGACAGACGACACACGTTAATGTTATGGTTTCGCTTGCAACGATTTTTTACCCGTTTTCTTCTAATATGAAACGTTAAATAGGGTCATAGCATGTGTGAAGATCAATATGACCTTTTATACGACTTCATTCGCGCTAATAAAACACGTGAAATGTCGAATTTAAGCTTGTCGAGGCAGAGTTTCAAGCACAGCGCAGCAGACGCGCATCTCGCCGATCGACCCAGAAGTCAGAATTACCCAGCGTGCTTTGCGGCTTGGCCGGCGCGGTCAGCATAAACTGGTCGAAATGCAACGTTTTCAGCTAAAACAACGTTCCTCAACTTGCCGTCCTGAAAAACTGCAGTAGTTCCGCTTCGAAGGCCAAGGAAGCCGCAGTCAGTCCTCACGAACACGCAGCCCGCGTAGACGGCTCTGCCCTCCCGCAGTTCGCTTTGGTCTGCGCCGGCGGCCCCCGCGCGCGCGACGCGACAAATGCTGGTGGCGCCATCCATTTCGTGGTGCGTGAAGCTATTACTAACGTTATCAGTCATGCGTCATTTACTGGGGACAGACTTCGCCGAGTGTCCGCTCTTTACTAATCCCTTTCTCTAAGAAGCAAGTGCCTCTCGGTGCGGTTCGACACTTGTCGGTAACGGGGAATGGACTGGACTTTTAACCACTGAAATAGCCCTTGCAGGCAACATCTACCGAACACGCTTCGTTGCTCGATGCAAGTTGTGTCAGTACTTTACACGCTTCATTATCGCCGCCGGGGTCGCACCACGATAATCATTGCCGTTATCGCCAGGAACTTCGAGGCGTCCGTCGAGTTCGGTACATTTCTTGTGGAAAATTGCAATTAGCCGTGTTTGGCCGACCGGCCAAGGTGGGGCCCCCCGCAATCAGTTGAACTAACAGTTCTGCCCGCTGCGCCGGGAGATGTGTGGAGTAACGAAGCTGAAGGGGCACGGTGGCAGGCGAGGGCAAAAAGAAGTTCGTACAGCTGGGCAAGAAAGCAAAGGCAGCAGCGGACCAGCTCGTCAATAAACAGGCTATCTCCCGCTCACCGCCAAAGGTTGTACCGCTCGAATGTAACAAAGTTATTTCTGCTCCGGCTTTATTTCGGCGCGCCTTTTTTCTTTTTCTCTCAACGTTTCTATTGAAACTTCATCTGCGTCAGCCTCATCCTCTTTATGTTTCCTGCACTACTAGTGGAGCGTAAATATTGGATATAGGACAAGGAATGAGCCAACGGTTCGCTCTTAACCTTGATTGGGGTGCGAGGTTAAATGTAAAATATACCAATATATTCAGAGGAGCCCCATCGTTCTACGCACAGGGAGCGTAGCCGGCAGTCTTCTTTGAATTGATTGCGAGTAAATAAAAAAGAGAAATGGCAAGACATGTTTTCACGCACTTGGCGCTGTTGTTTACGCATTTCATTCAAGCGTCAAGGGAGTCAAAAAACAAACAAACTTGGTATACTTGGTAGCAGTAGTGCGGATAGTAAAAATGAGGTGTCGAGCACTACGCATCCCTTCATAGCTTGCACTATGACGTACAGGTGCCACAAAAGTAAAGGGAACAGGCGAGCAGTGGGCAGGCTGCTTCCCAATGGGATCTAAGGACGCGCATGCGGACTGTGAGGGTCTCTACGGCTTTGCAGTTCGTCATGTTGCCGAAATTGGCGCAGCCTTGTTGTTCCACGATTCTTGTCAGGTCCTCTACTAATTTTGTAGCGAGAGCTACACTACGGCTACCCAGTAGAGCCTTTCGCCGTGTTGAAAGAGGCCACTAGTGCGCATGCGCGAAAACCAGACAGTAGCAGTAGGTGCGTTGCGCATAACGTCCGAGCTCGAGGCCGCCGGGGCCGCGTGCTAACTCCACTGCCGAAGCAGCAGAGACACCCGAACAAAGAGAAAAACGTCTTGCCGAGTGTCTTGACGCAGAGCGTAAAAAGCGGCGCATAGCAGCAGCAAATAGAGAATGAGTGTATAAGAAAACCAAAAGAGCAGCGGAGACGCCCGAACAGAGAGGAACGGCTTGCCAAACGCCGAGATGGGGCCTATGGAAGAGTTAAATCATCAGAAACCAACAGAAGAGGATCTGAAGGCACATGGTGTAACTGATATCACTCCATTCGAGTTTCCGAAAGTACATCTGAGACCCGGACATTTGAAGTAGAGTTTGTGAACAATCCCTTTGGTCATATGTGTAGCGTGTGCGAGAGACTGTGGTACCAAATAAAATTGACACCGGTGAGTAATGATACTTTGCGTTTGGAGTCTCTACGAAATCGAAATACTGTACAGACAAAACTGAGACTGTTGCATGCTACTTCACAAATAATCGGGCAGTCTTCGTCTCTGTCGAGCAAAATGAATGAAAGATGTGTATACCCAATGTCTCTCATTGCTAAACATACATAACCACAATAAGCTGAGCCAGGGAAATGTACCTCTTTCTACCTATATTCTGGCATAGCCGAGCGCTTTGAGCCACCGCCATTTTTAAGCAACGATTTATCGCTGGAACTCATCGTTCTAGCGATACCTGCAGGGTCTCCGCAAGATATTTGTAATGGCGGTAAAGACTTCGATGCCTTTTTAGTTTTTGCTAACTTTTTATTTCATTTTCTTAGTTGTGTTATTTCTACGTTTTACCGTAATTGTTATTTCACTGAAAATTATTTAAAATAAACGCATTTTAACTCCCTCTTTCCGAGTTTCGGTGAATTTTCATTCTGAAATCACTGACACACGACTAATCACAAAGTACTTGTAATTTTAGTGAACTAAACATTGAATGTTGTTGACTGAGGGAAGCCAGAAAGTTATTAGTCGTCACGGTGAAATACATTTACCACTGACTACATCTGCATACATATTTATTAATACATTTGTAGTGCTTGCACAAACAGAAATCTTATCCAATGTACTAGGAAACTTAAAGGGTTCCAGGCAAGGGGGAAAAGGGAGGGGGTGAGGGGGGGGGGGGGGGGGCTTTCCTTTTGTCCTCTCTTTTCCAGTCCCTGGATGACATAGACAGTATGCGTTGACTTATACTAGTGCTAGCGTGTGCGTTGACACACAATTAGATCGGGTCAACAGGAAATAAAGTGAACAAGGGTTCCGATTGAGCCTTAGACCACTAGCCAATGTTTCGACAAGAGTCTTTTCTTGGTGGATTGGCCGGCGCCCACAAACTGTGTTCAGAAGTCTTTGGAAAACCGATACTTTTCCTAGTATAGTGTGACACACTATACTAGGAAGAAAAATGCATGAGAGAATAGCCTGCTTGCACAAAGCTTTGAAGTGGTCCTAAAAAAAGCTTCAGCGCAAAGCGCGCGAGATGGCCGTGGAGCTTGCACTACACTTTGTCCGCGTATTTTACGAAGATCGTTTTTCAACTTTCGCAACATGCTTAGTACAACGGGTCGTTACCGCTACTAAACAAAAACAAGAACTATTACAGTTTTTTTTTTTTTCAGAGAGCATGAACGTGTACTGTCATTGCGATTTCATTACACAACGCAGACCGTATGAAGCGGACGATGGTTTAGGCGGTTTAATTTTCCAAACTTACTCAGAATACGAGGGACGCCGTAGTGGAGGACTCCGGAAGTTTCGACCACCTGGAGTTTTTTAACGTGCCCTGACGTCGCATAGCACACGGGCGCCTCGCTTTTCGCTCCCATTGAAATGTGGCTGCCGCCGCCAGGATTCGATCCCGCATCCTCGGGCACAGCAGTCGAGCGCCCTAACCCCTGAATTATCATGGATGGTCTTGCGTGCTTTCTTGCGGCCTGATAAAGCGAACAACGCTTTTTTTTTTTTTTTTTTTTTTTTGGCATACGAAAATGCTGCACCTTTTCCTTCGCTTTCAAGCTATTCCTCTGAAAATTTGATGAATGGTGTTATATTTTACCAGGCTTACATTCGTTACATATTTTACCAGGCTTTAATATCGCTATTCACATGTTGCATGATCAAATTTTTACTTTGCTATTTCATGCAAGACTTGCTTCATGAGCAAAAGCAAACAAAACAAAAAAAGACGGACGGTGCTTCCTCCGGTAAAGCTGAAGCGACGGTGACTGACAAATTTTACATGCTTGTTTTCTGCTCAAGCGTCGTGACACCTACAGAGTCTCGCTAGTCTTTAATGTTAATCCCAAAAACTGCGCCTTTATTCATTCACCTATCATACAGGAATCTTCATCATCAATGTCTCAGAAGTTTGAGATCTATCCACAGCGCATCCCTCTAGCGTTCTGCTAGACAGCGATTCGTTCATCTGTATTTCTTCTTTATCTGTTGTTTATTTCTTTACAAAGTCGAGACATATTGGTTGACACAGGTTAAATTTTAATACATGCGTGTCTGGGCTGACATCAGAGGCAATCCTGCCTAGCGTCGCCACGTTTAATTAAATTGAGGCGACGCCTCTTGGTCGCGAGAGTCGCAGATACAGTTACGCGCATCTGAATGCGTGAAAGTGCACGTTGTATTTTATTTTTTTTATGCTCGTTTATTCTGTGTACTGTTGTGTACTGTTGCCCGTCCTGTTGTCAGTGTTTCTTCTCTTGTCTCCGTTTTTTTTTTTTTTTTCGCGCTGGTCCCACCAATTAGCCCAATCGGTAATTTTAACTGTGTACTTCTCGTTTTATGCGCGAATACCTCTTGTCGAATACACGTTACCAGGAGCTCATATTGAATATCGCACCTTTTTCATGGTTCATTCACTTTAAGTATGCGTAGGAATTACTACGTAGACAGTTACAGTTCGAGGTTTGTGTTAAAAAAAAAAAAGATTACCAAGCTATCTGAAAAATTACTCGGCCTTTTTAGACGCTCTTCGCGAATAGTTCCTTCAAGTGATGAAGAGCGATACACGGGGCAAGGGCAGCGTGAATTCTTGAAGTTGAATAACGTTCACTCTTTCAAAAAGAGAATTAATTACCTAGTTCTTGTGCGGAATGGGGAAAGGTCTGAAACAGTGAAAGCGTGCATATTAGTAACCGCATGCGTTGCAACCAAGCCTTGCCTTAAACTAACTGCGTACCTAAGTTTGAAAGAAATCATTGTCGTTGGTCGCAAAGCTCTGAAAATATGCAGAGTGCGTATGAACTGAACGAAATGACACACCATGTATAAATCGTGAACAAAACGAAGAGGCCGCTTCAGAGTCGTCGGTTCTTATTTGAATAGGCCCTATTGTCACTGTTGTCACTCCGCCACCTAGACGATTATGCTCAAATATTGGGCAGTGCTTGTAGAACCTCGGAGCGATGGGAGCTGTTTTTTACATAGATTGTCGTAAATTTGTTCTCCCGGAAACAGTCTCTTTATCGAGTTTTTTTTTTTTTTTTTGCCAGCAACAAGAAAAAAAAAAAAAAAAAGACCGCGCAGACAGAATTAGCCTTCAGAGCGAGTAATTTTAACTACAAGGAAAAAGAAGGGAGAAATACGCACTGGCGAATGCAGCGCGACCGCCGCGCGTGCTGCTCTGAAAACATCGCACCGCTCGCGGCGCGCCGCGCAGTCGATGCGGCGGTGCACGGGAGAGCGGACGAAAGTGCGCGCTCGGTGCCCCGGCGTCCACTTGGGCGTGTCCGGCCGCCCACGGAGAGACCGCTTTTTTGGAGAACGGTGGCCGCGCGCGCGACGGCGAGTTCATCACGCCACCAAGAGTCGGCCACGAAACCGTCGTCAGCGGCGCACAATGCGCTTCTCTCTTCTTTTTCCGACGACGACGATGCCAGTTCGATCGCCGGCTCCCGCGCGCCGAGTGGGGAAGCCCGCCGCCGCGGCGAGGGCTTCCGTCCGTCGCCCATCTCCATTTTCATCTTATCCGCGCCTCCGATGCACCACCGCCGCCCTTCCACCGCGCCCCCGGAGGCTGTAATTTAGGTTCCCGCACCGAATGAAACCCGCAAAAAGAAAAAAATAAGAAATCCAAAAGGACAATTTTTTTTATTTTCCATCCGCTGGTGCACTGTTGAGAGTAGAGGGCTGGAGGGGGCTCGGACCGATTCCGAGTTGTCTCGTCCCGGCCTTTCGGCGCGGTGTGTGCGTGCGTGTGTGCGCGAGAGTGCAGCGTGCGCGCGGCGCGAGCGCGCGCGAGCGCTCCTTCAAAGAGAACGCCGTCGGCGATTTCTTGCTTACGCAGGCACAAAGTCGCGAGCACAACAGAACTACGGCTGCCCCGCCGCCAGCAGCGGAAATAAGGGAAGAATGGGCGAGAAAATGTGTAGTGCATCTGTGCGATGAACAAAGGGGGAGGGGAGAAAAGAAGAGGGAAAGGAGCAAAGCAACGAAAGAAATGACTCTTTTATAGGGGAGAGATAGGGCCGTGCCGAAATACAAGCATGATAAAATTGGCAGAACTAGAAGCTCACTGAAGAGCGAAAAATGGAAAAAGTGAAAAAACGGATGAGATGATGGGAGACGGAACAAGGGGAATAGGAAAAAAGAAAGGTCAAAGCAACCTACCTTTGGCTTGACAATGGATTTGCTCGTGAGAGCATGTACGCTTTAGTCGACCAGAAATGAACGACATCGAACTCGAACCTGTAAACACACACACGCACGCTCGCTTCGAAGAAAGAACTCGCCAGAGAGACCTCGACGAATTTCTGTTTCTTACTTCTCGGCTAAGAGTCGTGCGTTTATAATAGATGCTTCCACGCTGGCTCTCGTGGGTTCTTCTCTGTTCCTCTTTTCTTCTTGTTTCAGCCAGTGAAGGTATAAAGCGCGCATTCCGGTATTGCTTTGTGTTCGACGTCTGGCGTGTTTGCTGGCCTCGCAGAAATGTACACAAGAGGAGCGTACGTACTTGCACTCCCCCGCAACCATACGAGAGACGTGAAACAAGGCTCTCTCATTACTCCCTGGCATCCAGGTAGAAGGAAAGAAAGTGCACGGAGACGGAACGAGGACAGTTAGGCGGAAATTTCAAGAAGCTTTTGCTGTGCGAAAATTTTAGTTTGGACCAGTCTGGACTATCCGCATATCGTGTGAATGTAACATTCTTCTGTTATGCGCAGGTACGGATGCGTGATAAGTTTTTCTTGTCTTTCGTGTGGTTTCGTGCGCGCTAAGCGTATAATATATGCAGTCTTTCATATAATATAGACCGCCTCTAATTGGCAAAGGTGTAGATACAAGAAAGTCCAGGCTTTCAGCTCGCCACTCCCAAATAGAAGGCAAGGGCTACAAGTTCGCTCCTTCAAAGAGACAAGTAGGTGCCCCTCGCAGCTTTGTGAAATACCGCCTCGTGAGCCAACTGTTTCGCCGACTGTTGAGTTGAAGCAGCTTTTTTTCCGCAGAAATGGGATGTTAGTTAAAAAGCGTAATTACTGTCGACTAATTTTTCGCAAGATCACTGGTATTTCGCGGATTCTGCAGCACAGTTTGCAAAACACCTAGGGAAGCACCCGTAATTCTGCGCTTTTCTCAGAGATTTTCAAGCCTTTTGAAGCTGCAAGGACAGGTATGCGACTCACGTACATTTTACGTCAGAAGTTCCCAGGCCACAGGGTCCGCACCCTGAGCCGTAAAATATTTCCAAAAAGTAGGATGAGCATCATCCTAACCTTTGAGAAGCTCGGTAGCTTCATAGGCATTTCAAGTGCCGAAACGTAGTGCGGAAAAGCAAACCTTATTGTATGACAATGTTTGATGAACCAATATGGAGCTCTATAGTCTCGCGGGCACCCCTTAGCCGCATCTCACTAGTAGACTAAAAGAAAGCATACTGACCGCTGTTGTTCCTCAAGAAGAATATATTTGGAAGTAATTCAAACGCCCACTGAATTCCGTAGCGTCCACGAAGGTCTCAGCATACACTGTCTTCTCAAACACCCTTCGTTCACGCACGGCGAATACAGAACGCTATTCGCAAAAGCCGTCACAAGTTATGACGGTTTTTGTAGTCGTGGCTGGGTTGCAGACATTTCACGGAGGGAAGCTCGCGTCATCAAGAAATGAGGGGACAGAAATGAACGAGAAGTAACTAGGATGACGAGTCAGAAATACTATACCGTTTAAACACTTCTTTTTTGGTATAGGAATAGATTTGCCTTTGCACTTTCCAATTCTAGTCACGATATGATGACCTGATCCTAGAGATATTTTTCGTTTGTTTTGTCAAATTCGGAAGCCATTGTTTTCCAGTATCATTCGCGACCTCTGTGTGATTAGCAAAATCAAAAAAGGTTCGAAAATCAGGCTTTCGAGATAATTCAGCCGTTTACAATGTTAAGCGTACGCGCGAAGCTTCAGCTGGGTCTCAAGGTGGGCAGTACTGGAGGACTGCAATTTCTCCGGGAAACCTTTGCACTCAGCTGCTTTTTCAACCTCCCTCGTTGCGGCCTTGTAATGAGCAGTCGAACTCCGTAGCCGCTCAGCCAACACGAGGGGTGTCTGTGTTGTTCCTTCGGCCATTTCAAGTATATGACTCGTAAGAGGACGTTCGCTAGCTGAACTGTGTGCCGCCAGTAATAGACGTAGCGCGCTAAGCGGACACATTTAACCCCTACGAGCATGACGGAGTACGTGCACGAAGGAGTACCTGCACGCACCGTACACGCATGCATACATGCTTATTCGCTCTAGGTGGGATAATACAATACTATGATTGCAGAGATTGTATTACACGGACGCTGCGTGCATTTGATTTATTCCGGTTTTATGTTGTGGAAAAGGTAAACAAAATGTATTCCATGCCAACTTTTCCCGGCCTTCTAGGTGCGCGGTGCGGCTTCCCCCTGTAATAAGGAGCTTTTATAGCGTTCTTGCCGCTTGCCTTTGCACGAAGGAAGAGGAAAAAATATTCGACTAGGCTGGTACAAGTTTCAGGCATGCATAAACTGGGCACAGCTAGTGACGCACGTTGCACGCCTATAACACGCACCTTCGCCATACACCGTGGTACTAGCTGCATGGGGGGGGGGGGGGGGGGGGGGGGGGTGCTGCTTGCCTGCGCCGCCGGTGTCCCCGTAAGTGCCACTTAATTGCTGGCTCCGAGCTCACGGGCTGCGCAGGCGTGTGCGAGCGACCAGTGCGGAATAAATACGCGCGATCTGACCAGCAGCCGATTCTGGAGTTAATTAAGGCCGGTTTGCGGCCGCCAAGAACGCGAGTCGAACTTTCGGGAATCTGGCCGCTATCGGGCGAAGAGAAGAAGAGGGAGGAAGGGGCCCGGGAGCTGCGTCCGTGGCTGCCGCCTTGGCCGTCGGGAGCGCCCTGGCTCGGGTCCGGCGGCAGCTGGTCGGGTAATTATTTATCCGCGGCTCCAAGTCCACTCTATTATGGATGGGCCGAGGCGTGGCACTGGCGCTTGGGCCCACTCGAACGCCGGCTGCGGCTTTTCGCGGCTGATTTGCAGCCTGTGGTCCGGTTCAGTGCCCGTGTTGGCCAACTGCTGTCGCTGCCGCCGCCGCCGCCGCCGCGTGCTGCAGGCGAAACTAGCTCCGCGACTGTGGCCGCGGAGCGAATGGCCGGCTGACTTCCCGGGTCGCTGGAGCGTCTTCGCGATGCTGGCCGTCCGCGGGTTCGCTTGTCTGGTTGCATCTTCTCTCCGAATTGTGCGCTGCTCTCGGATAACCGTTTGCGAGGGCACAGTGGGCTATTTTCAGACGTCCAGTTTCATCGCTGCCACGCGGCATTTGTAAGTTGCAGCGGCCCTCTGCTTGTCATTGCTTCGACTCATATTTGATGAGCTGCTCAACTTGCTGGGCGAGTACTGCGTGCTGGCATGCATAAAATGTAGCATTGCAAACATGTTTACTGCGTTTCAAGCGCCTTGCCTCCGTCCGGATGGGAGCAGCTGAGGGGAAAAAATTAGGTACGCAAGTCGATTAGCAAGGAAGAGGAAATAGGAATTCCCCGACCGTCATAGTCAATCAGTGAGCACACATCCCGGAGGAGCGCTTGAACGCCCAGTCTATTCCCCTTTCACCGCTCCTTGGCAAGAAGAATAAAACAAAAACAAAAAACAACAAAAAGGTAGTAATAATGCAATAACACCGCGGGTTGTGCGAGAGGAAGGCGCACAAATAACTATCAATTATATATAGGCACTGTTTTGATATGCTCGAGACATTTCATCCTTTCGTTCGTGAACAATCTAGAGGGGGGGGGGGGGAGGAAGTAGCTGTATTCACTTGAACTGGACGATCAATGTTGTCAAACTGCGTCTAGTAAAGTTAGCCACATGTTTGCCCGTGAAAACAGCAAATGGATTAGCAACATGGGCTAGTTTCTAGAAACAAAAAGTATTTCAACAACGGCTACATGCAAACATTGTTACACGGACTTAAGAGGCGAAAATTTGGATCAAAGCATAGAACGCATAGGTTTCCTGTGAGACAAAGTGCTTATGAAGCTGGCAGGCCAGGTGAATGTTTCCGCGAAGACATAAAATGGCCTATCGGAATGCGCGTCGTGAGCTGCGTGCAATAACCAGTTAACATGGATGACAGCTAAAAAGCACAGATAATGCGGCCGCAGTTGTCGTTGAAGACACATCTAGGCATGAAACATTCACAGGCGTGTTATGCTTATGCAAGCAGCCTCACAAGTTTTATGATATCTTTTATTTCGGAAGCATTTATCATCACTAATTATTATCCAGACTCATTTCAGTAGTATCATATGCTTATAAACTTTATCACAGGATATTTTAGCATTTATTTACGCGATATATATCGGCAGCTTAGCAATGTGAAGCGCTATTTATCGCTTCAAAGTGCCTCATTTCTCAAGACTCTAAGCCGCACCGACATGTACTGCAATGAAAATTCGTTCAATTTAATTTTCAATTTAATGTTCAATTTAATATATATATCTTACCTTGACGCTCAAATGACGAAGGATTCAAAGGAAGAAAAAAAAAAAACAGATTGTCTCTATATAGTGCTCGCTGTACCTGCATCCGAAAGTCAACAAGTCTTATTGCACCGCTAAAATTTACGAAACATTGACGTCACCATCCTGCAACGGTTAGCGTCTCAGATTGTGGTGCAATAGGTGTTGCGTGAAAGACGAGATCAAAGGCTTCGCACAACATGGAAGGCGCAGCACGGTAAAAAAATAATAATAATCGATTTCTATACTTCCCACAGTAGCTGTCAGGATGATGAGGGACGAGGAATTGTTGGACGCCGGCCGGAAATAGGTCATGCGCGCCCTTCAAACAGCCCGCTCGCGTGGCGCCAAAACATCTTGACCAGAATTGAGTGATAATATGCCTACATCGACATTTGCATGCAAGCTCCTTGTAGTAATGAGTACACGGCCTGCAAACGTTGCGTAATGATTTCGCGGCACTGTTCATGAGAGCGTGAAGAGATAAGAAGGACGCAACCAAGCGTAACCGGCTGAAGCCGACGTGCATGTCGTTGCTGTGTTGCAAACAAGCACGTATTCCCGGAATTTCAGGCCATTTTACAGAAGACATCACACGAAGCGAAATAGCTACGAGGTTGATTAACCACAAACTGCAATTAAAGTCCTGTGAATTTACGATTAATTTGCATTGTCTATTCGCAGTGATATAAGAATATCTTTATTATACTCTTTCGAGAACGCTTGAAAACTTCCAGCTTGCATTCATAAAAGGTTGACGACTTTTTCCGCCGAGTGCTCAAGTGTGAACGCTTTCGTTCGCTTTTTCCGCCGAATGCTCAAGTGTGAACGCTCGTTCACACTTGAGCATTCGGCGGAAAAAGCGAGCAAAATCCGCTGTCGCGGCAGAGAATCCGCCGGAAATCTCGGTGTAAAGCTAATTCGATCCGGGACCGATCCGATCTTGGCATCAGACTTTTTGCGCCGAATTACATCAGCCAATAGGAAGGCGAGGAAGTTGAGTAGACGCGACCCGCGGCGTTGACCGGCATTGACAGGGTCAACATGGCAACAGCGTACTCGCAATCGACCATCGGCACACAAAAAGTGACAGCCTCAGCCAAAAGGCTTTCGTGACGCCGTGAAGCTATACCGTGTGCGGTAGGGCAAGCGTCACCCCGCGAGCACTGAAGCAATGTGTTGAAGGATCGACGCTGTCCTTGGTATGAGCGACAAGTGTGCCCCCTTTGTTTACGAGGCCTGCAAATTGCATGTCGAAGCTCTTGTTGCCTCAGTACGTTGATCAGATGTGTCATGATTTAATGAAGAAGTGAATGATAATGCGTTTTCACTTCGGCACTTAGCATAGATGTATGCTTTTGGTGGCGCTGCAGTCGAGCGGTTAGGTTAGGGTTAACGGGAGTTTGCAGCCGAAGCGGCGACGGCGGCGATGTGTTGGCTCAGAAGTTTGAACGAAGGATCGCGTGTCGGCGGCAGCAGATTTCGCTCGCTCGCGCCGCCGAATGCTCAAGTGTGAACGAGCCATAAGAGTGACGCTGCACGAAAGGCGTATATCCTGACATAGCCGAGCTAAGCCACTGCCAATTTTTTGAAATTCCACACACTGCAGTAGTGCTAAAGAGACAATGATGATAAACAGAAGTTGGCCTCTATAGTATACCGGACATCACGGCCTAATTGCAGAGTATACCAAAAGGAACTTTTTGTAAGCTGCATGGAAAAAATTAAAAGACGCAATGCAGGGGTCACCATCACCGGACCAATCCTCAGAAAAAATGCTTTCGTCGACACGGATTTTTGGGCGCCAGGCTAAGCTACATCACTATTCCCATTAAAAAAGTGGCAAACAGTCTTTTTTCGGTGCTGACGTCGCGAGTTGAAGTGTCGGGAAACTTTTTAAACCCAATTATCTCGGTGACAAATGCGTGTTTTGCTGTCGGACAAGCGCTAACATACCCAGTAAGACGCAGAGCGGTGATTGAAGCAGCCCTCATGGCCTCTCAGGGCGCATACCGTCTCTAAATTAAAGACTTTCCTCTAGCATAATTTAGCGCTCACCTCAGTACATTAACGATTCCGCATTTTTGAGCACGTGTGGAGAAGCCGAACAACATCGTTACTGAGTCATCGCAACTGGTGCTCCTAATCATAACACATACCTCACTACGCGTCGCCTGCGAACAGCGTCGCCAGGTTTGCCTTCAGCGAATACCCGCACGGTGCACGAGGGGCATGCGGTGCGCCTTCGTGCCATTACGGCTGAGCCTTTTCCGTAATACATCGCACGCGTAGGTTGCAGGCTGGACCAGCGGGGTAACCAGCAAAGTCAACCTTGAATTCATTTTATGCACGGCTCCCTCCAGCCGGGAATGTATTGGTTGTACTCCATTAAATATCCTCTCGGTTCCTTAAGCTGCTCCGCTTGGTCGCGATAACATATGGCCCCTTCATTAATTGTTATTTTTGCTTTTCTTTGGAATAAAATTTGTTTTGAGAAGCATACAAGTATGAGCGCGATCATTTTAGAGCTTTTTCAACAGGACGAATTTGACGGAAGTTCACAACTGCCCCCTCCCTTTTTCACTTTCTTTTTTTGTTGTTTCCCTTTCGCAAAAGACGTCATTTAAACGTATCGCCGATCAAACGGTTCGCTAAATAGTTGCGGACGCCTCAAGCCACTCAGCTGCAAATGTTAGCACAGGTGTCGAATAAAACGTGTCGTATTACAGAGGAGGAAAGCGCCCGTGCGATACGAACCTCCTAAAAAGAAATTAGAGCTTAGAACAAAAAGGTACCCACATTTATTTCACCAGCATTGCTCATGAGTCGAGTTCGGCACAGCTATAGCAGCGAACTGGTGGTACTAGTTGCTCTCGAGTTTATTCACGGGGCTCTATCTACCGTTCTCTAAAACCAGATTACGAGAGATTCGTAAATAAAAAGAAAAGTGTGTAAGAAGGAGGTAAAGAATTGTAAAATCCGCGATTTTTTTTTTTTTTTTGCCTTCGTTATTGTCTTTTTTTTTTTCTCTCTCTCTTTTGAAGGGCAGGATGAGAGTTGGAAATGGGAAGGCATTAGGCTGTTCGGCCGGGTAAAGCGCTCTCCAACGCTTTGTTTTCAGCGATGAAAAGCGGAACAGCGTTTCGACAGCACTTCCTGTTCGCCCTTGCACTCACTTCCTTTTCCTCTCACGGGCGGCCTTTTCTTCCCTGCGAGAAGGGGCATTGTTCCGGCGGCTCGAAAAGAAGCGCAGTACTAGAAGGGGAAAACAAGTTGGAAAGACAGGACCATCGCCGGTATTCTTCCTTCCTTTTCTGTCAGCCCCCACCGATAACAAGAACGGCCAGAAACGTTACCCGTCCTCCCTCCCGTGTCCCGACAGGAAAACCTGCGCTGAGAAAATTGTATTTTTGAAGAAGCGGACGAACCGTTTTATTACTGCTGCTCTTTCCGCGTGGCTCCTGCTCGTGTGAGATCCTCTGCAAAAAAAAAAAAAAAAAAAAGAAAGAAAGAAAAAAAAAAAAGAAAATAAAACGTCGTTAATAACCGGTGCGCTCTCGCTCGGAGGGCAACAAACACAGTGCTCGGAAACCAGTAGAGTGGCGAAAGAAAAAAAAAATGTGATCGAGAGTGGACACGGAGACGCGGAGCGGGGCGGCGCTCGCGGGAAGGGCACTCGCAGCTGCGGAGGAAACGAAGAAAGACGTGACCGGTAATGGCTGTCCGCGAGACCGGTCGTGCGTTACATTGGACTTGACGCCCTGTCACGCCGTGACGACAGCGTTGGCTATTGACAAGTTTCACGAGTGAGTGGCGTCCGTTGTTCTCTTTCATGTTTAGCGGCGGTATATTTTCTTTTCATCTTTTTTTTAGCAGATATATATATATATATATATTTTTTCATCCATTCTGCGGTGGCATGTGGAATATGTTACCTATTCGGAGATAGGCAACCCAACATTTCTTTCTGACAAGTTTTCAGGAGCAGTGATGAATACTTACTGGTCGCAGATAGGTGCCTTGTCAAATTGAATATTCATTTTCCGACTTGCGCGAGGCCTGGGAGAGGGCCTCAACTATTCGTCATGTTTTCCATACTGTGCGCAGTGTTGTATTCGTCCGCATTGCTTCTCTTCTCTCAGTAATGAGGTGCAAAGATTTCTTTAAATCTGCGTCATCAAATGGCCTTTCCCTTCAATCATTGTTTTTCTTCTTTTTTTTTTCTCGCTTAGGCACAAAGCTCTCGTAACTATTGCCAGAAAGTAGTGAATTCCTTGAACGCAAAAAATTATTTCATATTTCATCGGGTAGCGTGAGTACAATGCCGTAATTATGATAAAAAAATATTAACATGAAGTTTTACATGGAATGACGTATACTGTCGGTGATTTGCCTTCTCTTTTCACGCAATTAAAAGAAAGATCGACAGAAATATGAATCCACAAAAGAATAGCAATGAGGCATTTGTTCAGAGGTCAACGTAATGAGCACCAAAATACCCACATGTAAAGCTGCTGATGCCCATGGAGCGCGAACTTTCTCAGCGAACTTCGCGCGACGCGACAAAACGCCGACAGATCTTCGCTTCGCAGTACCACATGCAGCGAAAAACCCCAGCTGTCTCCAGGAGCGTCGGCGCCCGAGTGAGAAAAACGCACGATCTGGCCCGCTTCAACAGCGTACACCTTTTACACTGAATCACGTTTCAAGATCAAGGCGTAAATAGGCAGTGCCTAGAATGCCGTCCGACAGCGCTTGTATACAGCCTTCGAGTTCTGTACGTCCGACGCTGCAACAACCAACGTTACTAGAAGTTTGTTCGAGTAACGTTGGCAGCAACAGCGTACTGCAGACCCGTTTCGTCTTTGCAACATGGTTTGCGCAAGTGTTGTTGAGTGGGACGTCAAAAAGGTCCCGACCCAGCTGCATCATCAAAGTAGACAAGAGTGAAATGCTTAGAGCACCGGATGACGCGAGCTTGCCAAAGCGGTGGCGCCCGGTGGCGGACGACAGCAGTCTGGCCGTGCGCGGTTCCCTAGTCGTTCTTAGGCCTTGTATTGTTCCGCATCGATACGGCGGTATGAAATTATTTCGCCTGCTCATAGAACTGCCTAACTGTCAATCCCATTCTCTCATAACAAAAGCAAAATATAATTTCGACTGCACTTATTTAGCGGAGCTAGCGCGGAAACGAACCGAAGCACCAGCGCCGCAACGGCGGCAGCTGACTGTGAAGGTGACTTTGGCTGTGAGCGTTTAGAAACTTACTTGCATAGCAGCTATCACTCCTACCAGGAACTCGGTACCGGTCGGCGATCGTCAAGAAGAATTTTTTTTTTCTTTCTTTTTTTTTTTTTGCATTCGTCTAATTATGTTATAGCAGCAACATTTAACGCGCTTTTCTGATGATGTTTGTATCGTCAGCACGGAAAACTTGTGGGAGATGCAGCTGGCTCGGCGGTGGGGCACCAAGTGGTGCCATCGGACGGGGGTCGTGCCCCGAATGATCCTTGCTGACTGCTTGCATTGGCCGGCTTTGTCGAGCGACCGATCTTCCATCTGCCCGTCGAAATTATCTAGCCCGGCTTGATCGACGCCGAATGGCCGATGGGCGGCCGTTTTCAAGTTCTCCGCGGGAAAATCGCTTCATGTGGTCTAGACCTAGGAGCAGCTGTCTCCTCCACGTACACCTAATACGGCTCCTATTTTGACTGGGTAAAGGTCGCCCTTTGATCGCCCATCTAAGGAAAATATCGTACAATCTCGGAGTATACATGCAGCCCTTTTGCGCGCGCGCGCGCATGCACGCGCACACACACACACACACACACACACACGCACACACACACACACACACACACACACACACACACACACACACACACACACACACACACACACACACACACACACACACACACACACACACACACACACACACACACACACACACACACACACACACACACACACACACACACACACACACACACACACACATACACATACACACACACACACACACACACACACACACAGAGAAGATGGATGACCGATGGGCTTGGGCAGGAGACGGTGATTAGACGATATGTATCGAAGCACAAAGAAGGGTAAATGGAAATATACAAATATCAGTTGCAGAAGTTCCCTAAACAGTGAACCAGAGAGGCAAAATGGTCTGCACAGCTTCCTCATAGAGAGCCTTGACAATTAGACAAACTACAAACAGTGTTTTTCTGATTGCTCTAGGGTACGAGTCATGAGGTCCACTGCGTACACATTCGGAGAGAAGCACTTTAACAACGCGGAGTCAGAACCTCCCTTAAACTACACGGAATACCATCCCAGTGTGCGAAAAAAAAAAAAAATCTTGCATTGTGCAGATATTGAGGCTTAAGAATCTTTACAAAAACAAGACAAACGGCTTGAAACGAGAGTATCCGACGGACGTGCATGCATACCTCTAAAGAAATCTAGTACCACCCGCACGCCTCACCTGTCCTCATTCCCTTTCCCTCAGTACCTGCATATAACCAAACTTTGGTGAAGACCAAGAATAAGTGCCCGTCAAAAGAGAATTGGTTCCTTGCCTTTGTTCATTAGGACGCTATGTTATTACATCACCGTGTCTTCATTCGTTTAAAGGCGTGCCGAGGGCTCCGTTCTTTATTCCCGAAAAGCCGAAGTGTCTAAATGTGACGAGCCCCAAGCCAGAAATCTCAAGCGCGATTCGCTCACTTGGCCTTTAGGTTGATGCCATTCGATGAGCTTAGCGGCAAAATAAAGTGAGTGGGAGGGGTGCTGGAATGCATCGGGAAGTAGAGAGAGGGGAAAAAAATAAAGGAAAAGCATCAACCCTTAATACCATAGAACAAAGGGAGGCGGGCACGTTTTTGACATGTTGAATGTAGACAAAGCGTAATCTCATTGGAAGCGTACGCACGCACACGTGCCACCGGATTTTAGCAAGTACTGCCAAAGCTGAGAAAGAACGAATAAAAAAAAAACGAGGTAAAGGGTGGCGGGTACGGCACACAAAAGGAGCTAGGGCGCAGCACGAAGAATCCGCCAATAAACTTCTAGAAGGCGGCTGCGAAAATTTATTCGACACAGAAAATAAAAATGCAAATGCGCGTCTCCCCGACAAGCCGACAGGAGGCGGCCCTGAGTAATAAGGGAAAACTAAAGCCGTGCGGCAGCTTCCGGCGAACCCTTTGCGTCCCGTGCCTTGCTTCGGCTAGGGGAGGGTCGCTCTTGTCATTCTGCATCGTGCGTAAGAGCGCGGGGAAAAGGGCGCGGAGCGGCGGAAGGTGGGAGAGGCGCACGTCACCAGCGGGAGAGCTTAGCGCTCTCGACGCTTCCCTTCGTCTCCTGCCTTCCCCCGCAGCGGCGCCCGTTTCCGGTGATCGCGTGCGCGGCGCGCGCTCTGGTTTCGCGCTATCTTCGGGGGATGAAAATCGGCCGGATTCGGCTGTCCTGCCGCTCGGAGGGCTCCGCGTGCCGGCCACTAGACCGGTCCTTCTTTTCCCAGCCGAACTGGGCCTCGATGGCCCGTCGCGCAATACTGGCAGCGGGGAACAGGCGCCTCCGCTACTGTATATATCGCGCGAGCGCACAGAGGTGGCAAAGCAACGAACGATTTCGAGCTCGCAAATTGGATTATAGCTGCTGCTCCTTCGTCGCTCTCGTTATTCTCCTCCGCGGAAGGGATTTTCGCCGAGGCAGCCGAGCGCCGCCGGAGAGGGGCGCGCGTAGGGGCGGGAGCGGCGCGGCTTATCTACGGAAATTCCTTGAGCGCGCCGCCCTAAAAGCGCGCACGCTGCCGGTAAACAAATACGGGGGCCGCGATTTGCACTGACTTCTGTTCTCCCGCCCTTAGCGCCCGCTTTTTCAATCCTTTGGGCTTTCCTGCTCTTGTCTGTCCTCTCTCTCGCCGAAGAATTTTGTCGCTGCTGCTTCGTCTACCTTTCGCGCACAAAGCGGGAAGCAGTGAAGCGGGCTGTCGGAACTGCCGCGCCATCCCCCCCCCCCCCCCCCCCCCACACACACACACATTTCCCTACCATTGTTATTTTTTCTTTTTCGGCAATGCCACTTTCGTCTTTCACTGACTTTCTTGCTGCCTTCGTAGCGAACCTGAAATTTGTTCTTTTTGTGTGCGATAAGCAGCGTGGACTACGTCTGAATCGCACATGCGAATAAGGCAACGGCAAGTCGTTTAATACGATAGATTGCATTTCCCTCTGCGCGTGAAGTGTAGTTACTCTCACTGATGTATGAAAATGTGGCAACCACAATAAAAGAAAACACGTAATGGCGCTGCAGACGGAATAAACACGCTCGTTTCCCAAACAGCCGAAAGACCATCGCTTTACTATAAACAAGAGAAATGTAATCAAGGAACTAACTTTAAAGCGTAACACGTTGCCTGCTGACAAATAGATTAAGGGCTCTGTGTTCGACAGAATATTGCTACTTGTACCAGTACAGCTCAAAGCGCGTGAGCATGTTTTGCGTTTCAGCGTTATGGAAACGGGTTTTAGGGGAACGGTGTTTCGAGTTCGTTCCCCATTGCCAGCAAAATCAACTCTAACTAAAAATAAACCAGTGGAAAGTACTTAACTAACAAATATATCATCCCGTCGCATCACTAACAGCTTCACGTCTGTGTCACTGAGGGAAGCTGGCAAATTCTTTGTGACGACTAAACTAGCATGTTTTTTGGACGTTTTATTTCATTGGCTCGCTCTCACTTTCGTGCCTTCTTGGGCGCCCGCAGGCGGGTGGCCTTTGGTACGTGTCAAAGGGGAGAAAGAGAAATCTCTTCCGTTAGACCAACACCAATCTGAGACGCGATGGCGCTGCCGCCACCTTGCTAGTCCAACTGGGAGTGAAAAGAGGGGCAGCGCCCGTATTAACACATGGAAACGAAAGTTTTCTAGTTTCACAGTGCCCCTATGATGTTCCTCGGTGGAACATGAACAATCTGGAACAGATTGGACCCTGAAGGGCTCATTATCACGTGTAGTCCGACATATGCTGCCGCTCAGGTACAGTTCCTCATAAATACTGCCGCTCAAATGGTTGAAGTGTTTTTCGCTGAAAACAGTCATCAAACAGCACGATAAACGGGCCACGGCCACGCTCAGCAGCAGACGGTCAAAACCAATTTCATACGCATGTCGCGCTCGCGGAAGCCGGAGCCGCCTGCGCTCGAATCGAACGTCGTATGCGCCACCGTCTGCTCCAGTGCATCATTCTCTTTCGTTCCGTTGCCATAGTTTGAGAAGTGCTTTTTGAATGCACATTTACAGCTGTGTTTCAAAGATAAATTGCCTCCGGAATGACGTAGCGTACTTTGTCATACATTTTTTCAAAGAGGATAGCAGTACGGAAGACGCTGCAACTACGCGGGGGAAGAAATCGAAATCGGGTGCCGTCTGCTAGTTCTTTGCCTCGATGCGAGGTGCCGCCGTAATCGCCCTACGCTCGTCTACGCACTCGTCGGGTCGGGTTCATGTAAGCCCGGTAGGGTTGAGTCAACTCGACCATAGCTGTCGGGACCATGTAAGCAGGGCTTCTGAGCAGCGCTCTCGATTCGTACCTTCATACGTGTCGTGTCGTACTTTTTTTTAGTACTCTGCCTTTGAAATGTCGTTTCATAACTTCACAATATGTTCTAGGATGTTCGTGGTTACCCTTCAGCAATGAGCGACATCATAGGTGCACCATGAAATCAAAAAACTGCTGTGAAAAACTTTGTTTCTATGTATTTCTGCGGAGCTTAAGCCTACTTTTGCAGCAGCAGCGTCCGCTGATGCACAGTGTTGATCTATACAAAATGGCGGCATGCGATATGTATGGCCTAGTGGCTCGGGGCTGTATGGCGAGTGCCGAGGATCACGCTACCTGAGAGTAGGGCTGCGGGAAAAACCCGGAGAGTGGCTACCGTGGAAGGAAGATGACATAGGGTGAGAGCAGAGGGATACGAAGGAGACGCTAAGCGGTGTGTCTAAAGAGACGTTCAGGTCGACTGTCGCCGCGTTGTGAGCGATATTTCGAAATACTACGTTCATTTCATACCATCACTGTAGTCGTAGAAAAGTCCTTAATCACCTGTGGCTGCGCCCTACGTTGCGTGAGAAGAAAAAAAAAAACAGATCACATCTGTGAAAAATTCCTTGCTGCCACACCAGTCGTCACGCTCAAGCATTCGTATTACACACTGTAACTCTACTGCGATTTTTGCTGTTTGTTCCAGCAGTTAGGGAGGAGAAGTACGTTTTTAGATGATCCCAATCGTGTTGACGTGTTGACGTTGTTGACGTTGACGTTGCTTCTAACACGCTAAAATTTCCGGTCGTATACGAGAGGCCTTGCATATATATTTGTTCAAACCAAGTTTTAACTGCGACTTAGGATACTTTACTCATCAAGTAACAGCACAAGCATGTATTTGTTATTTGTTTGATCGCATTATTTATGAAAAGACAGAGACGTTAGCCCCGTGAACTTTTGTTGTCTTTGGGGTACTTTTTCTCCGACCTAAGTGTTTTTTACTTAATATTGCTTTCTGCCTTATACGTAAATACTTCTGTGGAATATACAGTACTGTACCGAAACCTTTCTGACAGGAACATTTCTGATGGACTTTCTTCGCACGCGGTTTTCCTTTATGAGTTTGAGGGGACACGCAAAATGCCTGGCAATGCTCATATAAATTGAAGCAGAAATAAGCTTTGGTTCGTTTTGAAATATTCCAAACAATTTATATTAATAATTATCATCTACTATGAAGCGAATAAATTAACACGTGCGCAAATTTATGAGCGTGAATCAAATTTAACATTGTTTTTCAATCGCGGCCGGCCATGTATCCCTTACTGGAACGAGGAGAAAGTGTGCTCTGAAAGAAAATTATAATAGAATGTAGTTCAGCTTTAATCACTGTATAATTCAATATAATTCAATATAATTCAATATAGTTGAAACGCTTATCCTTGTGGGTGTCAGTCTGTCAGATGTCATCAGTGTACACTTCGCTGCACCGCAGGTCAGCAAAGAAAACTACGTCTGACAACTTCGCGTTCATTTTACAGGCTGAGCCTATAGTCGTGAACCAGAAAACAGTCACTGTTATTTAATTTGTTCTTATTCACATGACACTGAAAACTTTATGTGGTCCAAGCAGGACGGGGAAAAGCTGAACTACAACGAACCATATTCGAGCCCCGTGAACAATAGGGTAATTCAACAAATTAATTGGATGGTTACACACTGCAGATCGGCAGAGTGTGGACACTCTGCAACGCAAGACAAAATTATGCAACGTTTGTAAGGGCATTTCCAATTATTTTGTTTAAAAACGTTTTCTGGTAATAAGTTACACTTCGTGATGGTTTGAGGATATGAATATTTATGTTGGTCTCTTCGGGCACACTAGGGAACAAAATGTAATTATGCGGGTTTTCCGCGTAAGTGACTGTGTGACCCAAAGGTCTGGCAAGATTTTCAATTTCTTATGAAGTAGTCAAGAATGAAAAATCAATAAATACTTCGCCTCATTTTTAAGGGGTCTATATTATGGTTGGCTATCATTAGAGCACACAGAGAGTCAGAATATCGGAATTTGTTGTAAATAAAATGTAGCGCACGTCTCTGCACTTTTGCCAGTTTTGAAATGTCTTTCTTCTCGTGCAGAACCCGGATTATTTCTGCGTATTCGAATTTCGGCCTAATGAGAGATATATAGGGCAATTTCGTAACGCAGCTGAATATTCTTTTGAGTTTATGACTCAAGAGGCGCAGATTTCTTTTTGCAGATGATGTGATACACTTGATGTGGCCAGTGCAACTAATCTGGGAATTAATTATAACGCCCAGGTATTTGTAACACGTTACCTCAGAAATTCGAGTGCTTTTAGAGAGCAGTTAGGCTTCAGGGCTAATTTTTTTCTTGTTATCCTTATAAATACCGTTGTCTTTTTCTCACTAATCACCATTGCCCATTGGACACACCAGTCATAGCATCACTGAGTACAGTATTCAGGAA
The DNA here is from genome assembly GCF_055883805.1 of Amblyomma maculatum. Lineage (NCBI taxonomy): Eukaryota > Metazoa > Arthropoda > Arachnida > Ixodida > Ixodidae > Amblyomma > Amblyomma maculatum. Next base: position 232,931,329 of record NC_139344.1, read on the forward strand.
GGCTTGATAGAAAGTGAGTGAATCGGCTTATAAAGTATGCAGCCATTAACCATTGGAATCAATAACAGGTGTTACATCCATACTCCACAGAACAGTAAAGGGTCAAGTACACATTCATGAGGAACACCTGATGAGACAGGAAGATGTAAGAAACAGCTAGGCGACATCAATCTCCATAAATTGGGTATGATGTTTTAAATAGGCAGCAATCCAGTTACTGATGGCTCGAGGAGATCCGATTATCTTAGTATTGAGAAGCAATATTGCGCGGAGCCATGTCAAGGGACTTACTAAAGTCAAGAAAAACTCTGTTTTCCGCCTTAGTTACCTAAGGTGGCGCTGAAATTATGAATTGACATAAATAATTATGTGATAGTAGAGATCTTGTTCTACTATCACATAAAGGCTATCGCAGGAGTTTAAAGCTGCGTTAGCGTTTAATACGCGAAGATTGCGACATAATGCTCAAGCATCTTACATCAAGTGGATATAAGGGAAATGGAACGATAGTTCTTAGAACACTACAGGCCCCTTTTCTTATATACAGGAATAATTTCAGCTGTAAGCCAGTCGGGGGTGGCGAAAAAGGTGGTAATGTCGTACAACAAATTCTGGCAAAAAATGTGCTACAGATTCTGCATAGTAGCGCAAGGACATGCTCGGGACATTGTTGGGGCGAGCAGAACTATTGAGTGTCGTTTAAGCAGCATTCTAACACCACCTTCGTGGGATATAAAGGCTGTATTATCAACCAATGAGTCGCATCGCAACTCATGATCATCATCTTTAGAAAACACTGAATGAAAGTAAGCATTAAAATGTCCAGGAATAGTTTCATGACGTGTGACAATATTTCCGTTAATAATACCATAATCAATATCCTTATGAAAGTCTCGAATATGATTCTAAAATTTCTTGGGTTCATTTTTTCTGAATTGCGGGAGACTTTCACTGAAATAGCGATGTCTGGTCTAATTTATGCTTGATCACTGCTCATCTTCAAGGCCGCTCAAGATAACAGAATTAGCGGACTTCTTCCGCCTGAGACGATTGACTTTCTCATTAAAATAAATAATATGCCCACAATTCCAAAGGTTTACTTTTCCTGATTATTTTTGATAGAGATTAAGATGCTGAAGCAGTATCTACAATGATGCATACAGCGAGGAAACAGGGAGCTCGGAGGAACATACGAGACGAGAACGAAGGGTAGCGAGAATACGATGCAAGAGTACAACACCTATTTCAAGGGAAATAGACGGAAACTAGATGCGTGCAAAAGGGCAAAGGCAAAGCGTAACAGCTGAAATGACGGGCGCAGTGGTAGAAGGTAAACAGGCCCACCAGTATGCAAACAGAAAAAGGTAAACAGGCCCACCAGTATGCAAGAAACAAAAAAATAAGATTTATATGCCTCAGCTTTCAATATTTTGAACGTAAACATGTACATACTGGACCTCTTTACACTTTTTCTTCTAAGCTTGTTGTTCCCGCGGCGTCGAAACAGCCGAGACTGAAGGTTTGTGTGCGCGCACGTCACGCTGTTGTGTAACGCATAATCTTGATACGTTAAGGGCGTGGAATATAGAAAAAAAAAAAAACATAGCCGGGTCGTGGCCATCGGCGGGCGAATCCGTCTCGCACTGGGCCGCAGAAATAGGTCAATACGGCAAGAGCCCTCCGTGTCCTGAGCATGCGAAGACGGCAGCCGGGCAACCAAAACAGAGCCATGACAACAAGCCCGGGGCTAAAGATAAACACGCTCACAGACATGCACTGAAGAAACAAGAAATAATAATAATAAAAAAAAAAGACGAGTTAGACGGCGCTTGAGCTCTCTCCGATAAGGTCCCGAGTCCATCGGCCATCCGGGCCACGTGATTAATGCGCATGCTGTCATGTTTACCAAGAGTCGCATGCAGGCCATGTCCCCTCGACGTGTCCAGCATGCTGAAGCAGCCATTAGCTGCGTTCCCGTTAAGCGACGTTTCTTTAATTTATGTTTTTTTTTTTTTTGTTCGCCTCCCCTGTTTGTTAACGGCGCCTCGACCGGTGCGTCGTGGATCTGAAAGCCCTTTCAAATGGTCTCTCGAGTCTTGGTCCCTTGTCGTTTTTGTTTTTCTCGCCTGTGTCCGCTTGCTGCCGTGTATGTTTAACCTGGCACTGCGACTTTCGGGCGATTGGGGAGGCAAAAGGTAGCTGCGCAGTACAGGGAGGGGGGGGGGCGCCGAGGAACAGGGCAGGCCCCTGCTTGAAAACGTCAGCCGAGTGGCGCTCGCGGCTCGGCGTGCTCTGAGGACCAACAACAGGGGGCGCCTCTTTTCCTTTTTTTTTTCTTTTTCTCCTCTGGCACACGTGCCGAGCTGCGGGCGATTCGCTCTGCATATTCCCACCTGCGCCAGCAATTAACAAAAAACAGAAAAAATCAGCCGCAAAACACGTTGTCAGGCAAGAATCATGATCAGGCCACTTATGTTGGCTGCGTCGTGTACCCAAACTGTGACGCTAGCCCGGCCACTGACCCCGCAAGTTGCCCGTACAAGATTCCGTGTACTGTTTACTCTCTTCCATTTCCTGAGAGATATATACGAGAGAAACAGGAGATACCCTACTGTATAAAGAAAATAAATTGAATAAATTAGAAAGTTATTGACTACAGATCATTCAATCCTTGTATTTTTTTTTTTTATTGTGCGAATAAGTCGAATGGGCGCGCTCACGGCAGACAGCTTGGTCTCAAATGTTTAAATGCACTGCCTGCTTTTATTTAATACAAAACCTAGAAAACGTGCATGCTCACCACTTTTTTGATGACGCGATCAAGACCGATGCCTGACATAACAGCCAACCCAAAGCGATGGTTGTATAGTCCTTGCTATGATTATTGGTTTCGAGAGAAGCTCTATGGCTTTGGTCAAAGGCTACATAAATATGTCATACACATTTAGTATACGTACTTCGTTCTTGCTTATTAATTTCGGATAGACAACCTTGGTGAAGCTGTATCCTGGCTTCGGCTGGTGTGTACACGACCGGATGACACCGATACGCACCCGCGCGAGAAACATATTCCGTTTTCTGTTGTTTCTAACTCTGTAAGTGAGCTTTTTGTACCGTCGGAGAGCACATCAACATAACCCGCGCTCTTGATTTCGTTTGAAAACATTACATTTTTCCATTGGGGCTTCCCGCATTTTTTTTTTTTTTTTTTTTACCAGTAGTGTCACGAGTTCGTGTATTATCGTGTATTACAATGTCCCTGCCGCACCGCTGAATCAGATATCTTTATTATTATTTTTTTCACACTGAAAGCATGTGTCCGTTCGTGTGCTCCTTAAAGAAATTGGGCACATTGCACGAAGCACACAGGCACACTTCGCGCTTCTGAAAAGGCGAAATTCAAATCCAGTATAGGATAGCGCACTGCCGCTTGTGCATCGCTGGAGAATACTCTCTCTCTTTTCTGCCTCAGCTGACGCCAGATCAGCGCCGACGGGCTTACCATTCAGTGTTTGGCCGTTCCTCTTCCTAGAAAACTTGGATTCTTGGAGTCCGCAGCTCTTTCTGGCTATCGTCCGGGCAACCAGCGCACGGTGAAAGGACATCACACTTTTTGAGGGCCGTTGCAATAAGCACACACGGCGCAGCCAGCGATGCGAGTTGTCACGGGCCAACTGGCAACGAGATAAGTAAACGCAAGAAAATAATTAAGCCTCCTACAATCGCTTCAGATTTCACTTCCCGGAGCCGATCGTTGCTTGGCGAAAACAGCCCGAGGGAAGAAACAGCGCTGTGCACAACTGGTTGCGGCAGTCGCGTCCTCGTCCCGCTGAGTTGGCGCGCGCCGAAATGTCGGGGGCGAGTTCCGGCGTGTTTTGAGCGTTGCCGACGGAAGCCGTCGGGCCCGCTACTTCATTGGCTGCTGTCAAATTTTTGCCGTCGCTGCGACGTTCTGATTCTGTTTGCGGGCCCTTCTCCTCCTTCCGCCCGCAGCGCTCTCTGTCGGAAGCATTAGACGCCTGGATGGCCCTTCTCTGCGAACATTTCCTGGCACCGCCTTCGGCCCAGTTACCGTGCGCTTGTTTGCTTGCCTGTCCCGAGTCCAAAAAAAGTTTGTCGCTCGTTGGTTTAGTCGCACTGATTGATGGTGCGCATTTGGCGGACTTATCGGTCGGAACTGGCAAAGACGTCGTCGAATAAAACGCGCAGCACCAACCAAGCAGCAGCAGCGGCTCCAAGAGCAACACAAAATATCCCAAATGTAAACACCGCGGGTCCACTTTGGGCTCTGCCGAAGGGACAAAAAAGGGAAGCCCAGGAAGGGGAGCGATTGAAGCCATCAATTTAACTTTTGTGATCATCACTCCGGCGTAATCCTTCTCGAATGTTGGCATTACGGGGCCATTTCTGGAAACACAACGCAACGAGGAAAAATAAGGCCAAGTCCAGGAGAATGCACACTCAAGAGAAAAAGTGGTGCCTCGGACGCGATTGGAAGGGTCTCTGTTTTCCTTTCTGCCTCCGACTGCTTACCGTTCCGTTCGAGAGAACAAACGAACCGACGCGATGCATGCGGCCCGTTTTCGCTTTTCAAGCCCAAGTTGTGATATCGCAGTGCACACGTTTCTTGCATGAAACGTTCCTTGCCCTCATCTCCTCACTCGGTCTTAAAGCCCACAATAATGTCTCGAAATGCTTTATGCATAGATGCGCAGTTTGTGCGGTGTCTGCATTCACAAAATATCACTTCTGTCGCAAAGCGCACATTACGACTGTTTAATGCGCATGACATTGCATTATGTCGTAGCGTCTTTGTGACTGCAGCATTGAACTAAACCACCCACGATGTCCTGTACAGTACATCCGTCGTAAGGTTTTGCATTAGATTAGACGTGGCTCATTCGGTGTGATTCGTTTTTAAGTCCGTTTGCTGTTTTACGGAGTCACGTTCGTTCTTCCATGCATTTTCGTGTGAGCAAAACAAATTTTTGCTTCGCTTCAGTCGTACATGTGGCAATGTAGCCTTTTCCATCAGTTGCTATCGTGGTTATAACCTTAATTTCTGATCATTTTCGTTTTTTTTTTTCTGTATTTTGCAGAAACCGGAAGCCTGGAGTCAACGTGTTACCACACCGCCGCAGGTCTTCTCGCGAAGGTAAGGGATGCGTAGAGACCACGTTACAACATGTTACCAGTTTCCCTGTTTCTCTGTACACGGCAGCCTCGGAAAGCTCATTCAAAAGCAATTTTTCAAATGAACTTTCCAAGGAAACAAACTGGCAGCTCTATTCGGGCTTGAGACTGCGTCGAATAAATGTATACGAACTGTCTGCTTCAACTATACGGCTTCCTCGGAGTGCATTTGTGTTTCGTAGAAATACGTGCGCGTTCAAACACAGCAGCTCTACATACTCATCATCAGGATATGGCGCTTCTCGTGGGACAACCCCCTGGATGACGGGAGCACCCGTGGCCCTGCACACGGCTGTGGATTTTCGAGTCGAAACGGAAAGTGCGGCCCTGTAGCGAATCTGCCCGGCGCGCGAATTTCCTAAAGAGCCACCCGTTCAGCCCCAGAACTGAAAACGTTTGGACAGCGTGTTTCCTCGAAATTAAACTGTCCTGACTAATCGTTCTTTAATGGCTGGCGGAAGCAACGTCAGGCGCTGGCGACGCAGCCTCCGACGCCGCGCTCGCAGTGTGGACCGCGCCACAGCACGCGCCGCGCCTGCCAAGAAAATGTATAGTGTGGCCCGCAGTGCCCTCGTTTTATCCGCACGCCCTTGTGGCGCCGCGCATCGGTTTCGCCGCAGCGCAAGGCATCGGCTGGCGCGACGGAAGGGGGCAATTATTTACCCTCCGAAAAACGACCTGTCTCCAGACGCCGCCAGGCCCACCAATCATTCTGGCCCACCAGACTTGAGCGTAACCGCGGCGGCGGCAGCGCGATAAGCGTGATAACGCCTCCGCCGTCGCGCCGCCCATCAGTCGGCCGCTGCTGCCTCCGGTGGGCGCCATACCGGGGCAAATTGCGCCGCAGCCGCCGCTCTGAGCTGCCATTGTTGTCGCGGCGTCACCCTGTCCGCGGTCGCAGGAGGAGCGAGAGGGAAGGCGCCTTCTAGGAGCTCGCGGACAAGGCGCGTAATTGTTTTTCAGTCGTCAAACGCTTTCTCAGAGACCCTAATACCCGCCGTTATCAATAACGAATGCGCGTGTGGCGACCTTTTACTTTTCTCTGTGACTTTGTTTCGCAGTCTCCGTCGTTGCTTTCTTCCCCATGGCGTCGCGTATCTCTCTCTCTCTCGCCTCTCGACACGTTGTTCGTTCATGTCTGCATGGCAGGGAACTTCGAACCATTGGTGCAACTAAATTGACGATTTATGCCGGGCCTGATGATGTCACATTCGAAGCTACCAGCGATGCTAACACGCGGAACATTCGTTCGACATGTACTGAGGCCGATCTTGGGGAGCCGTTTTCCGATAACCGGTAAGGCGCCTGTTTCAGCGATCGATGCGGTAGATCCCTGGCTTTGTGCACAGCTTTAACTGCTTCATCCTGCAGCCGAATGCGTTAGTTAAGCTAATCGTTTTTTTTTTCTTCGGCGCCCTGCTTAATTATTTTTACTTAATAAAATCTTTGGGCGGATACCCGGATACATGCATGCATCTGCTAGCTACTTCATCTGGTAACTACTTTTTGCCCTTTCTTTTTCGTCAGTTTTTCTCTATATATCTGAACACATTCTGTCGTCAGTTGAAGTTGCCATCGCGAGTGAGATATCATCTCTCGCTACCCACTCCAGTTTCTTGTGTTTTCGGCTCGTTTATGTCCAACGTCTCAAAATAAAGCGTGTTGCTATAGGTTCACTTTGATCAGGAGAGTGCTTCTGTTCAGTGAGCCATATATTCAGAGGTGCCGCTTATCAAGCTATTGTATGGCTGCCAGAATGATTATGTTCCTGCCCTGCAAACGCAACCAAGCTGTTCTTATGACAGTGAGCAGAGAACTACTGTGCAATGCACTGCTTTTCTTTGTTTAGTCGCCAGGCCTCTCCCTAGAAACTGGCCGATGCGATGTTTGCTCCATTATGCGGCACTTTGACCATTCTGTGTATCGCACGCCACAACTTATCGATCCCTTCTAGGCGACGAGTCATTTCATTCTTCCACGATGCGCCATTCTGTATATCTTCAAAGGAACGACTGCCTGTAAGTACGACGCCTGTTCTTGCTAAAGAGATATAGACCCCCAGATAAAGACAGTCTTCAGATTGTTGTTTCTTTATCGAGTGTGATGAATACTGTAAATATCGTCTGCCTTACGATATCTGTCCACTGAGGGGTTTTGTGCAATTCTGTACGGCCACCAAACTCCAAGTGAGCGTCATAGTGCTAACACATCGTTTCACAAAAATGTGTACTTGCGTACTTCACAAATGTAGCGTAGCGTGCTTTATTTCTGTACGTAGTATCTCCAACGGCCTGAGCACGCGGGTTCGGTCTCAATGCCGTAGCGGGCGCGTTTCCATGGGGATGACAAGCAAGGCACCATTGTATTGTGCGCTGTCAGCTTAAGAATCTCAGGTGGTAGAAATTAATCCGGAGTCGTTTATTACGGTGTCCCTCGTAGCCAAATACAGTATATATATATATATCTCCTACGCAGAAACGGTACGATAATTGTCTGCACGTTCCGCTTCGTTTGCCGGCTATACGTTTCAGGGCTTTTTTGGACGAACGTCTTTCTGAGTATAGGTCTGCTGTTGTGTTAACGGACTGCCCACGGAGAAGTGAGCGTTTTACGCAATACAGAAGCGTGGTGACCTCATGGCCGCCTATTGCGTTGTGCAGGGGGTTTCCTAAGAAGCCGAGCACAGACTGCCCCAACACCACTGACCTTTTGTATGGCCATCGATACCTTGGAGGGAGAGAAAAAATAAAAGCGAAGCTCGCCTTTCTGCACAGCTGAATGTCAGTTTCTCTGGAGAGGTTTCCCTGAAGAGCAGGCAGCCTTGTCGGTGGGCGAAACATTCTTGCCTAACTCGGGGCAGAAAATAAGAGAAGCTCATGCCTATTCAGCTCCACGTGCCTCCTTGTATTGTTAGTTTCCGGTGGGCGCTCACGCACAGAAAGGAGCTTTCGTAACCATTCTGGGACGGCAGAAGGGTGCTCCGCGCAGCACTTAATAGTAGTGCATTGGTGCGAATTCATGCTTCACGACAGCGCGTTTTCCTTTTGCTTCCACTAACTAAAATTAATCAAGAGAAACTAATCTCTTTGGAGCTGGTTGTGCAGGCAGAGAGGAGAAATTCAACCTTTGTTTGTGCTGCGGCCCAGAAAAAATACTTTTTCAGAAGTCCATCTTGTTTCCAAGCGCCTACACTCATGTACACTCTTAATCTGTTTCCACATACGCTCCGCTTATAAGAGGAACTTTGAAAAAAGTTCCACTTATTAAGCGGAACTTTTTTGAAAGTTCCACTTATAACTGGAACCTATGTGAAACGAGATTAAGAGTGTATGAGCCGCTAGCGTTTCTTAACTCGAACACCTGCCAACACACAGCGCTGGCGCAGTGTTTAGGGCACTCGACTGCTGTACCCAAGGATGCGGGATAGAATCCCGGCCGCTTTCCGATGGAGGCGAAAGGTGTCAGTGCACATCGAAAAACCTCAGGTGGTCGAAATTTCTGGAGTCATCCACTACGGCGTCTCTCATAGCCTGAGCCGCTTTGAGACGTTAAAACCCATAAGGCAAACAAAAAAACTAAACACCTGCTGGACAAATGCTCTTGTCGGGAAATAGAAAATAAAGTTCAAGTTTTCAGTGATCTCGAATGTCTTTTTTAGGATGGTAGCAGTCAAAGGTGACCTACAAGAATGCCGGCAGGCCTTCGTATTTTTTTTTTTTCTTTCTCGTACCAGGCTGTTAGCGACCTGTCTGCCTGTGCAACCAGCTCCGAAGAGATTAGTTCCTCTTGATTAATTTTAGTTAGGGGAAGCAAAAGGAAACCGAAAACTTCCGGGTATCAAGTTTCGCATGTTATCCTGCCTGGAGCAAAATATAGGTCTAAAATGGCCTTCTATGCACTCTGTGATACGTTTGCAGTGCTCGGTGCTCACTGAGCAGAGGACCTCTTTCAAGTACAAAACTGGATGCTCGACAGCGATAGCTGTGGGAGGTTTTTTCGGATGGCATTAATCGCGCGTGCGCTGCCAGTCGCACTCTTTGAAGAGATTTCGACCGATGGATTCGGGCGGCGTTCACACGATTTTCTTCTTCCGTTAAAAATACGCGTTAGGCCGCTTCTCGCGATCGTGTGCTGTTACGTACATAATGCTATACCGTTGCCGATCGGTCGAAGTCTTCCCTTCACGGCGTTCTCTTGGTTCCGAAGACGCTTGTCAAGCTTTCAAGTCACCCAAGATGTTCCTTGATGCCCATTTTCCATTGAGTGTCAGCGATTTATCACCTAATATTGCGTCATGTCGACAGATTAAATACATTTAATCCAGCGTTCTTCTTTTCTTACTGGATATTTGGGATATGTGTCAGGAAAGGTAACATCCTGTTTCGTTAACTGTGTCAAGAGCGAGAGTTTTCGGCTTCTCACAGAATTTCACTTGACATGTTTCCATCTGGGCTATTATTTCCTTCTCCGTCGACGTGCTCGTTATTAATTTGCGTTTATACACCGAAATGGCGTTTGAGCTTGCAGTTCTCCAGGCACCCAAGTCCGGCCAACCTGCGTTATGAAAGTTACCCTTAGACAAAACGCGAGCATATCTTAATTGCTCTGACTTCAGGGGAATCTGCTTTCAGCCTTTGCGTTCGTATTTAGCGGTGGAGGCCTCTTGGTGTATAATTTCAGAGGTCACGGGGCGCGAACTAGCACACATATCTTTAGAATCGGGATGGGAGTCGCGCCGCCATATGCAAATCGTCTTTATCCCCTTGCACTGTAAGGTATTTGCTTATTCAGATACTTTTTTTTTTTTGCTAAATTTCACCGCGAAAGTTCATTTTCTCGTCGACGCAGGCGCAGGGACAGCGTAACGTGCTTAAGGGTTAACGGAATCAGCCATCGTTTAAAACTTCGGGCCGGGATCCAAGGCACGCATAGGCTTAGCTCTGACACTGGAGCGGCGATGCTAAACTGCCAGCAGTAGGCGAAGGGGGTGGAGGGACAATCGCAAAGCGCTGGTGGGAAGCGCGCTCTACGGATCCGCGCAAAGTTCAGGCCCAGCATCCCCGCAGAGCTGGGCGGTTGCCTGCGTGGAATCCTTCCTTTGTGCGGCCCCTTCTAATCTTAAGCGAAGAGCAACCTCGTGTTAAGAGCGTACACACAGAAAGGGGCCGCCCAAGAAGAAAGTCGCAATCCCCCAGCGGCGTGGAGGGCATCCATGGGCGCCTCCTGATCCCCGGCGCTCCCTAATCCCGTCTTTTGGAGGGCAGCGTCAACCCGTAAGATGCGCTTCCCGGGGCACGTGACCTGATAGCCTGATGCGTCCCTACGCGAATACCTCCTCCCTCTTTCCCACCGCCGCGGTGGCTCTCCTCACGTTTCGTGCTCCATTCGCAGAGCCGAGTTGGAGAGCAGGCGGCGGCAACTTTGTTTTCTGGGTCGCCGCCCTTGTCTTTGCGGTGACCGCTCTTTCTTTTGGCCGCTCGCCAGCCGCATTCCCTTGGGTATCAGTGCTCGCTCCGCGGCTTTTGATATCCACCGCCGTGTCTTTTTACTGCGCTGAGATCTCGCGTTACTGTGAGAAAACGTTCTCTCTTTTTTTTTCTTTCGCTCTTCCTATCTTTCTTTCGCTACTCTGTGAGCTGCCTCGAGTGGCTCAGCCGAGTCCGACGTCGTCAAAACTGTTCGCCAGCGTCTCCTTGATGGTGGCGCTCTCGCTGCGCCTCTTTAACGGGGGTCTCTAGTGCGGAACAGCCTGTATGCAGGAACGAGTCACGGAGAGAACCCTTTAATGGTTCCGAAACATGCACCCGAACGAGCCATCACAGTAAAAGCTCACATCTTTAGGCTCTCTCTCCTCCCTATGAGTAAATGAATAAAAAAAAAAAAAAACGCTCGTATTTTATTCGCTTGCGCTGTAACGCAGATTTATGTAATACTACTACTACTACCACTACTACTACTACTACTACTACTACTACTACTACTACTACTACTAATAATAATAATAATAATAATTTTAATCAATCAATCAATCAATCAATCAATCTTTATTTAATGTGCGCAGGAACAACCATGTGGTCTTTGTGCTGCAGCACAAAAAAAAATGAAAAAGCACAAACATGTTTACACACACAGAGAGAACACAAAAAAAAAAGAAATAAATAATACATGAAATGAAACTGAGACGAAAAGTATCACGGAAATTAAGCAAACAATGAGTATCATCACTTATATACACAGTGAGAGAATTTTTTAGCACACCAGGAAATAAAGAAAAAAAAAAAGAACGGTAGGTAGAAGAGAAAAAAAAAAAAAAAACAGATGACTGACATTGATTATAGTAATATAGAAATATACATAAAATAAACAACCATTCCAGGCGCAACAAGTGCATGGTACTTAAAACACAGGCTAGAAATACAGAATAATACAATAAAGAAGTAAAATTGAACAAGGGACAGTAAGATTCGAATATAAAGTTTAAAGTTGAAATATAAGCAAGAAACGGATAAAAAGTAGTTCAAGATACAGACAGCATTGAACAGGAGAAAAAGCAAAAAGTGAAGTAAATACAATTTAAGGCTAGAAAGTGGGAGTTATATGTGATAAAGTACTATTTAGAATACAACGCTACGAACATCCAATGTAAATGAACAGAGCGAGTTTTGGAAGATGTCAAGGTGAGGACAAAAAGAGTTAAATAACCACTGCATCCTGTCCAGAGGGGAGTGGGAATGAAGAGGAGAAACCTGAAATGGTCTGAATTCCCTCATGCTCTTTCGCGGAACGCGCAGTAGGATGTACTCTAAGAGCTGAGGGCACATAATGTGGCCATGAAGGAGTTTGTACAGAAATATGATATCAAGTCTGATACGACGGTAGTGAAGGGAAGGAAGATTCAGTTGGGCGCTCCTGGTGGAGCGAGAGGGGGAAGTTGCGAAAGGAAAGCGATAATGAAATATCCGTAAAAATTTTTTTTGTACTCTGTCAACCTTGTCCAAGTTCGATTTGCAAGTGCCATTCCAAACAACCGACGCATACTCCAAGACCGGGAGGCATATGGACAGGTACAGTTTTAGGAACGGAAGTGGAGTATGGAACTCTCTCGAAAATCTGCAAACGAATCCGAGTGTGCGCATAGCCCGCTGAGCAATGCGTTTAGTGTGAGAGGAGAAGCTGAGGGTGCGGTCAAAAAGTACACCAAGGTCATTAATTTCATCAACCCTATCCAACAGCACAGAATTGACAGAATAATGGTAGAGAAAGCTATGTGTTTTACGAGTAAAGGACACAACCCTAGTTTTGGAAGAATTGAGGGTAAGTCGATTCATCGCACACCAATCAGAAAAAGCAGATATGTCCGATTGCAACAACACGCAATCTTGAAAAGAATGTATTACCTTGAATATTTTTATATCATCAGCATAAAGAAGAAACGAGGAGTTCTTTATCGCCGAGGAAACATCATTAATAAAAACGGAGAAGAGAAGCGGGCCTAGTACTGAACCTTGAGGAACTCCACTCGTTGCAGGGTAAACGAAAGAAGTCTGTCCATTGACACTGACAAAGCAGAAGCGATCAAGGAGATAGTTGCGTAGGAGGGCTACGAGAGAGACTTCAACGCCAGAGAGTAGAAGTTTTTCAAGAAGTAGTGAGTGAGTAACAACGTCGAAAGCTTTGCTCATATCACAGTACACAGTGTCAACCTGACCCCTCTGAAGGACTGCTGCAGAGGCATACGTCATAAACGTGACTAGGTTGGTGGAAGTAGAGCGACCCGACATGAAGCCATGTTGATTCGGTACTATGATATGTTTGAGATGGAAGGAAAGTACGCTGTGCAAAGCTAATTCGAAAAGCTTAGAGGTTGCACATAGAAGAGAAATCGGACGATAATTGGAAACATCAGTTTTGTTTCCAGACTTGAAGACAGGAAACACGCGTGCCATTTTCCACACGCGAGGAAAGGCAGCATTTTTTAAACAGTTATTAAATATGGCAGTCAGTACTGGTACGAAGATATAACTGAAGGCTTTTATTATGGCAGCTGGAATGCCATCAGGTCCAGGAGACAAAGATGGTCTCAGACGCTTAAGACTCTCAGTTATCAACTCCTCGTCAAAGAGAATGGAATTAGATAGTGCACCAGATGGGAGGCAAACGGAATCACAATGTGGATGTTTGTAAACGGAGGAAAAATGTTGTGCAAAACTGTCGGCAACATCCCGAATTTCCGAACCCTGAGAGTCAACTAAGCTGATACTTAAATCTGATTTAATGGAACGCTTGCGAACGTAACGCCAGAACTGACTAGGACGATTTGAGGCATACCTCTCTAAAGACTCAAGATAGGAGTCGTAGTCCCGCTTGTATAAGCGTTTGCAAAGAGAACGCACACGGCGAAACTCATCTGCCCAATTGTGAAACCCATGGCGTTTCGCTTTACGATGGGCCCGTTCCTTGAGCTTTAACGCCGTTATTAGTTCCCTTGAAAACCAGGAAGGGAACTTCCTACGCGTAGGAGTATGCAAAGGTATGTACCGACGCATACCATCAAGAACTATTTCTGTAAAGCGACTGACTTGTCCATCTGAATCATTAATGTCATTTAAAAGGGACCAGTCGACGGAAGAGAAGAAATTGAAAAGACCGACATAATCACCACGTGCATACGCGAAACGGGGCGAATTCCCCACCCGATCTGAGTTAGTAGAAGGTGAGGCAGAGACAGCAGTAGTAACTAGAAGCGGAGGGTGAAATTTGTCACAGCGAGTCAGCGGTATGTCCGAACTCGAGACTCGAACACTTTCAAAATTCGATAGACAGATGTCAAGAATATTACCGCAACAGTTTTCAATGAAATTGTGTTGCTGCAAAGAGTTAAAGGCTATGAAATCAAGTAGAGCGTTACACTTACTTAATATGTAATGATTGTTGTGAGAAGAAATAAGTGAGTTCCAGTTGATACCAGGAGTATTAAAATCACCTAAAATAAGAAGTTTGTGTTTGCTATGACGGGTTATAACATGTTCGATTGAGAGCAGAACATCATCATAGGCTGAAGGAGGTAGATTCGGAGGAATGTAGAAAGCTGCAAGTAAAAGTTTTTCATGTCGATTTAAAGTGAGCTCGAGCCACACACATTCTTCAACAGTTTCCAGATCGGAACGTCGAACACACTTCACAAAACTGTCAATAGCAATGAGCACTCCACCTCCTCTTGATTTGGGACCTGTTTCAGGGCGGTCGCTACGAAAAACAGAGTAATTATTTGGAAAGAAATCATTGGAAGGAATATCACTTGACAGCCAGGTTTCGGTAACCACAACAGCGGTATAACAAGAGGACAAGACGCTAGAAAAAAATTCTGATCCCTTAGTCCGAAGACCTCGGGCGTTTAGATAATAGATATCCAAATTAGGGGCCACTGCAATTTTGCGTCAGTTCAGAGGGATGAAGCATATCGTCGTAAAGCTTCCCACGAAAGTCCTTGTATATGCAACCCATCGGCCACATCGAAGGCTCAACAAGCTTACTGTAGGATTCTTCATCAACTTCAATATGGAAGGACGAGTAGGAGTCGTACCTTGTTTTCAGCTGCCGGCAGGAAATGGGAGTAATATTCACTGATTTTAGATGGTTGGTAAGGTCTACCGATGTAGTATCGGGACTGAGTTTAGAGACGAAAATAGTCTTCGGACGCTTCTTTTGGTAAATGGCAACGTTCAGGACAGATGAGCTCGATGCGCCAGTAATGGCTCGACTTCGGTGCTTCTTCATCTCACTGGGTAAGTCAACCGCACGGCGAGGAGCAGAGGCAGAAGATGAACAGGGAATATCTCCAGGAGTCATCCCTCGGTGAAGAGCGGCGGAGTAGTCCACAGATGGCTGCTCCTCACGGGTAGGATTGCACACGGAGACAACGAGAGGACGCTCGACGAGAGGACGCTCACACTGCGAAGCAGCGCACCGCACAAGCTCCTGGCGTAGGCCGCGAACATCGGCACGTAAAGAGGCGATAACCTCGGCTTGTTGTACGAAAGCCCGCGAGTTCTCTACACGAAGGCGCTCGTTCTCTTCCCGTAGCTGGGCAACCTCATCGCTCAGAAAAGAGATTCCCTCAAGCGCGTCGAGGAGGAGAGCCCGTAGCGAGGCAAACTCACCGCCATGTTCGCCGGTCGCGGCTGAAGGGGGAAAACCGGTCGGGTGGCTGGGCAGGAGCGGGGCACCAGGGACTCTAGCACCACCGTCGCTAAGACTAACACCGTCAGACGACGACGACGCACACAAATTACACAAGAATGGCCGAGAGCCGGACTTCAGAAGTTGCAGCTCGTCATCCGCCCAGGTGACGCACTTCGTGTGAACACGTTTCGCACAGTCGGCACATCGTAAAAACTGCTGCTTGCCAAAAAACGGGCGGGAGCACAGCGCACATGCGTCCTTACTGGGCGCCATCTTGGAAAAAAAAAAAATAATAATAATAATAATAATAATAAAAATAATAATAATAATAATAATAATAATAATAATAATAATAATAATAATAATAATAATAATAATAATAATAATAATAATAATAATAATAATAATAATAATAATAATAAAAATAATAATAATAATAATAATAATAATAATGAGTATGAGTATTAGTTAGTATTCGCGAAAAGTTCAGTTCTATATGAGACACTTCCAATGCATCCGCTTCGATAAGGGGGATGAAAAGGATGCAAATTTATTAAGGAGTGCAATTGGTTGCATATATGCACAGAGGACTCGCTGTCGTCTTCCTTTCATTCTCTGTGTTGTGTGTAAGTATAAACTTGTAAGAAAAGTTGAAACGGAAGCAAGGGAGCCATAAATTTTTGATGATCTTTCTTGGCGGATACTGCACAGAAGGACTGAGGCAGGAGGTGTCATAGTTCTCGAGAGTATTTGTAAAGTATTCTTTAACAGTGACGAACTCTGTATCCTGCGATACCACATGAATATAAACCAAACTTTGCAAAATACCTCCGCTATGTAAATCGCCTAGAAATCTCATAGTCCGTTCGTTCCTAATGGGCCGACTGGAAAGAACTCCGGCCGTAAGCATAAAAAGCCGCGATTATACAAAAATATTCTGTCCGGTGAAAAGTTGTGTTATGAAAACGCTAATTTCATAATGGTAAAGTTGCTCTATTAATCCCCTGAGAACTTACGGAGCTTCTCCGCTGGCAGCAATAGAGGAAAATATGCTAACAGTGTTGCACAAGGATAAAAACGACACATGAATCTAAGTTACAAGCAATGCTTGTTTTGATGCAACTGCGAGTTGTCTATACGGCAATACGGCAATACAGCCCGTAGGCTCTCCGTCTAGTCCTACACGATCAGCGTAAGGTGCGAAACATGTTGCAAATTTCAGACAGGGAGAATTTGTTAGTTAAATTATGCCACGGTTTCATGGAGATGGCGGCAGACAGCCTCTATTTTCTTGGAAGTGTGAACACTGACTTTGGAACTATAGGAGGGAGACTGGCGAGGACAATGAACCTGCGTTGTATTGTTAATGCGATAGTGTTGAAAGACCCTGTTCTCTCGAAAATCCGGCGCCAGCCTTTTCGGCGTTGTCGTTGTGAGCGAAAAACCACAGGTATGCCAGGTGGTATTTGGTAGCTGACATGGCTGGACAATGATTGGTCGCCTGGTTCTGTGACGTCACGAGACGACATGAAGTGGCCGGGCTGGCACCAACTCACCTTTGACATGATGGCAGGCTGAGGGGAACCATCCGAAACCCTTGAATTCCGATTCCGGCGCGCTATTCGTATGTCAGTTCAGTTCAGTCGTTCAGTCGTGTCCGACTCTTCGTGACCCTATGGACCATGTCACGCCACGCTTTCCGGTCTCTCACTATCTTCCTAACATCACATAACTTCATCTGCAGTGCCTCGAAGATGCCATCTAACCATCGCGTTCGCTGCCTACCCCTTCTCTGGCGACCCTCAAAATTTCCCAACATCAAATCTTTCTCCAGCGACTCCTCTCTTCTCATCAGATGACCAAAGTAGCTGAGCTTTAACTTTAGAAGTTGACCCTCCAATGAGCAGTCAGGGTTTATGGTCGACAATATCGACTGATTTGATCTTCTGGCAGTCCAAGGAACTCTCAAGAGTCTTCGCCAGCACCACAATTCAAACGCGTCAATTCTTCGGCGGTCAGCCTTTTTCACAGTCCAACTCTCACATCCATACATCACAACTGGAAAGATCATAGCACGAGTTATACGGATCTTGGTTGGCAGACTAATGTCTCTGCTCTTTACTAGATGGTCAAGGCTAACCATTGCTCTCTTTCCCAGAAGCAGGCGTCTCCTAATTTCATGGCTGCAGTCTCCTTCCGAGGTAATCTTGGAGCCCAAGAAGAGAAAATCTGTCACAGCTTCCACTTCTTGTCCATTGACGCTCCAGGACTTGATAGGGCAAGACGCCATGATCTTTGTCTTTTTAATGTTCAGTTTAAGCCCAAACTTCTCACTCTCTTCTTGTACGCGCATCAGAAGTCTCTTGAGTTCCACTTTCTGCCATTAAAGTGGTATCATCCGCCTATCTAAGGGTGTTGATACGTTTTCCAGCAGTCTTCACTCCAGCTGAAGACTCGTCCAGACCGGCCTTCCTCATGATGCGCTCTGCATATAGGTTAAATAGGCAGGGCGACAGTATCCAGCCTTGCCTCACTCCTTTCTCAATCGGAAACCAATCAGTAAGACCATGCCCAGTTCTGACTGTGGCCTCTTGTCCTTCATACAGGTTCCTGAGGAGACAGATGAGGTGAATTGGAACTCCCATCTCTTGGAGAGCTTGCCACAATCTGCTGTGATCTACGCAGTCAAACGCTTTCGCATAATCAATAAAGCAGAAGTAGATGGGTTTCTGGAACTCTCTTGCTTTTTCCATGATCCAGCGAAGGTTGGCAATTTGGTCTCTAGTTCATCTGCCCTTGCGAAACCCAGCTTGCACGTCCGGAAGCTCCCGATCCACATACTGCTGCAGCCTACCTTGGAGGATTTTCAACATCACCTTGCTAGCATGCGAAATAAGCGCGATCGTGCGGTAGTTGGAACAATATTTGGCACTGCCTTTCTTTGGAATGGGGATGTAAACTGACCTCCTCCAATCCTGTGGCCACTGCAGGGTTGTCCAAATCTTCTGACATAATGTATGCAGAATGTTAACAGCGTTATGGTTGAGGGTTTGAAGCAACTCAGCTGGAATGCCATCAATTCCGCTAGCTTTGTTCTTAGCAAGGCTGTCTAAGGCCCATTCAACTTCACTCTTCAGGATGCCCGGCTCGAGGTCAGTAATCACAACCGTCTTATGTTGGGTTAGCATATTCGGGTCCTTCTTGTACAGTTCTGTGTATTCTTGCCACCTCTTCTTTATCTCTGAGGCTTCAGTGAGGTCCTTGCCTCGTTTGTCCTTTATCACGCCCAGCTTAGCACAGAAGCTTCCTTTGATATCTTTGATTGTCTTATACAGAGCTCTTGTGTTCCTTAATTGGCTGTTGTCCTCAACTGCTTGGCACTGTTTGTTCAGGAAGGCATTCTCATCTCTCCTTGCTATTTTCTAAAAATCCGCATTGAGAACCTTGTATCTTTCTCTTTCCCCCATAACTTTTGCCATCCTCCTTTTCTCAGCTATTTGCAAAGCCTCTTCAGATAACCAGTTTGCTTTCTTGCATTTCTTTTGCTTTGGAACTACCTTAGTAGCAACTTCTTGTATTATATCACGAACATCAGTCCACATCTCATCGGGCTCTCTGTCTTCTAGATCTAATTCTTGAAATCGATTCCTCGCTTCCACAGCATATTCTAATGGAATTTGATCCAGATCATACCTGAAAGGCCTTCTAGTTTTCTGCGTTTTCCTCAATCGAAGCTTAATTTTGGCAGCAAGAAGCTGATGATCGGTGCCACAATCGGCCCCAGGCCTTGTTTTTACTGCTTGTATAGCGCTTCTCCATCTCTGCCGGCAAATAATATAATCGATCTGATTCCTGTACAGACCGTCCGGTGAAGTCCCTGTGTACAGGCGCCTCTTGTGCTGTTGAAAATGAGTATTCGCTATGGTCAGGTTGTTTTCTTGACAAAACTCTACTAGCCTCTGCCCAGCTTCATTTGGCTCGCCAAGACCGAACTTGCCTATAATTCCGGATATTTCTTCACTCCCGACCTTAGCATTCCAGTCTCCTATGAGAACAACGACGTCTGATGATGGGGTGCGGTCTAAAAGGCATTGTAGGTCCGCATAAAATCTCTCAACGTCAGCTTCTTCAGCAGTAGGGGTCGGTGCATAGACTTGGATAGCTGTTATGTTGAAAGGGTGACCTTGGATCCGAAGTGAAATCATTCGGTCGTTTTTGTGGTTGTACCCTAGCACTGCTTTGCCCATTCTTCTGTTTACTATGAGAGCGACCCCATTCCTTCTCTTGGATTCGTGCCCACAATAAAAGACATAATGGTCGCCGGAGTTAAATTCTCCCATTCCCGTCCACTTGAGCTCGCTGATACCCAAGATATCAATGTTCAATCTGTCCATTTCTCGCTTGACGATATCCAGTTCACCTTGCCTCATAGGTCTTATATTCCATGTTGATATGTGATATATCTCCTTGCAACATCGGACTTTCCGGTCGCTTCCCGACACATCCACAACTGAGCGTCCTTTTGGCTTTAGCCCAGCCGCTTCATTCGTCCTGGAGCTACTAGGAATCGCCCTTTGTTCATCCCCAGTAACATGTAAGACGCCTTCCAACCTGGGGGGCTCATCTTCCGGCGCCATATCATTAATGCTATTGTGACCGGCCGTAGGGTTTTCTTGGCAGGAAATACTGGAGTGGGTTGCCATTACCTTCTCCAGTGAATCACATTTTGTCAGAACTCTCTGCCGTGACCTGTCTATCTTGGGTGGCCCTACACAGCAGAGCTCACGACTTCATCGAGTTTCGCAAGCCCCTCTGCCACGGCAAGGCAGTGATCCATGAAGGGGATTCTTATGTCACGCACGCATATTCGTATACGGCTTGGTTAAATATGGTGCTTTATATATATATGCCAGGTCGCTTTGACATATAGCTTACAGTTCCCGACTGTATGCCAAAAAGTACGTCTGAGATAACGAAGGCACATATTGGGGGGTTAATGAGTGAGTCGAATGCAAAGTGCATGCATGTGAACGAGTAACCTCGAGGGGAACTTGCAAAAGGGAGCAATTAATGTTGTCGCGTCATACTCTTTAAGACAGTGCTGAAGTATCCTCCATTTTCTTTTATTGATTTGAGCATACATTGATTCAAAAAAAAAAAATGTAGGACGTGAAATTTCTCGAGAGGAGTTAGATTTTGATTTCGCTGAGAGGAAAAAAAAAAAACCTAAAACAATCAAAATGTTTAGCACGTCGCTTCACGACTACTGCGCGCATTTCTCATCCCGCAAGGATTTAGTACTGGCAATTTTCAACCCTTGGCCAGTGCCTTTCTTAAGAACGTGTGCCTACTACTGAATTATATATATATATGTGTACACAACTGAAGGGGAAATGAGGGGCTCGTTATTATAGAATTTAAAGGAGCCAACAGTCTACGAGTCCAAGGCAAACATTGGGGATAATTACTTTTTTTTATGTTTTTGTTGTTGGTATTGGCAAAAAGTAGTCTTATTATAATTTCAGGGATAAAGAATATTAAATATAAAGTGGAAGTAAAAACAACGCGCCCATGCTTTGCATTTCCATTCCGCTTTGCATTTAATATTCTTTATCCCTCAAATACTACTTCTTGTCAATACAACAAAAACATAAAAAAAAGGTAATTATCCCCAGCGTTTGCCTTGGACTCGTAGACTGTTGGCTCCTTTAAATTATAAATTATATATATATATATATATATATATATATATATATATATAGCTCATTTACACCATCATCTGTCCTCTCTTTATATTTTTTTACATAGCTGTACACTATCAGGTTCCGCTTTAACTGATATTTTACTTGCGCTCTATTCCGAAGCTCAAAGAGAGAACGGTAGCTCGAAGAATAGCGGGGAGGTGGAAAGGGGTCGCTTCGAAGTCGGGCGACGGGTAGGCAGGACGGGTAGGCACCGCGAATCTGGCCGATTATTTATCCTGGCGCCCCTTTTCTCCGTCCCTTTGGCGGGGCCGAAATGAGATCCCGCCAAGGGAATCAATACGGCGTAGCAGCCCCAGCCCGCCGAGGACAGTGGACTCCTGAATTCGAGATTTCCTAGCGGCTCTGCGGCACAGTATTGGCTGGACGTCTCTATCGCCGACATCCGCGGCGAAACAGCTGCCTTGTGTTTTTATGCTCTCCCCCATCTCCCGCAGTGCCCTGGGCGCCGCCGGCCTGGTGTTTGCACAGGAAAAGCTTGGCTTTCGAAAGATAGGGAGGGGAAGAAGAAAGTCCAGCTTTTCCCGTTGTGCAAGTCGAACCCAGATCTTTTTCGTTGCACGTTCGGTAGTAGCAGCGGGGGCGCTCCGTGACGTTTACACTTGGACATCCCCGTACCCTGCAAGGCGTTGTCGCAAAACTTCCTGGTCGAACGGAGCGAAATTGAATCAGCCATGTTTTCCTGCTCTCGAATATCTCTCATGCTGTTCGCGGGCATGCTGACGCCTTGGTATGCCCACTTGAGATGAAGGGCGCAAAGGAGTTTGGTAAGAGTTGTTAATTTAGTCGGTATGAAAGTGTATATATATATATATATATATATATATATATATATATATATATATATAGGCAAGCAAACTCTGCTCTATATTATTGCCTTTTCATTGATTTTTGTTTCCTTGGGCCTGTAGTAGAAGCGTTGACCACATTTTCATAATTTTGTGCACACGAAGTGCTATCGGCTGTAAAAGGCAGTAGGTCTGGTCTAACGAACGAATTGGCAGGCACTTATCTAACCCGCAGCTCAGCGGCGGCCGCCTTTTCAGCGTCGCCCAATGATCATGGATGACAGCCAATGGCCGTCGTCCAGGAAAGGTTCAATCGCATGGCCTTCACAGAGGAAGACAAAGCACGTGCTCTTTTGTTCAGCGGACCCCGGCTGGCGTCCACCGCGCGAGAAGAATTCCCCGCTAGGCGACTGCCCTGACAATGACCGATCGAGCTTTTCTCGGCCAATGACGCGAGGGTCTCCGTATACGCCACGGCCGTCGGGAAGGCTTCCGCTTCCGAGACCAGGCGGAGATGAAACCGTAATCAGCGTGCTGCCTAATGGAGTGCTCGCACTTGGCGACAGCGGTTCGCAATATTTCCTGTCTAGTCGCATTGTACTCCGTCTGCTGGTGTGAAGGAAAATACGACAGTCCGTTATTACTATACATAGAGAGAGCTTTGTTTGTAATGCGCGCTAAGATCATGTGGTCGATACGATAAGTCTAATTTTTACCACAGGCTGGGGGTAGAATAGGAGGGCATCATGGACATTATTCTATACAGCTTAGCAGCAGAATGACTGGCATACTTCTGTGGCTAACTAATGAATAGCCTCGAAGAGAAATGTGGCCTGCGCTCAGTAGATCACTCAGGGAACTTATTCTCTGCCGAAAGACGATACAGAACAAAAATCGTTTGCCGGCTTTTTGGTTTGTTTCTTAGTTCGTGTTCGTGTCTGCGAACAAATGCACGCCGCACTCCCATCCTTTCTCATCAGCGAGCCGCTAGCGAATAAAGAGACGACTGTTCGACCCAAGACATGATGACCCATTTGCTGACAAGAATGTGAATTATAGTTGCTAAGCCTAACCCGAAAACGATCGAGTTATATCTGCAGCTAACCGTCATTCGCGGAGATCTCTCCTTTCTCCATTGCGCTAGCTGGAACAAAAGGAACAGCAAGGAAAAGAACATCTACATCAGTAACGAAAGAAATGGTTAGCCGACCTTTTCTTTCGTTGATACAGGCTCAAATACTGCTCTGGGTGTAGATCTTATTTGATATTCCTGGCCTATGGTGTTGTTAAAATGGCACGATCTAAATTTCGTTAATAGCTTGCTTTTCAACCCGAGAAAAACATGGCGCAAAAGACAATTCTGTAATGAGTAGCGGTACTGTAAGTCTAATGAACCACGCGCTTTCAAAGCCCGCTTACAACATTCGAATTAGAGCAGAAATCGTCGTACCGATGTTGAAAAAGGTTTCGCAATTTCACTCAAGCATTTAGTAAATGAAGGAAGTTTGAAAAAAAAAAAAATCATCGCACTTTCTGAACTCGAGCTCTAATAGCATGCAACCGATTTCACAAGCACGAAATCTTACGTTATCATGCGTGCGTGCGTGCGTGGGGGGGAAGGGGGGGGGGGGGGGATTCTTAACAAAACGTAAGTTAGCCTGAACTGGAAGCCGCGCACAGAGGCTGAAACTAATGCACGCGTAAAGCAAACTTTCTGCGCTTGAGCGGAGCGCGCTATTGAGGATCGTGAGTCACGTTCGTTTGATTACAATTATGACCCAATAAAGCTACGCTAACAATGTAAAGCTTGCGAAAGAGAATTAGTTTTTGAGCGTTCGGGAAGGAACAATATACGCTCTCGCCACCACTCCCAAGATAAACGCGTCCTTCGCGAAGATCCATACTTGCTTGCCTGTTACTTTCATCCCCCCCCCCCCCCCCCATTTTTTTCTTTCTTGTATATACGCGTTCCACTGTTGCAGTGATATCGAAAACAAAGAAAAATAAAACAGCGAGTGACTGTCGTCAAGTGACGCAGTCATGCGGCGTACATTGCGAACGCTCATTTTTCACGCCTTCGCGAACTTTTATATTTGCGTCGTCTTTATTGCGAAATGCCAGGGCGGTGTTTGCGGGAACAGCGCTACGTGTTGTCCTCCACTCAACTGTTTCCTGGGCTCCCTTTAATACCGATTACCTTCAGGCCTTCACTTCTGGAATAGAGCGCTTGTTCAGTTGCTTACCTGTGTTTCTTTTTCCTCTCAATTTTCTTCCTCAAGAACCGCGTGCTGTGGGCAACAAATCTGAGAGCAATTATCGGGAGTGGATGCGCCCTCGCACGCGCTCATGAGTCCGAGCGAAAGAGAAGAGTGGAACAAGAAAACGGGAAAAGGCGTTGTTTTCAGTACAATAAGAGAAGAATACATATATCGTTTCTGAAAGTCGAAGCAGAAAGGAAGGAAAAAGAAAGAGTTCAGACTGCACTCATAAGATATAGCAAGCATCTTCAAGAGACAAACCGCCCGGATGTGGAGATTCCAATCGCGCGAATGGCTTCAGGACTGTGTTTTCTCTATAGTGAGGTCGTTACAACAAGTAATATAGAGAGCGATGGTGCAGTTTTCGGCCAAACAGGAAAATGCGCTCCTCGCAAAGAAAAGACGCTGGGCATCTTTCGCATGGTTTACTTTCATTTTTCCCATTCCGCACGAGACGCTATACCTTCTTCCACATATCAGGATGCACTTCCCAGAACCGTGCATGTAATCGGTCACGGCGCCGCACACGGCTCCTTTGTAGGTGAATACCACGGTGAGAAAATTTTCGTTTTAAGCAGGGATCGTTTTTGCAATTCTGAGGAGGCAAACACTGTTTTCAAATCAATGCTAAGTGCCTGGATTTCTTTTCCATCTTGTTTTCTTTCTTACTCTCATATGTTCTTGCGCGGTTTTTCACTTCTTTTTCCCATGCTGCTCCGGTTATTCTATGTGAGTATTGTGTTTCTGCAAGTGGTATGTTGAGCGAAGTGGGCTGGCCAGAAGTTCAGTGAGAACATAGATGCTTTATTTCGCTACGGCATACGCTCCTTGGGTGACCTCTTCCCTCCGGCGAGATATTTTTGTAGCGAAAGCTGTTAATGCCGCGTCTCCCTTTTCTGCGGTATCGACGTCGGAGTCGGCGTAGCACACCATGCGCAACAATCCTCACAGATTGGTCCGACCACTCTGCCGTAGTGAGCACTCAATAAAAACGTGCTCGAAGAAAGGGGCGAAGGAGAAAGAGATAGCAGGTGTTGTGCACGATGTCGAATGGGGGAAACGCTCGCGCCTGTGGTTACATAAGGTATATGTCCGGTGCAACAAACGCAGTGAGCCGCGACCATGCGTTGCGCGTAACCCACCCCATCCGCCACCCCATAACTGGATACTTCCATCCGGCCACTCGAACTCTATTTTTTGCGTAAGGCATTCGCTATATGCTCATTCTTGTCGACTTGAGCGCAACGGAGATCTTTCTCCCCTACCCTGAGTACCCCGAATGGCATCAGCGTTTCACACCAACCTAGGTGTCACTGAAACAGTGAAACCTGACCTTGAGGGTGAAGGTCTGGTGGTCTCTTTGAGTGAAAAAACCGCAATAGCTCCCGATGTTTTAGTGCGTATCACTACTAGCCGCAATCATGGATTTCGCCGATGTCTGTCCGCAGCCGCTTTCTCTCTCTCTCTTCGTGAACTTGAAGTGGAGAAGGAGAAGGTGGCGACACGCGCGTCGCGCGGTTCAGCATTGAGGAGGCGGAGCGGCCGCA
This sequence comes from Amblyomma maculatum, assembly GCF_055883805.1. Taxonomy (NCBI): domain Eukaryota; kingdom Metazoa; phylum Arthropoda; class Arachnida; order Ixodida; family Ixodidae; genus Amblyomma; species Amblyomma maculatum. Next base: position 232,957,059 of record NC_139344.1, read on the forward strand.
CAGCGACAGCACGAGCCGATCTCTCTCTCTCTCTCTCTGTCTGTCCATCCGTCTCTGCTTGAACTTGAAGGAGAGTAAGGGGAAGTTATGACGCCCGCATCACGCGACCTAAACTGAGGGGGCGGAGCGGCCGCAGTGATAGAGTAAGACAGTGAGAGAGGGGCGTGTCAGTTGAGGACGTGATGGCCGTCACTGGACAGCGTTGCACGAGCGTGTGTTACACTGGAGTGAGCAGTGCAGTGTCGCTCGCGCGTCCTCAACTTTGCATCTTTCCAATCGCATCAGTCACTCCCCAGCCTTCACGAAGAGCACACATGTATGCACGCGCGGTGTTCCCTAGACCTCGGCGCCTTCTGGAGCCAAACCTCCTCCCATCTGACAACGGTATCATCGCTCCTAAGCAGTGCTACGCACCTACTTCGCATTTGATTAACTAGGCAAATCGGCCTAATTTTTTCTTGTTGAGCTGGATGCAAAAAGGAATAATGTGCGACATAAATTGACCACTGCCACTTTTTGTTGCCCCCTTCGAGATATGGATTTAGACTTTTTGTTTGAACAAATACTTCTAAATTTAAACAGCCAAGCACGAAAGAAAGACACAGGCTCAAGGCCTGGAGAGACCACCTATTATTGAAAGCGCGAAATACTTAGGCAGCCCAGCGGAGGTACACAGCTAAAAAAAAGAATATATTAATTGGAAGTACACAGACTACTGCGCAGTCAACGAAATATGAAAATCACAGAGCACGCCAAAATACCCCAGAAGAATTTCATCTGTATTTGAAAGATGCCACTGAAAGCCAGTGCAACTAATTTATTTCTAAGGATTTACTGTCCTGTTACAACGACCTTGTTTCCGTGTTCTATGCTAAATCTTTGAGAGTGCTGCGTCGGCGACAACTCTTCAGAACCGTATTCCTCACCAAAAGTGACTCTATAAAGCGCGCGTGTCGTCAGAAAGGTGAATGATTTGATCACTGAATAAATGGCAACCTATTCTTGGCAGTGTGCAAAAATAAATATACGCCTCGCACGCATGCATACACAGTCTTCTCTGCTCCCAAATGCTGAAGAGCGAAGTCTTCCACGTATATGGACGTCCAAACTTTGCCCTCTGCGGTGGCACTGGTGTGAAAATAATATTTGTATTCTGACAAGGATGCCTTTAAGTATTCTTCGGGCTCATATTCGATGCTGAATATTTGTTTTATACGGAGAGTCAAATTCTTCGCTAGTGTGCTTAAATTTGAGTAACTGAGAACGGACCGCAGCAAGCCCTGGGAAAAACACCCTATGCAATTATACCTATCACTGTCAAAATACGCTACGCTGATCTTTATTGGAAGGTACGGAAATAGTCAGTGTTCCGACTCTATAATAATTGTAGAATTACTTGCTGAAGGGCTAGTTGGTTCATACTAACCAATGAAACGGCGCAAGGAGACGGACACAGGAAAAGAAGAGGAATAGAAAGAGCGCCTATTCCTATTCCTCTTCTTTTCCTATGTTCGTCTCCTTGCGCCGTTTCATTGGTTTCTATAATCATTTCATACGTGCTGCAAAATTATATTTTGCCACTGATGACAACGAATAGACTAGTGCCAGATCTTAGTGGATGGCTAATTGGTACGCCCCCAAGACCGAGCATCATTCTAGGTTTGCTCAACGTTCCCATGAGTCCTTCCGCGTAGCCCAACGCCGAAAGCTGTACGTGAGCGCTGCGAACGCTACTGGATGAGTTTACTGTATTCCAGCGTTGAAACTATTCGAGAACATATTTGATTTCTTTTGGATAAGTTTGAGCGTGCTCTGTTTGGATCCCTTCAGCGAAATGAACAGGAGGATGTTCAGTTCGCTTTTCGAGAAGTTCGAATATTTGCTCACCTCTAGTGAAATCTTGAGCATGCCGTGTTATATGCATAGTAGTGCGTCAAATGCTGCCATACAAGCAGCTCCAAACAAGGTCGGGTGAGCCTAGCCCTGTATACATGAACTCGACAGCACCGGGTCGAGTCAGTGTCGGGTAAGCGAGGACACCATTACTCGACCCTGTCGGTGTCTACATGAACTCGCTTCCTAGCGAGTAAGTATTGCAGTGGCGCTTAGCGTCGAGATTCGAAGTTATTGTGCACGTTTCTTGCTCATATTTGATTCCGTTGCCTTTTACTCTATCGAAAGCTTCGATTATTATTTGTTATCGTTAATGAGGGCTAAAAAAACATTAAACTTCGCTGATGCACCTGGCCGCTCCGGAGGCTTTGCGATCCCAGAGTTCGCCATAACTCGCCTCCCTGACTCGACAGCGTCTACATGCTTTTATGCAGACGGGTCAAGAGAGTTAACCTACCCCCTGCAAGCGAGTTATCTTGACCCGCTTCGCCCCCTATATTACTCGACCCGACTGCTTGTACACGAACCCGACAACTGGTTTTTTACTCGACAGGCTTACTAGACCCGA